>NC_044980.1:44582138-44900509 GCF_008728515.1 Papio anubis | reverse complement strand
GGGATGAAGCCCACTTGATCATGGTGGATAAGCTTTTTGATGTGTTGCTGAATCCGGTTTGCCAGTACAACTTTCTTTTCATTGAACAGTTTGCTATCACTGTTTTCTTGGAATTGGCAATGGGATAATAGGGAGCACTTTGAGGCCTATGGTGAAAAAAAAAAAATCCTGAGATAAAAACTAGAGAGAAACTTTCTGAGAAAGTGCTTCGTGATGTGCGAATTCATCCCACAGAGTTAAAGCTTTCTTTTCATGGAGCTGTTTGGTAGCACTGTTTTTGTGGTATCTGAGAAGGTATATTAATTAATGCTTTGAGGCCTGTGGTGAATAAGGATATATCCTCAGATTACAACTAGAAAGGAGCTGCCTGAGAAACTGCTTTGTGATGTATGACTTTATCTCACAGAGTTACACCTTTTTTTTTTCATTGAACAGTTTGTTAACACTGTTTTCATGAAATCTGAAATGGGATATTCAGCAGTGCACTGAGGCCAATTGCTGTAAAGGAAATATAATCAGATAAAAATGAGAAAGAAGCTTTCTTAGAAACTGCTTTGTCATGTACAGATTCATGTCACAGAGTTAAACTTTTCTTTGGATTCAGCATTTTTGGAAACCCCTTTTAGTCCATTCTTTGAGTGAATATTAGGGAGGTCATTGAGGTCAAAGGCAAACCACAGAATATCCCAAGATCATAACTAGAACAAGGTATCTCAGAAACCGCTTAATGATGTGAGCAGTCTTCTCGCAAAGATAAACCTTTCTTTTCATTTAGGAGTTGGGAAACACTGTGCTGGTAGCATCTGCTAAGGGATATTTGAGAGCATATTGAGGTCCATGGTCAAAGAGGAAATATCTTCAGATAAAAAAATAGGAGGAATTTTTCTGAGAAACTGCTTTGCAACGTGTGCATTCATCGGACAGATGTAAATGCTTCTTCGGATTCAGCAGTTTGGAATAACTGTTTTTGTCCATTACGCAAATGAATATTTTGGAGCTCATTGAGGTCAGTGGTGACAAAACAGAATATCCCAGGATAATTACTAGAAGAAAGGTATCTGAGAAGCCACTGTGTGGTGCGTGTATTCATCTTCTAGAGTTAAACCTTTCTTTTCATTCAGCAGTTAGGAAACACTGTTTTGGTAGAATTTGCCAAAGGATATTTGGCAGTGCATTGAGGCTTATGGTGAAAAATGAAATACCTTCTGACAAAAACTAGAAAGAAGCTTTCTGATAACGTTCTTGTGATGCATGCATTCATCTCACAGAGTTCAACCTTCCTTTAGATTCAGTAGTTTGGAACCTCTGGTTTTGTCCATTCTGCGAAAGGACATTATGGAACTCTTTGAGGCCAATGGTGAAGAAGTGAATATCCCAGGATGAGAACTAGAAGGAAATTATCTGAGAAACCACTTTGAATTTGGTGCATTCAACTTGCAGAATTAAGCCTTATTTTCATTTAGCAGTGTGGAAACACTGTGTTGGTAGCATCTGTGAAGGGATATTTGGTAGCGAATGGAGGACTATGGTGAAAAAGGGAATATCTACAGACAAAAACTAGAAGGAAGCTGTCTGAGAAACTACTTTCTGATGTGTGCCTTCATCTCATAGAGTTAAATATATCTTTGGATTAAGCAGTTTGGTAACACTGTTTTTGAAGAATATGCAAAGGTATATTTCAGAGCTCATTGAGTCCAAAGATAAAAAAACAAATATCTCAGGATAATAACCAGAAGGAACCTATCTAAGTAATCCCTTTGTGACTTTCACACTTCATCTAGCAGAATTAAACCTTTTTTGCCTTCAGCAGTTTGCAAACAGTGGTTTGGTAGAATCTGCGAAAGGATATTTGTGAGCTTATTGAGGCCAAAGGTGAAAAATTAAATATCTTCATATAAAAACTAGAATGAAGTTTTCTGAAAAGCTTCTTACTGATGTATGCATTCATCTCATGGAGATAAATATTTCTTTGTATTCAGCATTTTGGAAAAACAGTTTTTGTCCATTCCACAAATGGACATTTGGAGTTCATTGAGGACAATGGTGAAAAAGCAAGAATCTTCAGATAAAAACTACAAAGAAGTTTTCAGAAAAACAGCTTTTTGATGTATGTATTCATCTTCTACAGTTAAACCTTTCTTTTCATTCAGCAGTTTGGAAACACTGCTTTGGTAGAATCTGCCAAAGGATATTTGGCAGTGCATTGAGGCCTAGGGTGAAAAAGGAAATATCTTCCGACAAACACTAGAAAGAAGCTTTCTGAGAAAGTGCTTTTTGATGGGTGAATTCATCTCATAGAGTTAACCCTTTCTTTGGATTCGGCAGTTTGGGCACAATGGTTTTGTCCATTCTATGAAAGGATATTTGGGAACTCTTTCTGGCCAAAGGCAAAGGAGGGAATATGCCAGGATGAGAGCCAGAACGAAGTTATCTGAGAAATCACTTTGAGACTAGTGCATTATTCTCACTGAATTCAACCTTATTTTCATTCAGCTGTTTGGAAATACTGTTTTAGTAGAATCTGCCAAAGAATATTTGGCAGTACACTGAGGCCTATGGTGAAAAAGGGAATATCTTCTGAGGAAAGCAAGAAAGAACCTTACTGAGAAAGTGTCTTTTGATCCATGCATTCATCTTAAAGAGTTAAACATTTCTTTCGATTCAGCAGTTTGGAAACACTGGCTTTCTCCATACTGTGAAAGGACATTTGGGAACCCTTTCAGGCCAATGATGAATAAGTGAATATCCCAGTATGAGAACTAGAAGGAAGGTATCTGAGGAACCGCTTTGTGATGTGTGCATTCGTGTTCAGATTAAAAACTAGAAGCAAGTGTTCTGAGAATCTGATTTGTGATGTGTGCATTCTTCTCAGAGAGTTAAATATTTCTTTGGATTCAGCAGTTTGAAAAACTCTTTGTCCATCCTGCAATTGGACACTTGCAGCTCATTGAGGCCAATGGCAAAAAAGCTAATATCCCAGGATGAGACCTAGAAGAAAGCTATATGAGAAAGTGATTTGTGATGTGTGCATTCATCTTCTGAAGTTAAATATTTCTTTTCATTCAGAGTTTGAAAACACTTTTTTGGTAGGATCTGCCATAGGATATTTGGCAGCGCTTTGAGGCCTATGGTGAAAAAGGAAAGCTCTTCCAACCAAAACTAGAAAGAAACATTCTGAGAAAGTTCTTTGTAATGCGTGCATTTATCTCACAGAATTAAACCTTTTTTTTGGATTCATCATTTGTTAACACTGTTTTTTGTCAATTCTGCAAATGGATATTTGGGAACTCAGTGACCCCAATGGTGAAAAAGAGCATATCCCAAGATAATAACATGAAGAAACCTATCTGAGAAACTGCTTTGTTATATGTGCATTCATCTCACAGAGTTAAACCTTTCTGTGAATTCAGTAGTTTGGAAAAAAGTTTTTGTAAATTATGCGAGTGGACATATGTGAGCTAATTGACATCAATGATGAAAAAAGTATATCCCAGGATAAATACTGGAAAGAAGCTATCTAAGAAACTGTTTTCTGATGTTTTTCATTCTTCTCACCAAGTTAAACCTTTCTTTTCATTCAGCAGTTTGGAAATGCTGTGGTGGTAACATACCCTTAATATCCCAAATATCGGATATTTGGGAGCGTGTTGAGGTCTACAGTGAAAAAGCAAATATCCTCGGATAAACCCTAGGAGGAAGGTTTCTGAGAAACTGTTTTGCAAAGTGTGAATTTATCTCACAGAGATAAACTTTTGTTTACATTCAGCAGTTTGGAAAAACTGTTTTTGTCCATATAGCGAATGGACATTTGGGAGCTCATTGAGGCCAGTGGTGAAAAAGTGAATAGGGCAGGATGAAACCTAGAAGAAAGGGATGTGAGAAACCATTTTGTGATGTGTGCATTCGTGGTCTAGAGTTAAACATGTCTTTTTATTCAGCACTTTGGAATGTCTGTTTTGGTAGAATCTGCCAAAGGTTGTTTGGCAGCACTTGAGGCCTATGGTGAGAAGGAAATATTTACAGATACAAACTACAAGGAAGCTTTCTGAGAAACTGCTTTGTGATGTGTGCATTCATCTCATAGAGTTAAATCTTTCTTTGAATTCATCATTTGGGAACACTGTTTTTGTCCATTCTGCGAATGGACGTTTTGGACCTCATAGACGCCAACGACAATACACCAATAACCCAAGATAATAACTAGAAGGAAGCTCTCTGAGAAACCGCTTCATGATGTGTGCATTCGTTTTGCAGAGTTAAAACTTTTTTTCACTCAGCAGTTTGGGAGCATTGTGTTGGTAACATCTGCCAAGGCATATTTTTGAGCACCTTGAGGTCTATGGTGAATGAGGAAATATCTTTGGATAAACACTTGAAGGAAGATTTCTGAGAAACTGTTTTGTGATGTGTGCATTCATCTCACAGAAATAAACTTTTATTTGGATTCAGCAGTTTTGAAAAACTGTTTTTGTCCATAAAGCGAATGGACTTTTTGGAGCTACTTGAGGCCAATGACGAAAAAAGGAATATCCCAGGATGAGAACTAAAAGATAGCGATCTGAGAAATTGCTTTGTGATGTGTGCATTCGGCTTCTAGAGTTCAGCCTGTCTTTTCATTCAGCTGTTTGACCACACAGTTTTGGGAGGATCCCCCAAAAGCATATTTGGGAGTGCATTGAAGCCTGTGGTGATAAAGAAAATCCCTTCCAACAAAAACTGGAAAGAAGCTTTCTGAGAAACTGCTTTGCGATGTGTGCATTCATCTCACAGAGATTAACCTTTCTTTGGATTCATCATTTGAGAACACTCTTTTTGTCCATTCTGCGAACAGACATTTGGGAACTCATTAATGCCAATGGTGAAACAGCCAATATCCCAAGACAACAACTAGAAGGAAGCTCTCTGAGAAACTGCTTCATAATGTGTGCATTCATCTTGCAGAGTTAAACATTTGTTTTCATTCAGCAGTTTGGATACACTGTTTCATTTGGCAGTTTGGAAATATCTGCCAAGGGATATTTGGGAGCACTTTGAGGTCCATGGTGAAAAAAGAAATATCTTCAGATAATCACTACAAGGAAGCTTTCTGAGAAACTGCTTTGTGATCTGTGATTCATCTCATAGGGATAAACATTTCTCAGGACCTTGTGAAGATTGTGTTAACTGCACACATTTTTCGTAAAGCTTGTGTGTTTGAACAATATGAAGTCTGAGCACCTTGTAAAAAGAACAGGATAACAGTGATGTTCAAGGAACAAGGGAGATAACCATTAGATATGACTGCCTGGGAACCGGGCAGGACAGAGTCATATTTCTCTTATTATTGAAAACAAGTAAGAGAAATATCACTGAATTCTTTCCTCAGTGAGGAATATTAATAATTAGCAATCCTACGAGGGGCCTTTAAAATGGCCACTCTGAGAGTGTCTGCCTTATGCAATTGCAGATAAGGGATGAAACGCCCACTAGTCTCCTGCAGCACCCCCAGGCTTGCTAGGATTAGGAAATTCCAGACTGGCAAATTCTAGTCATACTGGTTCTCTGCTCTTGAACTGTGTTTCCTGCCAAGATGTTTATCAATGACAACGTGTGTCCAGTGGGACACGGACCTTCATTAGCAATTCTAGTTTTGCCCTGACCTTTTGATCTCACCCTGACCTTCTGCCTTGTGATCTTTTATTGCCCTTGAAGCATGTGATCTCTGTGACCTACACTCTATTCGTACTCTCCCACCCCTTTGAAAATCGCTAATAAAAACTTGCTGGTTTTGTGGCTCAGGAGGCATGATGGAACCTGCTGACATGTGATGTCTCCCTTGGACACCCAGCTTTAAAATTTCTCTCTTTTGTACTCTTTCCCTTTATTTCTCAGACTGGCTGACACTTAGGGAAAATAGAAAATAACCTACGTTGAAATATTGGGAGCTGGTTCCACCGGTAGTGGAGAATATTTTAAAATGTTTTAAAATATTTGTTCAGAAGAGTGGTAGACAGGAATCGGCAAAAAACAGGCCCTCTTGAACTTAATGATCATGTATTTAAAATGTGTTGGCATGGTTGTGCGTTCTCTTCAATTATATTTGATTGTGAAGAAAGAAGTATGGACTAAGCTGACATTTGGATAATACTAGAGTCCAAGTTTTGAAAGGATTGAGGGCAACGGGATTGATTATAATAATGGATTGTTGAACCTGAGAAGACTAAAGTGCCACAAGAAATGTGTGATGAACAGTGAAAGATGGTAAGGTGAATGGACAGTAAGTTGCATTAGGTCAGGCACAGAAAGTGTGATACAGAGTGCGCAGAAAAGAAAGACTCATTGCTAATTAATTTTGACCTTAGTTCCAAACCATTTTGAAAGATACAAATTAACTCACCATCATGCAATCATATATTATATAAATAATTCACTATTTGGTGTTGAAGTGGCTTTTAAGATAAAGAGATTTCCTCCCTACTAGTAATTTTTTTTTACAATTCTAGGTATTATAGAAAGCAAAGTGGTTAGATATAGAACAGATTTCTATGGTCCAAACCAACATAGGATACTAGATATTTGTTACAGGTCTATCATTTTGTCTTTTGTATAATAGGAATTATATAAAAACTGAGCCACTAACTAGATGCTCTGAGATAATTTAACTGGAATATCAGGAAATGTTAAACTTCTTTCCTTTGAGAACAGAAAACCAACATTCTTATACCTATGATAACCAATTCTATGATGAAGCATACTTTCCTCTTTTTGTGCTAAACAGAATAAGGATTAGTAAAACATAAATTGAGCTACTTTCTCTAAAAAATCAATTTGCTTTTGGAAGATCAGAGTAACTACCTTAGGCAGAATCCTAAAATGACCTGCAATGACCGAAATCGTTGCATAATGCCCTTTTGAGTGGGGGTAGTAGCTCTACATTGCTTTTAAACATTAGAAAGTGGCCAAAGCATTGGTGTATCACTCCTGTAATTATGTGATATGGCAATAAGTGAAGGTATTTTGCAGATAAATGAAGATCCTGAATCCACTGACTTTGAGAAAATCAAAAAGGACATTATTCTGGGTGGACATATCTTAAATCAGGTGAGCCTTTTAAAAGAGGGACTATCCCCTCCTTTGATTCTCTGTCTTTGAAAATGTATGACTGCCAGGTTCAGAGAGAGGCTGTAAGAGGTCCACATGGGAAGGGGCTGTGAGGGCTTCTGAGGATAGGAGAGGACATAGCTAACAGTCAGTAAGAGAGTGGGAACTCAGCCCTATGGCAACAAGGAACTGAATTCTTCCAACAACTATGTGTGCTTAGAAAAGGAGGTCAAGATCGAAAAATAAATGCAGTTTGACATCTAGATTGTGGAATTCTGAGACTCTGAACAGAGCACTCAGCTAAGCTGTGCCCTAACCTTCCCAAGCTGTTAAGATAATTAATGTTGTTTAAAGTTACTAAATTTGTGGTGATTTATTATGCAGCAATAAAAAACTAATACTCCTAATTAAAAATAGCATATTTAACAAATCTAACACTTTTCTCATGAATATTTGCTTTGAAAACATGCTTCACTTTTACCCAGAAGTTCAAAGCTATCATATCATAAACTCTGCCAAACCCAACCAGTTGCCTGTCTTGCAAGACCTGTCTTCAAAACTCACTTTCCTGACTTCCTCCTTTTGAGAAATCTATAAAACTGTCAAGTTAGTGTTCTCCTTTACTACAGTAGGTTTCATAAAGTGAGTTTTGTTTGAGCTTCAGGTTTTCTAGTGGTCTTTTGGAGAATTAAATTTAATTTAGCCTGTAATATTTTAAATAATATTGATGAACAAAATAATTAGGTAACCAGATAGAAGCATGAGAAGAAGTTTAAATGTGTACTAAATTAATAAATATATTTCTACTAAATATAAAGTGAATTAAACATGTGCTCTGTTGTTATTCTAAATATTTTCAGAATGTTTCAAGTTCTGGCTCATTGTAGGTAGATGATACAAAGTTACAAGCTAAAAATATATTGTAAGTAACCCCCTTATGTTCACTTCTGTGGGGCTAATTTATTGAATCATGATTAATTTTCCACAGACACAAAAATAGAAAATTTTCTAAGCTGCCTATATGTTCCCAACTGGTTTTTAGGGCAGAATGAACCTCCCAGTTGTTATAACAGAGCTCAGTGTCCCAATGCACAGAAATAAATTATTTACCTTGCACTGCTTTCCAGGGATGCAAATATAAACTAAGAAAAAGTCAAACAAGCAAAACTTGTCTAAATTTAAATCATCACAGATGTTATTCCGTGAGTTCCTTCAGAGGCGAAAATCTAAATGCATCATTTTTAAAGTATTGGTACATAACCTATAAACACTTTAAAACTATAAATTTTCAAATGGCCCAGCAGTGACCAGTATAATGCTTTTTTTCCAAATAGGTGGATGTGGATATAGATTAGCTCAAATTACCTTAGTCTTAATTGACTTCAGTAGTACACAGCAGATCTTTGCTTCTTTTTACTAATATATGCTTGAGAGCATATTTCCAGTTCCTTATGAATAATGCACAGATTCACCAATGCACAGATTAAAGAGTATATCCATATTTATAGAAATTTTAACTTACTAACATCAGTTAAATAAATATATTTAATAGAAATTTTAAATTAAAATCACTTAATAGAAATTTTAATTTATTAACATATATTAACCAAATACTTAGGTGTGTAATTTTTAGCCACCTAACATTTCTTTCTTTCTTTTTTTTTTTATTATACTTTAAATTCTAGGGTACATGTGCATAACATGCAGGTTTGTTACATATGTATACTTGTGCCATGTTGGTGTGCTGCACCCATCAACTCCTCAGCACCCATCAACTCGTCATTTACATCAGATATAACTCCCAATGCAATCCCTCCCCCCTCGTCCCTCCCCATGATAGGCCCCGGTGTGTGATGTTACCCTTCCCGAGTCCAAGTGATCTCACTGTTCAGTTCCCACCTATGAGTGAGAACATGCGGTGTTTGTTTTCTGTTCTTGCATAGTTTGCTGAGAATGATGGTTTCCAGCTGCATCCATGTCCCTACAAAGGACACAAACTCATTCTTTTTTATGGCTGTATAGTATTCCATGGTGTTTATGTGCCACATTTTCTTAATCCAGTCTGTCACTGATGGACATTTGGGTTGATTCCAAGTCTTTGCTATTGTGAATAGTGCCACAATAAACATGCGTGTGCATGTGTCTTTATAGCAGCATGATTTATAGTGCTTTGGGTATATACCCAGTAATGGGATGGCTGGCTCATATGGCACATCTAGTTCTAGATCCTTGAGGAATCGCCATACTGTTTTCCATAATGGTTGAACTAGTTCACGATCCCACCAACAGTGTTAAAGTGTTCCTATTTCTCCACATCCTCTCCAACACCTGTTGTTTCCTGACTTTTTAATGATTGCTATTCTAACTGGTGTGAGATGGTATCTCATTGTGGTTTTGATTTGCATTTCTCTGATGGCCAGTGATGATGAGCATTTTTTCATGTGTCTGTTGGCTGTATGAATGTCTTCTTTTGAGATATGTCTGTTCATATCCTTTGCCCACTTTTTGATGGGGTTGTTTGTTTTTTTCTTGTAAATTTGTTGGAGTTCTTTGTAGGTTCTGGATATTAGCCCTTTGTCAGATGAGTAGATTGCAAAAATTTTCTCCCATTCTGTAGGTTGCCTGTTCACTCTGATGGTAGTTTCTTTTGCTGTGCAGAAGCTCTTTAGTTTACTTAGATCCCATTTGTCAATTTTGGCTTTTGTTGCCGTTGCTTTTGGTGTTTTAGACATGAATTCCTTGCCCATGCCTATGTCCTGAATGGTATTACCTAGGTTTTCTTCTATGGTTTTTATGGTTTTAGGTCTAACATTTAAATCTGTAATCCATCTTGAATTAATTTTCATATAAGGAGTAAGGAAAGGATCCACTTTCAGCTTTCTACTTACGGCTAGCCAATTTTTCCAGCACCATTTAATAAATAGGGAATCCTTTCCCCATTTCTTGTTTTTCTGAGGTTTGTCAATGATCAGATGGCTGTAGATGTGTGGAATTGCATACTCTGCATTGGTCTGTATTAAGCACAATGGTATAGACCAGGGGTCAGTAAACTACAGCCTGCAGGCCAAGGGTAACCTACTTTCCATTTGTCTATGGTTCATAAACTAAGAATACTTTTTACATTTTTAAGTAGTTGAAAAATAACAACAACATTTCCTGGCACATGAAAATTAAATGAAATTTAAATTTCAGTATTTGTAAAGAAACTTTTATAGGGCCATATCACACTCATTCACTAACATATTGTCTATGGCTGTCTCTATGCTGCAATGGCAGAATGCAGCAGTTGGAACAGAGAACATATATGGTACTTTCATTGCTTTTCACTGCAGTTCAACACTCTACAAAATCAGTCATAACTCAAAGGTGTTTTGAGTGTCATGTATATTGTTTAAAATTCTGGTTTATTTATTTACTTATTTATGTATTTGGTTACATGATTATACTTAGAAATATCCATTTCATCAAAACATAAAAAGAAGAGAAAGTGAACTTTGAATGTTACTATTTTGAGGCAAGGTGTAGTGTGAATAAGTCTATTAAAGTAGACAACAAAACATTCTGTTTATTAAGTGATGACCCTATTGCTAGTTAAAAGAGCCATTACCAGACTGTATTAGTTCATTCTCATGCTGCTGATAAAGACATACCCAAAACTGAGAACAAGAAAAAAAAATCCACTTACAGCTCCACGTGTCTGAGGATGCCTCAGAATCATGGTGGGAGGTGAAAGGCACTTCTTACATGGCAAGAGACAAATGAGAGAAGCAAAAGTGAAACCCCCTGATAAACCCATCAGATCTCGTGAGACTTATTGACTATCATGGGAATAGCACGACAAAGATCAGCTCCCAAGATTCAATTACCTCTCCCTCAGTCTGCCCACAACATATGGGAATTCTGGGAGATATTATTCAAGTTGAGATTTCCATGGGGACACAGCCAAACCATATCACAGACTGAGCAACCATCATAATATTCCCAATTCATAGGAAACCAATGGCCAAAAAATGAGGAAATCTAAAATGAGATATCTTATCAGTGCAGTTTTTTTCCCAAGAAAGAAAAAAAAATGAAAACGAGGCTACAATATAACTTTTCAGGTACCTCCTTTGTTAATCAGTCAAGGAAAACCACTTACCAATAATGAGTTAGTTAAATCATGTTTGATTGCAGGTGCTGAAGAAATTTGTCCATAGAAAACAAACTTGTTTAAATTTTTAGCCTTTAGGCAAGAATAGTTGTTTGAATTGTTGAGGACTTTGGGAGGAACATCAAAAAAAGAACAAAACAATTATTTTCCTGGTTTTACTTGGTTCCTGATGAATTGCCTGATGCTACCAACACTGCTCAGTTGTTATCACTTTGTCAAGTACTCAGTGCTGAGTTTGAAGTGACCGAAGCATTAGCCTCTGTGAATATCTACGATGACATTTTCAAAGAAGTTTAGAAAACTCAAATTCAATACAAACTGGAATGGAATCTGTTAAGATTTTATTTTATTTTATTTTATTTTATTTTTAATTTATTTATTATTATTATACTTTAAGTTGTAGGGTACATGTGCATAACATGCAGGTTTGTTACATAACATGGAATCTGTTAAGATTTTAAAAGTTTATTTATTGTATTATTCATTAGAAGCTATTTTATAAAAAATGTTTGACTCCATTATGTGTTATTGAACCACTAGTGTCAGTGATGAACTTTATCTTAAATATCCTGAGTTGTTTCACCAAAGGATAGTTTGATGACTTCACAGAATATTTTGTTTTTTGTTTTTTTTTCTTTTTCTATTTCTGTGAGGTTTCTGGCTCCAGAATGAGATTATATGTTTTCAAAAGAAGAAGGAGGTATCATCTTGATAATGTTTCTTAATGAATGTAACCTAAAATTACAGGAAAAAATTGTGCTTATATGTGAAAAATCACACTATGGTAAAGTCATTTTGACAACCAACATTTTTGAATGACAAGTAATGTCACACTACTTTATACACTTCCTGTGCTGCCAAAAGTTGAAAAAAGAAGCAAATCTCCATTCTCACACAAATTATAGTGGATGTATTTGCTCAAATCTCAGTTGCATTAGCATAGTTCAAACTTTGGTGCAAGTGCAAAAGAAATTTATGCACTTCAAAATCTAAATTTGCAATTGATGGGTTTTAACTTAATTTTTAATTAGAAGGATTAATCTGCAATGTACTGACATGTTAAAAGGCAAATATCAAAGAAAATCTAATAGAATTCCATTGATGTCTTCCAAATGATGAACGTACTCAAATAAAATCATGCTTGTGGATTGATATCAATATCATCAATATTTGACAGTACCTGTCTATGTAAAAAGACAGGTTCAAAGATGAAATACAGTCATGCATTACTTAATGATGGAAATACGGTTTGAGAAATGGGCTCTTAGGCTATATCATCATTGTGCTAACTTTTTAGAGTGTACTTAACACAAATTGTAAGGTGTAACCTAGGCTGTATGCTCCTAGGCTACCAACCTGCAAAGCATGTTACTATATTGAATACTCTAGACAATTTTAACACAATGGGAAATATATGTAGAGAAAATATAGTAAAAATACAATATTATAATTTTATGGGAACACTGTCATAAATGTGGTTCATTGTTGACTAAAACATTATTCTATGACACATGAATGTACATCAAATATAATTACAAATCAGCACTGAGATGAATATTTGTAGTCAATTAACTTTGACCTCCAAATAAGCAAATATTTTTATCATTATCCCTCCAAATATTTGTATCCCTCCAAATATTTTTATCATTCTCATCAGTAGATTTAAGAAGATTGTACTCAATTCTTATTATTTAAATTACATTAAAAATTGTAGAATTCCACTGTCTCTCTTGTTTTAGGATTACTTATGTAATATCCTGAATTTTGACTCTTAGCCTTAAAACCTTAAATATTTACTATCTGTCTCTTTATAGAAAGTTTTCTGATCCTTGATATAGATTCCTGTTCTCTGAAAGATCACAGAACTTATATATAAAAGGATAAGTAACAATGTAAATTAGAATTTTTAATATGACTCATGAGAAACATTGATAATAAGGAATGTTGGGGGAAATAAAGAAAGACTTTTCGGGGAAATGGGATTTTTGTTGTGCCTTAAAAGATGCATATGGTGGATGCAGAAGAAGAAAGCATAGAGGAAGCTACTTCATGCAGGTGACAGGACATGAACAAGAGACAGTGTCAGAAACATGAAGGGTATGTTCAAGGAACCGTGAGTAGGCCAGTTTTTCTAGATAGGAGACTTCATTTACAAGGGTATAAGAAGGGAACTTGAGTGGGTAAAATTGTCAAAACTCTTTAATGCCTGGCTAAAGAGTAAAGTTTATTTTGTGGCACTTTGAAGATTTGCAATGAACTACCCTTGTATGAAAATTTTTGTTGATCCTTCATAACTTAAAATACATTCACCTTGATATTTTGTTGAACTACTTCAGACAGAATAGAGATTATAAAAATGATTCAAAGATGAAGAAAGACCAGCAAAAAGAACACAGTTGAGGAATATTTGGCACTAGTTCATTCTCGTGTTACATATCTCAAAAACCTGTAAAATAATATATCTTAAATTGACAAATTGAGCTTAAAATTATATGCTCTATTGCATCATAGAAACAAGTGAGAAATTCAGTTTTTTGAACTTTAGTGTGGTTGTTAATATATGCTGAATGTGCCACACCAAGATGTCACTGACCAAAATAACAAGGTTTTTTAAAACCAGATAATTTTTATTTGATTCCTGGTTATAATCACCACTTAATCCAAATCCAAGGTTTTGTCCTCAGTTTGTGGTAGAGAAACTTTTGGAAAAAAAAAAAAAAAAAAAAACAAGATGATGGTGGAAGGGGAAGAATTGATGAGCCAATAACCTAAATTGCTTTCTAGTGCTTTGCGCATGATATAATCCCAAGGTGGTTTGGAGATTCACTTTTGAGTAGCTGTCCCTGAAGGATGAGAAGATGAGTTCAGTCCCTTCTACAACCCCAATTGCCTTTATCTTTGAGAGCTTTATTCAAAAGCTGTTTTTAAAACTGCAACAGCTGTGTCCTAATCTGTGCACCAAATGCTTTGTTATTATCCACCCATATAATTATTAATTGAAATGACTGGATTTGTAGTTTTCTAATTTGACCCAATAGAAGGGCATTTAGGTTATGCCATCTCCCACCACTCCTATTCAACATAGTATTGAAAGTTCTGGCCAGTGTAATCAGGCAAGAGAAAGAAATAAAGAATATTTAATTAGGAAAAGAGGAAATTAAATTTTCTCTGTTTGCAGATGACATGATTGTATATTTAGAAAACCCTATCATCTCAGCCCCAAATCTCCTTAAGCTGATAAGCAATTTCAGCAAAGTCTCAGGATACAAAATCAATGTGCAAAAATCACAAGCATTCCTATACACTAATAGACAGAGCCAAATCATGAATGAACTCCAATTCACTATTGCTACAAAGAGAATAAGCTACCTAGGAATACAGCTTACAAGGGATGTAAAGGACCTCTTCATGGAGAACTACAAACCACTGCTCAGAGAAATAAGAGAGGACACAAGCAAATAGAAAAACCCTCCATGCTCATGAATAGGAAGAATCTATATAATGAAAATGACTGCACTGTGCAACGTAATTTATAGATTCAAAGCTATCCCCATCAAGTTACCATTGAGTTTCTCACAGAATTGGAAAAAACTACTTTAAATTTCATATAGAACCAAAAAAGAGCCCACATAGCCAAGACAATCCTAAGAAAAAAAGAAAGTCAGGCATCACACTACCTGACTCCAAACTATACTACAAGGCTACAGTAACAAAAACAGCATGGTACTGGTACCAAAACAGATACATAGACCAACGGAACAGAATAGAGGCCTCAGAAATAACACCACACATCTACAACCATCTGATCTTTGATAAACCTTACAAAAACAAGCAATGGGGAAAGAATCCCGTATTTAACAAATGTTGTTGGAAAAACTGGCTAGCCATATGCAAAAAACTGAAACTGGACTCCTTCATTACACCTTATACAAAAATTAACTCAAAATGGATTAAAGACTTAAATGTAAGTCCTAAACCATATAAACCCTAGAAAAAACCTAGGCAATAACATTCAGGACTTAGGCATGGGCAAAGACTTCATGACTTAAACATCAGGATCTAATTAAACTAAAGAGTTTCTGCACAGCAAAAGAAGCTATCATCAGAGTGAACTGACAACCTACAGAATGGGAAAAAAATTTTGCAATCTATCCATCTGACAAAGGGCTAATATCCAGAATCTATAAAGAACTTAAACAAATTTACAAGAAAAAAACAATCTCAACGAAAAGAGGGCAAAGGATATGAGCAGACACTTCTCAAAAGAAGAATTTATGCAGCCAACAAGCATATTAAAAACTGCTCATCCTCACTGGTCATCAGAGAAATGCAAATCAAAACCAAAATTAGATACCATCTCACGCCACTTAAAATGGTGATCATTAAAAATTCAGGAAACAACAGATGCTGGAGAGGATGTGGAGAAATAGAAATGCTTTTACACTGTTGGTGGGAGTGTAAATTAGTTCAACCATTATGGAAAACAATGTGGCAATTCCTCAAGGATCTAGAACTAGAAATACCATTTGACCCAAACATCCCATTACTAGGTATATACCCAAAGGATTATACATCATTCTACTATAAAGACACATGCACACGTTTACTGCAGCAGTATTCACAATAGCAAAGACTTGGAACCAACCCAAATGCCCATCAATGACAGACTGGATAAACAGAATATGGCACATATACACCATGGAACACTACGAAGCCATGAAAAAGGATGGGTTCGTGTCCTTTAAAGGGATGTAGATGAAGCTAGAAACCATGATTCTCAGCAAACTAACACAGGAACAGAAAACCAAACACCTCATGTTCTCACTCATAGGTGGGAGATGAAAAATGACAACACATGGACACAAGGAGGGGAACATCACACACTGGGGCCTGTCAGAGTGTCGGGGACTAGGGGAGGGATAGCATTAGGAAAAACACCTAATGTAGATGACAGGTTGATGGATGCAGCAAACCACCATGGCACGCATATACCTATGTAACAAACCTGTATGTTCTGCACATGTACCCTAGGACTTAAAGTATAATAAAAATAAAATAAAATAAATAAATAAATAAATAAGTAAATAAATAAAAGAGTATCCAGGTTAGGTGGAAGTTTACTGTAAAATGAAGAAATCTTAACTTTTGCCTATATTAATTTGTTTTAAACACAGGATAAATATATGTGATAAACATATATGTACATAGTTCAAATATATGAACTAAATGAAAAACACGAAATGTAGTAAATAGGTTATCTGGTGAAAAAGTCATAGGACTAAGCTATAATGTGTAAGCTAGGCAAGCATATCCCAAAGGTTGTCTCAGAATATTACAGTCAGAAAATTGGAGACCAGTTAGCCAAGACACTGTAAATGAAAACACTGTCATTACTGAACCTAATATTTACTTTTATTGTATCCTGAATTTGGAATGCAAATGAGTGTATAAAAGTAGAACCTGGGGTTAAAAACATTTTGCTACTCCTCTAAACAAGGCAAACATTTTTTAATAAAGGAAAGAAACAGAAAAATATTATGTCATTATTTTTAAGTAAGTCTCTATGATATTGGATGATCTGTGGCTAAAAATTCTACCTCAAGGCTTATCTCTATGAAAATTGACACAGTGTAACTTTAGAAATTTTTTCATCTTATCTTGTCCAGAGCTATTTATTTAGGTAAAAACATAATGTACAGTTTAAATGGAAATAACTTTTTAAATATTGCAATTCCACTTGTCTAGAGAGAAGGGTGTTGAGTAGGAGACTAAGCTTAGCAATGACATTTTTTGTTTTTGCTAGGACAGAAGGATTATCTGTTTCCTTAAGCCACTGTTACTATGAAAATGAAGAAATCATTCATATTTGTGAACTGAGAAACTGGTAAGATATAATGGACATCAAAATACGAATTCAGATTCACTTTGAAAACCATACTACGAAGCCAGAAAATTGGAGAGCAGATAGCTAAGGTTATAAATACACAGAGCCTTGATGATCTTGGACAAGTAAATGCTTAAAACTTTCCTGAAACTATGTATTTCAGTGGCTTCTTACTTGGTTCCTAGGTCACGGATGAGATAGACAAATTGGAATAAGGGTCAAATATCAAAGCTAAATGAAATACATAAAATGAAGTAAATAGGTTTTCTGGTGAAGAGGAAAACGGAACGAGACTAACCTATAAAGTATGAAGTAAGCAAGCATATCCCACAGGGGGGTTCTCAGAATATTACTTTAGGATATAAATAAATGTTTATACATACACACATACACATACACTGATCTCTCCCAGAACAGTGTTTCTCAACCTTTAATATGCATCTCAATTAGCTGGGGAGTAAAACTGATTTGGAAAGTCTGAGGTGGGGGCCTTTGTGTTTCTTGCAAACTTTGAGATGACACCAGTGTTGCAGATCCACACAAAAACTTTTGAACATCCAGAGGCAAGCCCTTCCCTCCACTTGAAATTTAGAATTTTTAAAGTATTTCGTACTATTATTGCTGACACCAGACTTTCCTTCCTGCATTGCAGAACCCAATAATGGTCAAGACCTACTTTCCTGAGTTTGTCACAAAAAGGATAATGAAGGTGCTTTTATTTTTTTTATTTTTTATTTTTTAATTTATTTATTATTATTATACATTAAGTTGTAGGGTACATGTGTAACATGCAGGTTTGTTATGTATACTTGTGCCATGTTGGTTGCACCATCAACTCATCATTTACATCGGTATATCTCCCAGTGCAATCCCTCCCCTCCCCCTCCCCATAGTAGGCGGTGTGATGTTTCCTTCCTGAGTCCAAGTGATCTCATTGTTCAGTTCCACCTATGGTGAGGGAGCATGCGTTGTTTGGTTTCTGTTCTTGTGATGGTTTGCTAGAATGATGGTTTCCAGCTGCATCAATGTCCCCTACAAAGGGCATAAACTCATCCTTTATGGCTGTGAGTATTCCATGGTGTATTATGTGCACATTTTCTTAATCCAATCTGTCACTGATGAACATTTGGGTGGAATACTGCTAACAATAATAATGCTACAGCTCGCTATACGTGTGCATGTCTTCAAGCAACATAATTATAATCCTTTGGGTATATCCCAACAGTCGCCATGGTACATCTAATTCTAGATCGCAAAGTAACAGTCTGTCGTGTTCCTATTTCTCCACATCCTCTCCAGCACCTGTTGTTTCTGACTTTTGAATGATGGCCATTCTGGTGTGAGATGGTATCTCGTGTGGTTTTTGATTTTTTCTGATGGCCAGTGATGATGAAACATTTTTTCATATGTCTGTTGGCTGTGTCTTCTTTTGAGAAATATCTGTTCATATCCTTTATACTGATGGGGTTGTTTGTTTTCTTGTAAAATTTATTTTAATTCTTTGTAGGTGGATATTAACCCTTTGTATCAGATAATGGAAACCACGAAATGTTCTCCCCATTCTGTGGGGATACCCTGTTCACTCGATGTGGATTTCTTTTTGCTGTGCAAAGCTCTTTGGACCTGATAGATCCCATTATCAATTTTGGCTTTTGCTGCCGTTTGCTTTTTTGAGGTGTTTGGGCATGGGGGTCTTACATGCCTGTGTCTGAATGGTGCTACTAGATTTTCCTCTGGGATTTTTGTAGTTATTGGGATGCAACATTTTGGTCTCTAATCCATCTTGAATTGGTTTCGTATATGGGGTAGGAAAGTTCGGTTTCCGGCTTTCTACAGCGGCTGGCCAATTCAGCACCATTTATTAAATAAGGAATCCTTTAAGCCATTTCTTGTTTCTCTCAGGTTTGTCAAAGGAGCAGATAACTGTAGGCTATTGGTACTTCTGAGGGATCTATTCTGTTCCATTGATCTATCTCTGTTTAATTGCCAGTACCATGCTGTTTTGGTACTGTAGCTTGCTTAACAACTGGTTGAAAGTCAGGTAGCGTGTTCACCTCCAGCACCTGTTCTTTTGACTTGGGATTTGTCTTGGAAGATATCTTGGGCTTTATTTTTTGGTTCCATATGAACTTTAAAGCAGATTTTCAATTCTTATTGAAACTCATTATTACTTGATGGGGATGGCGATGAATCTATAAAATTACCTTGAACGGCTTATGGCCATTTTTCGATGATGATTCTTCCTGTCATGACCCTTCCATTTGTTTGTCTCTTTATTTCACTGAGCGATGGTTTATGGACTACTCCTTGAAGAAGGTCGCTATCACAGACCGGGCTTCTAGGTATTTATTCTCTTTGAAGCGGTAATGGAAGTTCATTCATGATTCAACTTCTGTCTGTTGGTGTATGGGGATAGCGTGATTTTGCCTCGATAATTTGTATCCTGAGGCTTGCTGGTGCTGTCGCTAAGAAGACACTGAGCTGAACAATAAGAGGTTTTCTGAAGTATACAATCATGTCATCTGCAGCGAGACGGGTGACTTCAGCTGGCACCACAACTGAATACCCACGATTTTAACATAGCACGTTAGCCGGGGCACCAACATATGTTGAGACCGGAGGTGAACATCCTGTCTTGTGCCGGTTTCCGGGGTACCGGTTTTGCCCATTCAGTATGATATTGGCTGTGGGTTTACTTATGATTTTTGAAAGTACGTTCCATCAATACGAATTTATTGGTTTTTTAGCATGAAGGGCTGTTAATTTTGTCAAAACGCTGCATCTATTGAGATAATCATGTGGTTCTTGTCTTTGGTTCTGTTTGCATACTGGATTATGTTTATTGATTTGAATGTTGATTCAATACTTGCATCCAAGGGATGAAACCCACTTGATCATGGTGGATCAGGTTTTTGATGTGTTGTTGAATCCGGTTTGCCAGTATTTTATTGAGGATTTTTTGCATGTTGTTCATCAGGGATATTGGTCTAAAATTCTCTTTTTATTGTGTCTCCGCCAGGCTTTGGTATCAGGATGATGTTGGCCTCATAAAATGAGTTAGGGAGGATTCCCTCTTTTCCTATTGATTGGAATAGTTTCAGAAGGAATGGTAGCAACTCTGTGCCACCTCTGGTAGAATTCAGCTGTGAATCCATCTGGTCCTGGACTTTTTGGTTGGTAGGCTATTAGTATTGCCTCAATTTCCAGAGCCTACTATTGGTGTGGGGATTCAACTTCTTCTGGTTTGAGGTCTTGGAAGGGAGTGTGGTGTCCAGGGAGGCCTCCATTTCTTCTAGGTTTCCAGTTTATTTGCGTAGAGGTGTTTATAGTATTCTCTGATGGTGGTTTGTGTATTTCTGTGGGGTCGGTGGTGATATCCCTTTATCATTTTTAATTGCATCGATTTGATTCTTCTCTCTTTTCTTCTTTATTAGTCTTGCTAGCAGCCTATCAATTTTGTTGATCTTTTCAAAAAACCAACTCCTGGATTCATTGATTTTTGGAGGGTTTTGTGTCTCTATCTCCTTCAGTTCTGCTCTGATCTTAGAACATTTCTTGCCTTCTGCTAGCTTTGGAATGTGTTTGCTCTTGCTTCTCTAGTTCTTTTTAATTGCGATGTTAGAGTGTCAATTTTTGATCTTTCCTGCTTTCTCTTGTGGGCATTTAGTGCTACTCATTCCCTCTACACACTGCTTTAAATGTGTCCCAGAGATTCTGGTAGCATGTTGTATCTTTGTTCTCATTGGTTTCAAGAACATGCTTTATTTCTGTTTCCTTCATTTAGATTTATGTACCCATAGTCATTCAGGAGCAGGTTGTTCAGTTTCCATGTAGTTGAGGTTTTGATTGAGTTTCTTAGTCCTAAGTTTAGTTTGATTGCACTGTGGTCTGAGACAGTTTGTTATAATTTCTGTTCTTGTACATTTGCTGAGGAGTGCTTTACTTCCAATTATATGGTCAATTTTGAATTAAGTACGATGTGGTGCTGAAGAATGTATATTCTGTTGATTTGGGGTGGAGGAGTTCTATAGATGTCTATTATTAGGTCTGCTTGCTGCAGAGGAGTTCAATTATGGATATCCTTGTTCACTTTCTGTCTTGTTGATCTGTCTAATGTTGACGGTGGAGTGTTGAAGTCTCCCATTATTATTGTATGGGAGTCTAAGTCTCTTTGGTAAGTCTCCTAAGGACTTGCTTTATGAATCTGGATTTCCCTGTATTGGGTGCATATATATTTAGGATAGTTAGCTCTTCCTGTTGAATTGATCCCTTTACCACCATTATATAATGGCCTTCTTTGTCTCTTTTTGATCTTTGATGGTTTTAAAGTCTGTTTTATCAGAGACTGGGATTGCAACCTGCGCTTTTTTGTTCTCATTTGCTTGGTAAATCTTCCTCCATCCCTTTATTTGAGCCTATGTGTGTCTCGTTATTGAGATGGGTCTCCTGAATACAGCAGACTGATGAATCTTGACTCTTTATCAGTTTGCCAGTCTGTGTCTTTTCATTGGAGCATTTAGTCCATTTACATTTAAGGTTAAGATTGTATGTGTGAACTTGATCCTGCCATTATGATATTAACTGGTTATTTTGCTCGTTAGTTGATGCAATTTCTTCCCCAGCCTCGATGGTCTTTACATTTTGGCATGTTTTGCAATGGCTGGTACGGTTGTTCCTTTCATGTTGAGTGCTTCCCTTCAGGGTCTCTTGTAAGGCAGGCCTGAGTGGTGACAAAATCTCTAAGCATTTGCTTATCTGTAAGGATTTGTTACCTCCTTCACTTATGAAACTGAGTTTGGCTGGATATGAAATTCTGGGTTTAAAATTCTTTTTCTTTAAAGAATGTTGAATATTGGCCCCACTCTCTTCTGGCTTAGGTTTCTGCCCGAGGAGATCTGCTGTGGGTCTGATGGGCTTCCCTTTGTGGGGTAACTTGACCTTTCTCTCTGGCTGCTCTTAAGATTTTTCCTTCATTTCCACTTTGGTGAATCACAGCGGGTATGTGTCTTGGGGTTGCTCTTCTCGAGGGAGTAGCTATCTTTGTGGCGTTCTCTGTATTTCCTGGATTTGAATGTTGGCCTGCCCTACTAGGTTGGGGAAGTTCTCCTGGATGATATCTGAAGAGTGTTTTCCAACTTGGTTCCATTTTCCCCCCTCACTTCAGGCACCCCAATCAGGCTGATAGATTTGGTCTTTTTACATAATCCATGTACTTCTTGCAGGCTTTGTTCATTTCTTTTCTTCTTTTTCTTTTGGTTTCTCTTCTCGCTTCATTTCATTCATTTGATCCTCAATGTGATACTCTTTCTTCCAGTTGATGAGTGGTTACTGAAGCTTGTGCATTGTCACGTATTTCTCGTGTCATGGTTTCATCTTTCATCTAGTTTATGACCTTCTCTGCATTAATTACTCTAGCCGTCAATTCTTCCACTTTTTTTCAAGATTTTAGTTTCTTGCGCTGGAGTGCGTAATTCCTCCTTTAGCTCTGAGAAATTTGATGGACTGAAGCCTTCTCTCATCTCGTCAAGTCATTCTCCGTCCAGCTTTGATCCGTTGCTGGCGATGAGCTGCGGCTCTCGCTTTGCGGGAGATGCGGCTCTTATTTTTTGAATTTCCAGCTTTTCACGCTGCTTTTCCCCATCTTTGTGGTTTTATCTGCCTCTGGTCTTTGATGATGGTGATGAACTGATGGGGTTTTGGTGTAGGTGTCCTTCCCTGTTTGATAGTTTCCTTCACCAGTGAGGACCCTCAATAACAAGGTCTGTTGGAAATTGCCCGGGTCCACTCCAGACCCTGTTTGCCTGGGTATCAGCAGCAGAGGCTGCAGAAGATAGAGAATATTTCCTGAACGAGTGTACCTGTCTCTGATTCTTGCTTTGGAAGCTTCCTCTCCAGGGGTGTACTCCCACCCTGTGAGGTGTGGGGTGTCAGACTGCCCCTAGTGGGGATGTGTGTCTCCCAGTTAGGCTACTCAGGGGTCAGGGGACCCACTTGAGCGAGCAGTCTGTCCGTTCTCAGATCTCAGCCTCACCGTGTTGGGAGATCCACTGCTCTCTTCAAAGCATCAGACAGAGTGGTTTGCGTCTGCAGAGGTTTCTGCTGCTTTGTTGTTGTTGTTGTTGTTGTTGTGTAGCTGTGCCCTGTGTCCCCAGAGGTGGAGTGCAAGAGACAGCCAGGTTTCCCTTGAGCTGCTGTGAGCTCCACCCAGTTGGGCTTCCCAGCAGCTTTGTTCCTACTTCAGCCTCCTTATTGGCGGGCACCCCTCCCCAGCCTGCGCTGCTGCCTTGCAGGTAGATCACAGACTGCTGTGATAG
This sequence comes from Papio anubis, assembly GCF_008728515.1. Classification (NCBI taxonomy): domain Eukaryota; kingdom Metazoa; phylum Chordata; class Mammalia; order Primates; family Cercopithecidae; genus Papio; species Papio anubis. Next base: position 44,877,078 of record NC_044980.1, on the reverse strand, counting down.
CAATGAGGGAGGCTCCGTGGGCGTGGGACCCGCGGCCAGGTGTGGGATATGATCTCCTGGTGTGCCTGTTTGCTTAAAAGCAATATTGGGGTGGGAGTTACCCGATTTTTCCAGGTGTTGTGTGTCTCAGTTCCCCTGGCTAGGAGGATTCCCTTAAGCTTCCCAGGTGGCTGATGCCTGGCCCTGCTTCAGCTCTGTGGTGGGGCTGCAGCAGCTCACACCAGCACCCGATCGACCCGGCACTCCCCAGTGAGATGAACAGTACCTCAGTTGAAATGCAGAAATCACCCGGTCTTCTGTGTGGCTGGCACTGGGAGTTGGAGACTGGAGCTGTTCCTGTTGACCCATCTTGCTCCGCCCTGAAGGTGCTTTTAAAGAGTTTCAAATTAAACTGTTAGTGTGACATTGGAGGCTAGATTTAAAGTAACAGATAATTCTTTTGTAAAATATAATTAAGGAAAACTTTGATACAGATAATGCATTTTAGAAATAGAATAGTTACATTTCAAACAAAAAATAAAATTTCAACTCATTGACATTTGATCATCTATTATGTTGGGGACCAAGAACTCAAACATGACTAAGATAGCCCTGTTATTGTGGAAAACACTATCTAGCAGAGACAAAAGATAAGTAAAGAGATAACTGTAAAGCAGTTAAATTACTATAAACCAATATTGTTATGTACAAAATACTATGGGTGCAGAAAAAGAATGTGCAACTAATTCTGTGTGGGGCAGTCATGGAGGGCTTCCAAGTAGAAGGATGAGAGAAGGTGGTGGAAGCAATTCTAGGTAACAATAAATAGCCAACAATACTGGTTAAAAAAAGTGCAGGTGTGTTTAGAACATCACGTGTCATGACATGTATATAAAAGTCCTGTTTGGAATTGTGATAGAGGAAAGGTGGATAAAGATGAGGTTGGAGAGGAAGTATAGGCTCATATGTAGAAGGGCTTTGTATATTATGCCAAGCAAAGTTAACTTTATCCAATTATCAAGATAGAGTTATTAGAAATCATTATTTATGAGGAGATACAATCAGATGTGTGTAATAGAAGGCAACCCTGGTGGAAGAGATAGGAAAGAGATTGGTAACTTTGGTGGGAGGATGGGGAGAGACTGGAGTAAGAGGATCCAATGGGGAAAAAAAAAACATTATAAGGATGATGAGGACTAAGGCATTGAACGTCAGTAGGATTTGAGAGGAAGAAAACATTTCTATTCAAGGAAGGAGGAAGAGTTAAGAACTGAGGACAGAGTGATAAAAGGAAACATTCTAACTACTTGGTAGAAATGGTATTATTCATTAGATTTCACAGTTAACTATTAGGCTGGTGCAAAGGTAATTGTGTTTTTTGCCATGAAAGTGTTACAGCATATTTTAAAAACACGCACAAGCTAATCCTGCTTTTAAAATTTAGGTTGCAATTTTTTTGTGTGAACAAGAGCATAAATGTAGATTTACTTGTCCTTTCAGTCCTCTACACATGGACACTGGCTGTATCCAGGGAAACTGGCTGGGTCACAGTGACTTAAGGTCAAGCTGTCCAAGACATAGAGGAAAATAGTTCATTTCATCTCAGGACTCTCCTTAGGTCAGTGTGACTTGCAATCAGCCTACATAAATTTCTGTCATTTTTCTCTGCTTGTGATATTTCTTGACCACTCAAGAGGCAGCCTGATTTTTCACAAAGGCCTTCAGCCAAGGACACTTCTGTTTCCCCTGCCCCTTTCTTAACCTTTGAAATCATCCATGGCAATCAATACCAAGGAAGTTTATTCATGAGCTCACTTCTCCAAGAAGGCACACACAAATAAAGTCACAGAATGACGTTTAGGTAAACTAAATTTATGATGTCTCTTTGGAGTCATTAAACTAGAAGTACTGGATGATGTGACATCTCTTTGATAGAAAAACCCTTGAAAGTTTATAAGATACATTCTTATTTTGTCATTTGTTTTATTTAATAAATTCTCCTTGCTCTTTTCTTCACAAAATAGTTTTGAAAGCCCCCAAAATAAGAAATTAAAGTATATAATCTAAGAAAGTGGAATACATTGTGACAAAATCTAAGAGAAATAAAATATTCACTTTGCTATTTTGAATATAAATATACAATCAAATTATTCAATCCAAAACATATACATTGAAATCTTATATATACTTCACTGAGACAGGTTCTATGAGTTTCCAAAAACGAACAAGACAGAGATGAGGGCTAAATAAATACAAATTTATCCAAATATTGACATGATATGTGAGGGTCATACAAATGTAAGCAGATTCAATAAGATTCAATGAATGGCCTCAGAAAGGGGCTCTGTGGAGAGTCAGACATCTTTGGTCATGTCTTGTTTTGTGATATTTTTTGAAATCCTGCTTCATCTATTATGCATTTTCTTCAGGACTTTATACTTGATTTCTTAATTTTAAAAATATCTCTAAATCCATAGGGTAAAAGTACAATTTAGTTACATGTATAGATTGCATAGTGGTCAAGTCAAGGCTTTAGGGGATGTATCATCTGAATTATATATAATATATTGTACCCATTAAATAATTTCTCATGATGTACCCACTCCTGTTCTTTCCCCCTCTGAGTTTCCATTCCCTATCATATCCACTCTCTACATCTATGTTAAACTACATTTTGCGTAACTTCTCACATGCATATATCTTACATACCTTCTTTTTCACTCAGTTTCTCTTTCTGCCTCTCTTTTATTACGTTGCATTTTTGAATTAATCCTTATAGGTAAAACACAATTTTACCAGGTCCATCTATCAGAAAGTTTCCACTTCACCTGTGTGACCCTCCTCAGAGCGAGTCTGAGCGTTTCACTTTCACAAACCATTAGAATTCAAACTCCAGGAGAGCAGAAATTATCTGTGTTCAGCAAGTTCACCACTCTCTTGTTGGCTTTCTATTCCAGACTCTGCTTTGGATATTCTCTTTATGCTCTACGACATCAAATTCCTTAACATAAAAATATTTGCTTGCTTTTTTTCTTAGCTGAATAGTTTCCTTTTTCAAATACCAATCCCCATGAACATAGCTTTCTATTGCACTTGTCAGTACCTGTACGGCATATCTGTGACTTTCAGAACAGGAGTTGTACAGTGCCTGTCATTGTGCATCAAGAGAAGCATTCATAGATGCTTCATACAATGATGATGCTGCTGATGAGAGATTTTTTTCAAGAATTATGTACTGGCATTTTATAAATACGAAAACTAAATACTTAAAAAGGTTATTGAGTTTACACAATGAAGGTAGAAAAGTCACGTGCTGCTTGTTCCTTTAACCAAACCACCAATCCATATCTATTACTCAATTTTAAATAAACAGCAGAGTTTTCAAAGCATCAGCATTACTGCACACTTTGCAGCTCAAATATCACCCTTATTTGACATAAACTTAAAGATTTATCTTCTCTTGTAGAATGACATAGCATAATATTCCTTCATTTCTCATTTTCAAAAGCTTGGATTGTCTGCTGCACACTGTGTTTTCCTTCACAAAACATAACACTCTAAGTAAGTTTTTATCAAGTTTCAGAAGGTCTAAAAACTTTATCTTCCATTTGCCCTGATAGCTGACACTTAAAAGACTCATGAGTTTCTTTGATTTCTCACTCTTGTATTTCCAGTGGCAAACTTCTAGAGTAACTAATCTTTATGTAAATAGAAACATGCCTCACAGTGCTCTGCAGCTGCCGTCAAGATGAAAACGGCAATCTTTTCCCTCACTCTGCTTACACCCAGCTAAGGAGCATCTGTTGTCTAACCCGATTTGCTTCCAAACAAACAATTTGATAATTTTATCTGTCTTCATAAAGAAAACATTTGTTTGTTTGTTTGTTTTCATTTCAAGAGTTTTGTAAAGTATTAATTAATGGGATCAGATATTCAGAAATCATTTCATTTAGTCCACAAAGAACACTTCCAAATTTGAGAATTTTGTTATTGTACATTATGGCCACAGTTGAACAATGTCGGTGACTTTGGATGCAAGGCAGTAGTGGACATATCCTGAATTTAACCCTAGGGAGACCCCTTGGGATGCCAGCTAGCCAGTATTGATTCTAGTTGCTTTACTCAGTGAGAGAGAGGTTAAAAACTCCAGCTCACTACCATAAGAATTAGGATTCTCCTCCTAGTTGAGAATTCCAGTTCCATTATAGCCTTCAAAAGCATGAATCTCCAGTGTTATTTCAGAGTATAGCTGGCTTAAATTTTCAGAACAGCTGAGAATACAAATTAAATAAAAATCCAGTGTAGTCAGTTATGTAAATTTTTGAAGTCTAGAATGAGAGTACTATCTTCGGTTGATTTTATTTTCTTTAATTTAAAACTACATACATGACTTCACATAAAGTACCTGAATGTCAGTTCAAATCAATTACTTCACAGTTAAAAAGATTAGTATAAAAATGAATATGACTCAGAGTTGGGAGTGGGAAGTGTGAGAGTAACACTTTGAAGGCAAAGAGTGAGTCTGGTAAAGTGTCTTACATAATGTTCCTAAGAAAAACGACAGGCTGATACAAATATTATCTTTGTAGCTATTAATGGTAATGTATAGGGATGATTTGTACAATTTGTGTCATTTTAGAATTGATAATTGTATACATTTTCTTGATAAAAATGCTGAACTAGACTGAAATATGCATATTCCAGCAGAAAAATCTCTGTTTTCTGAAAAAAAAATTATGAGTATTTATGTCAATAATATAGAGCTTTGTTTTTGTGGCAGAAATTCAAAAGTTAAGCAAGGAGGAAAATGGTCCAAAATGAAAGAATAAATTTAGGAGTTATCGGGTTGGACATTAAACTTAATCTTAAATTCCTATAAATTGCTTTTTAAAAAAATTGTGTGCACATACCAGCCTAGGAAGTAAAAACTGATGACGAATCATCACAAAAAGTGATAGACTATTTTTATTTATACACACACAAACTTTTTAGAGCGACTTGTTTTTAAAGATATTTTTGAAAACAAGATGGTGTTTTAGATTTTATTTGTTGATCTTTTTTTAAAAACGTAATTTTCCCTCTAACTGGCTATGATAGGGAGAATTCTAAAATGGTCTCCAGGATTCCCCACCTGTGGTGTACACATCCCTGTTTGATCCACAGGGCTGTAAATGTGATAAGTTTTACTCCTGTGATTAGATTACATTCTACAGCCCAGGTAACCTCAAGATATCGAGTTTTTTGGGGTATGCTTGACCTAATCACATAAGCCCTTTAAAAGCAGACAGTTTTTTCTCTCAGTGGTCAGGCAGAGAGGTCAGAGAGATTTTCTGTATAAGACAGATTTGATACAAAGGATGTTGTCCACTGCTGAAGTTGAAGAGGCTGCCTGGGTGGGGGGACCTAAGAACAATGTCTGTAAGCTAAGGTCCACAGGTCCCAGGTCCACAGCTAGAAAAACAGAAGGGGCCTCAGTTCTACAACTGCAATAACAAATTCTGACAACAACTTGAATGAGCATGAAAGCAGATCCCCTTTGGAACCTAAAGCTAGGAGTGCAGACTGATGGACGCTGCTTTTAGCTTATAGCACCTTGAGAGGAGAACCCAGCCACACTGCCTGACCCTCACATAACACAACTTGGAACTTACAGAATTTGTTTAAGACCACCAAGTTTGCCATAATTTGATAGGGAAAAACAGAAACCGAATATACTAACCTTTCCCAACATGACTCTTTTGTGCTTTGGTTGCCATAGTCTCAAAAGCCCCAAGCTAGACAAAGCAAAATAAAGACAGTATGGGGCATGCAGTACTCTCTCACATCAAATTTTATCTTTTTTAGGGGAAAAATAAGTATTATTTTTGTAAAATGCTTTGTTACTCTGTTTCTTTTGATAAACTGGAAACACCATCAAGAATTGTAATTTTATAATTAGTGTGTACATATCCTTCACTATGTAATTTTCATACTCAGATGTTTGGGAAGAAAAGAAAAAAAGCCTGAGGGTGGAAAAAGTGGTAGAGTAACAAGAGAGATAGGGAGAGAGAGAATATAGAGAATCCAAAAATGGATTCCTTGCAAAGGTGGAAATGATGCAGTGTTCCTACACATATTTTCCAACCTTGTTCATGCAACATTTATTCCTTTCAAATGCTCACAAAACTATTTATATTTTTCCTCCTTGTCAGACTCAAATGAACACTGATTCTGTAACCATAGGTCCAAGAAAAAGCTAGATTCAACTTTCAGTGTTTATTAGGTGCTACAAACTGGGCTGTGTCTCCTCAAAATTCATATGTTAATGTCCTAACCCTCATTGTGGATGTATTTGATTTAAGGAAGTGATTAAAGTTAAATGGGCTTATAAGGATGGAGTCTTAATTTGACAGAATCAGTGTCCTTATAAAAAGATACACCAGAGAGCTGCTTACCACTCTCCACCATGAGAATGGCCATCTGTAAGCTAGAAAGAGAGCCCTCATCGGGAGCAGAATCAGCTAGCAACTTGTTCTTGGACGTCCCAGCCTCCAGAACTATGAGAAAATAATTTTCTGTTGTTTAAATCACCCAGTCTGTAGTTTTTTGTTATGGCAGTCCACCCTGACTTATACATTAATAATATTAAATTATTGTTCATTTTATGTTGCTAGTGCCATATCATTCCTTATAGGTTTTATTGGTCCTATACTTTCTTGTCCACTTTAATGATAGTATTTAATGTCTATAGAAATTTTGTGACTGTGATAATTTTAACATTCCAATAACATTAATTTTTATCTAGAAGAATATGAAAATGTTTGAGGAAATCACAAACTGTCATTTCTAAGGACAAGGTACTTGATCATTCTTTAAGAACATTAACAGAGCAGGGGCGGTTTTTCATGCCTGTAATCCCAGTGCTTTGGGAGGCGGAGAAGGGCAGATCACGAGGTCAGGAGTTTGAGACCAGCCTGACCAACATGGTGAAACCTCGTCCCTACTAAAAATACAAAAAGCATTAGCTGGGCGTGGTGGTACATGCCTTTAATCCTAGCTACTCAGGAGGCTGAGGCAGGAGAATCGCTTGAACCTGGGTGGTGGAGGTTGCAGTGAGCAAAGATTGCACCACCGCACTCCAGCCTGGGAGTTTTACAGCCTGGTCAGATGCTATGTTCTGGCAGTTCCCTTAGTGAGATGCTGTATTTTGTGAGATCCTATAATTTTTAATCAAGCATTCTGTCAGCTTCTAGATTGTGCTGGCTAAGGCTCTGTGGGCAAGGATGACAAACCTATACCTTGAATAGGTATCTGTCTCTGTGAGGGAAAACTTCTGATTCTTTCAAGAAAGAGGCCTGATCTGGTTATCTTACCATCTAGTGGCAAATTCGTCTCAGCGAGGAATAGTGCTGTATCAGGCTCGCTTTGGTCTCTGTTACTGATAGATTTGGCATGGGTTGATGGGTAGCCGGTATTTCTGCCACTGTGGATGGTCAGTCCACGTGCCTGTTGTGCCAGTTTGATAGTGGGGAGTCCATAAAAACTGGTTAGTATTTACTGGCAGAGACATTTTATATACTTTGCAACACTTTATAATACTTTACTCTGCACTACTTTACAGTGGTTCTTTCATAATGGATGGTTTCTGGTGGACATTAATGTGCCATATAAAATGTTCACACTTTGGACCCACCTCCCTATGTCTATCTATATGACTCCATTCCAGACCTCATTTTCTCTGCCCTCCGTTTCTTTTCCTTCTAAGCTGCTAACCAGACAACTAAGCCATTGTCAATAGCCAAGGGATGTATATACTCATCTTAGAGTCTTCTCACTTCACTCAGTGTGTGACCATGTGAACTTCTAGAAGCTTTGCCCATTGGAAGATTTTTTTCCCCTCTACACTGACTTTCATGGCTTAACTCCTTTGGGTAAATTGGGGACATCTCTTAAGGGAAAGCCTAACTTCAGATATCCCTATGGAATCACCTGAAACTTTTGTTGAGCCTACATAACAGTTAAACATCTCTCTCCACCCGATCCTCTTCTATCACCTGGGACTCTTTTTCAAGAGCCTTGCTGAATAAATCTCCTGGATGCAAATTTCAGAGTGTCAGAGTCTGTGTCCTGACTAATTTGATTTCTTATTTATTATAATAACTTGTATAATTGCTCATTTTGTTTCTTCTACACTATTAGCAGATGTTGAATATGAATTATAACTTACTCTGTTTCAACACCCAGAATCTGACAGGGAAAAACAAATAATAGGTATTTAATATAGGTTTTATGAACAAATGTGTTAGAACAGTTTAGTAAATTATATACAAAAATATATTCACGCTACAGATGGGCACATGATGCTTTATTTTATTTTTAATTTTTTAGACCTGAGCTAAAGAATCACTGTTTTATCCGTGCATTTTCCTTATTCTTTTTTCTATGCTCCGTCTTTCATATGTGTTCACCTGTTGATTGGACTTATTCTTCAAGGTTTAATTCACATGTTCCCTCTTTTTAGAGGCCTCTTTTGACATCTTCAGGCAGTGTTGAAATTTCCTTCCTTTTGTGTTCTCACAGCACTTTATTCGAATAACAATATTAAACATTGTAATTATTTGTTTATATGAAAGTTATAATTTCTTATATTCTGTTTTTTATTATCATGGTTCCACTTAGCTACAGTATTGTCTCATTTTTTCCCCAGGCAAGTTAACTGGTACTTTCCTTTGCTTTCATTTGTGAATAATAATTGTGCTGTTTATCTAAGTTCAAAATTGTTTGTCTTCGTACTGTGTGCCACTACATTGCCTTCCAGAATTTAGTATGGTAAATAATAACTTTTATATTAATCTGATTATCTTTATTTGTAGATAATATATTTGTCCACCTGGAAGTCTTCATGGTTTTTCCTTTATCATTGAAGTTTATAAGCACAAGCAAAAATATATCTGGCTAGAGATCATTATTCAACATTTGTCATTGAAATTCTATCTTTCTTATTGTTTCTTTCTTACATGCCATTTCCTTTTTGAAAATTTTTTCAAATATACTCATACCTCTTCAATTTTTCTTTTTTCTCTGTAAGGTTTTCTCTCAGAATTTCCATTTTAACCACAATGAGATACTATTATATACCAACTAGAAGGACTATAAGCCAAAAGACTAATAATACCAAGTGATGGCAAGGATTTGGTAAAATATGGAAACTTCATATGCTGCTGGTAAAAATGGAAACGTTTGGAAAGCAGCTTGGCAGCTTCTTTAAAAAGTTATTCATCTATATCACCATAAAATCTAGCAATCGCACTCCTAAATGTCTACCCAACAATAATAAAGTGTAAATACAAATAATAGCTTGGAATTGATCATAAGTATCATTGCTTATAATAGCCTTGAACTTTAAAAAGTCCAAAAGTCCAGCAACTAGTGAAAGGATAAACAAAATGAGGTATATGCTTATAATACAGTACTACTCAGAATTAGAAAGGAACAAACTGATAATATATGCAACAACATTAATGAATCTCAAAAGCGTTATTTTAAGCAAAAGAAGCCAGGTATAAAAAACGACATATAGTAAGATTCCACTTCTACATAATGTCTAGAAATATGACACAGAAAGGACAGCCCTGGTTATGTAAGGCCAGGAGTGAGAGCCTGGATTTACTGCAAAGTGTCATGATGAGAATTTGGGGGTTGATTAATGTGTTTTAAAATCTCGATTGTGATCTTGGTTAAAAATCATGTATAAACATGGTTATAAAAGTCAGGAAACTGTACATTTAAAATGCATGAATGTTATGATATGTAAATGACATCCCAAAAGAGCTATTAAAATTTTTAATTTCTTTTCATTTTTTTTTTTTTGCTATTGCTCTTGACAAAGATGGAAATATTTGAGCTAACCTTCTAAATGAATATTTTGATTTTTAGTTGAGTTTATTCTGCTCTTTATTTTTTATTTTTTAACTTTTATTTTAAGTTCAGGGGTATAAGTGTGGGTTTGTTATACAGGTAGACTTGTGTCATGGTGATTTTGCACAGATTATTTCATCACCCAGCTATTAAGCCTAGTATCTGTTAGTTATTTTTATTGATCTTCTCCCTTCTCCCACCCTCCACCTTCTGAAAGGCCCCAGTGTGTGTTTTTCCCTTCTGTGTGTCCATGTATTCTCGTTATTTAGCTCCCACTTATAAGTGAGAACATGCAGTATTTAGTTTTCTGTTCCTTTGTTAGTTTGCTAAGGATAATGACCTCCAGCTCCATCCATGTTCCTGAAAAGGAAAATATCTCATTATTTTTTATTGCTATATAGTGTTCCATGGTATATATGTACCACATTTTCCTTATCCAGTCTATCATTGATAGGCATTTAGGTTGATTTGGGATCAAATTAAACTAAAGAGCTGCACAACAAAAGAAACTGTCAAGAGAGTAAACAGACACCCTACAGACTGGGAGAAAATTTTTGCAAACTATGCTTTTGACAAACATCTAACATCCAGCCTCTGTAAAGAATTAAACAAATTTACAAGAATAAAATCCAAACAACCTCATAAAAAAGTTGGCAAAGGACATGAACAGACACTTTTCAAAAGAAGACATACATGGAGTCAACAATCATATGAAAAAAAGCCCAACATCACAGATCATAAGGGAAATGCAAATCAAAATCACAATGAGATACCATCTAACACCAGTCAGAATGGCTATTAGTGACAAGTCAAAAAATGCTAGTGAGGTTGTGGAGAAGTACGAAGGCTAATACACTGTTGATGGGCATGTACATTAGTTCAGCCATTGTGGAAGACAGTGTGGCGATTCCTCAAAGACCCAAAGACAGAAATACCACTTGACCTAGCAATTTCATTACTGAGTATAGACCCAAAGAAATATTTGACTCTATTAAAATGATCTAAGCAACAATGAGGTACCATTACACACATATTAAATTGGCTAAAATTCAAAACTGCCAGCAAGGACATGTGGCAAAAGAAACTCTCATTCTTCACTGATGAGAATGCAAAATGATATAGCCACTTGCAAAGAAAGTTTGTTTAGTTTATTTACTAAAGTAAACATATCCTATGATTCAACAAGTGTGCCCTTGGTAATAAGTATACTCTTTTTATGGCTGCAACTAACTTAATGGATATCACATCCTCTCGAATCTTATTGGCTATATTACTAGATTTTTAAAAGTCCATGCTTTTTTCTTTTAAAAAATAAGTTTTGATTTCATGTGGTTAATTTCATTTGTATTGGTATTATTAGCTAGCTATATATAGAGTGAAGCTTGCTCAGGAATTCCACAAATATATATATATATATATATATAGAGAGAGAGAGAGAGTGAAGCTTATATATATAGAAAGAGTGAAGCTTGCTCAGGAATTCCACAAACACCTTCACATTCCAAATGGGACCCTCAGGTTTGCATTGATACATACCAGTAAGTAGAGTGTGACCCTTATAAAACGTTTTTGGTTTTAATATTTTTATCTACTCATTATCCCTCTTGGAATGTGAAGGTGTTTGGGGGAGTCTTTGAGCATGCTTTGTCCTTATGTAGCAAGTGAGCACTGACACAGCCTTCATTCCTAATCTTCATCTATGTAACAGATTGGGTTAACTATGATTAGCACATCTGGTTGCTAGGAAATATTCAGCTAGAGGATCCATCAAGTTCTTTTAAACTCATCCCATTTTCAACCCAGGTGATACTCTCTAACTCATTCATCCTTCCAACCTCTGTTGGTAGGAATTTAGTTGTGGCAGTGTGTGCTTAAAATCTTTAGTGTCATTGGGACTTATGGGAACAGTTATAACATTGGCATTGGGGATTTTGCTGCTGCACTGTGCCAGAGTTTTTCTTATTTGTTGAGATTGCCCAAATTTAAATAAAATATTATTCCCCTTTTAACTTGGCTATGTCATGGCCTTACTACCCATATTAGAAAAATTTCCCAGTGTATTTAGCATGCATTACGTAAGGTCATTCTGGAAAATATTGCATTTTAACGACTTCTTCAGTTATCCCCACTCATGGCTCTAGTAACTTAGCTCCTATACATCCGAACTTGACAATTGAACATTTCTATGTATTTCTCATAAGGACTCTCTCTGCCTATAGAGACATCAGTGATTATTTTATTCCATCAATTTGACCTCTAATTCATCTCTTCCAGAAATTCTTCAGTGCTTTGGTGCATTAATAGTTTATTTCATTTTTCCATTGATACTATGGAATTATTTTTCTTATTTTTCATTTCTTTGGACATTTGAGGGGGACTTTTTTAGGGCAAGAGAAATAAACAAATGGCTTAACTTCACCATCATGAAACAGAGTTCCAGATTTAGAATGCTTTTTTGCAATTTCCTCAAATACAGTTCTTAATTTCTACTGCAGTTATTTTGGACACAAAATCATTAATACATTAAGTTGACATACTTGTGATATCGAAATATTTTCTTTAAAAGCATTGTATAAGTCAAAATCACTGCATTTACAGTATATACATTTCTAAATAATATTTTTGAGGTTCCAATTAACAGTTTTGGAGGCTCTCTTTCCCTTACCCAGTGTATTGTCCATTTAAAAAATATATATAAATAAATGTGCTTGTGTGTATGTGTGTTGGTGTATGTGGAACGGTATATATATGATCAAAGGTAAGTCAGTCACACAAATGATTGGTTCTTAAAATCTGTTTGTGTTAATATTGGAAAACCCAAGTGACAAGAAAATACTTAGTTATATTTTTAGCTGTTAGATCCAGTTGATATTGACATAATTGGAATAGATAGAGGCTCTCAATCTTTGGCAGGGTTTAATTAGTTAAATCCTCGTCTTCTACATTGCAGGGTACTTAGCCAAGGGTAGAGCACAACTGAAGAGTCGCAGAAACAGAAGAGGCAAAAACTGGCTATGGAATACCAATGTAATATCTATGACCTAATCACAGAATTCTGTTAATTTTGATTCTGGTAAATTAAAGCTTAAAACAATCTAAAAAGATAGTACCATCTATCCTTTGACCATTAAGTGACTATGATCTTAATTTTTAAGAATTATTGAATGCTAAATGAAGTCATACAGTGGTTGTTTTCACTTTCTTGTAGCAAAGCAATATGTAATCACTTTTTAACTATACTTTGAAGTACATGATGATGTTACAACTTCAACTGTCATTTACATAATTTTTCATGGCTTTCAGTTCTTTATATGATTTGAATCTTATATGCATAATGTCTGTGGAATCATATCTCATGTAGACTATGTTATTGTATAAAGAGAAAATAAGTTCTTTTTTTAACATGGAACTATAATGGACCACCAGTTGAACTGAAATAAAAATAGTCAATTTAGAGTTCTTGTCCTGATTTTCAGCTCCATGATATCCCAAATATGAGTGTATGGTCAGTACAGAAGGCTGGTCTCCTGTTGTAGAGGAAATAACGCTGATGCTGATTTATGGTCTTTGGAAGTGGCTTTGAAGACAAAGGTTATTTCTACCAAAATTTCTACGTGTTTTGAGGGGCAGGTGGAGGGAGAAATATGATGAACAGAATAGAGAGTAAACTCCTCATGCTGTCAGTAGTCCCAGATTCTTAGTGATTCCATGTCCACTATTTTCCAAATTACATTAGAAAAAGCATAATTGCATTTAGCCATTTGGTTTGGGCTAAGAAAATTGCTCATCCCTAAGAAACCTGAACACCATAGTGTCTGGGAGAGGACAGAAGAATGTAGTCAGTACTCATGACCAGCAGTAGTAAGCTGGACTTCTCAGAGGGGCATTAGTAGAAGGTTTAAGTAGAAAATTCTGTACTTTCTCAACTACTGCCCAGAAAGAAGATTGACCCAATCTAGAAATATCCTTTGATTTCAATTTGTAATTTTATTATGAAAATAATTATATTTAAAAGTTATGCAACGCATACATATGCAGTTACTATATACGCATATATAGTAATCTATACCATCTGTCAATCCTCTGAGAGAAAGCACATTTTATTGATGAGGTTTTCTTATTTTTCAACACTAATATTTTTGTTTTTTTTAAAGTAGATAAAAATATTATATTTTAATATCAATCACATTATATTTTAACCTTTTATTTGTTTTTTTAGAAAATTTCTTTATCTTATTATTGATTTTGTTTATTTACTTCTTCTTTCAAGTTTTTCCTCAAATCTTTGTTAATTTCTGATCATGATTCATTTCTTTAATGGTACTAAATTTTATCTTCCTTTTATTTTTTATGTTTATATATTAAAATTTCTAGGTTTTTTTCACTTTTAGTAGACGTCTCCATTAAATGTTTATTTTCCATCAATTTATATTTTTATCCTGAAATTAATTGTTTTCCTCTTAGTAAAGTATATTCAACTCATTTTAACAACTTTAAATTGCAAAATAATTGTTTTATTCTTTTTAGTATTCCATTTCAAGTACTAAGGAACAAAACTAGAAGCAGGATTCCAATCTCCACAGCCTGTGCTCTTTTTATTGGTCCACACTGCTTTCTCTAATAGCGTGGGATGACCTACTTAGTTCTCATCGAGATACCAAAGCATCACTTCAATTTGGACATGTAGGTAATATTGCATTATCTAGACTGTTAAAGAAATCAGAATTATACATGATCCAATCAGGGTGAAGCAAGTTCACAAAACCACCTTCCTACTTTCATCCAAAATGTTTTATTACCATATACTTTGGAGACATTTTGCTGAGTTCCAGTATATGGAAATTGTGGAAAGGGAATCTTCTCTGAGAAGTCAAATAACCAGTATATGACGTATAGTGAACTGGGTCAGTATAAACCAGACCATGCTTCAAAACATGATTTTTAAAACATTGTGGACTTCCTCACGGGCAGAGAAACATAAAGTAAAACAATTATATATCATTTCACACTCATCATATTGAAAAATGAAACTTCCCAATATTCCAAACATTGTCAGTGATATGAAAAAAAAACTAATAATCTTTCTAAATGGTGGCATTATATTTGGTATAACACTACTGAAGAATATATTTCCAATATCTGCTAAAATTGGTGTATATCCTACATCGCTTCATTTCCACTGCTAAGTGTTTACCCTTGGAGGAGCAATTCTCAAACTCTTTTTTGTTTCAGGACACCTTTAAACTCTGAAAAATTTTTTAAGGCCTTAGGAAGTTTCATTTTCGTGAATTATATATGTCAATGTTTATCATACAGAAGTTAAACCTGATAAACTTTATTAATTTATTTTAAAATCACATAATAAATTTGGTACATGTTAAAATGACATATTTTATGAAAAATACTTTTTCCAAAATAAAAAAATACAGTGAGAACAGTGGCACTGTTTATATCTTTTTATCTGGTTTAATAGGAAAGAGTTGGATTCACATAGCTGCCTCTGCAATCATTCTGATTCAATATGTTGTTCTGGTTGAACTATATGAAGAAAATCTGGTCCCACATAGATATGTATTTGCTACAGGAATTAGTATTTTAGTATATTTTTCATACAATTATGGATATTCTTTTTATACTGTATACTATTATACTGTATCAAAACCTAATTAGTAGGACTCAATAAATAGTTGCTTAAAAATGCTTACTTCCATGGAAACTGTAGCCATGTCAATAAATATTTTGGATTCTTTTACATTAATATCCATTACTTTGTTTTAATTTTTTAATTTAAAAATAACAATTTTATGTATTTCTGGGGTACCATGATGTTTCTATATGTGTATACATTGTGGAATGACCAAACTGGGCTAGCATATCCATGACCTCAAATATTTGTCATTTTTTTTTTGTGGTGAGAACATTTAAAATCCTATGTTTTAACTATTTAGAAGTATGTAATACATGATTATTACCACAGCCACTATACTATGTACCAGAACACCAAAACTTATTCCACTTCTCTAACTGAAACTTTATGCCCATTGACCCAGAAATCCTACTACTCAGTAAATATCCAAATGAATTGAAATCAGAATGTCAAAAAGAGGTCTATACCCCCATATTCACTGCAACATTATTTAACAAGAGCAAAGATGTGGAAACAGCCTATCTTGTACTATGAATAAGTCTATACTCATGCATAATTTTATAACTTCACCTACTGGGCATTTGGAAAATATTAGCTCACTGGGTCATGCAAATCTTCCAAATGTATAGTATGAAAAAATGAAAGTGAAAAAGGCAAATGATTTTCTGTATTATTATAAATTTTTTAGCCTTCTGGATGTCCTTAAATAATCTTGGGTACTTCAAGAATTCCCAGATGAAAATTTGAGAACGGATGATTTCAATTAGCTCTCGCAGATGTGCACAAAAATGCATAAATGATGTGGTTAAAGTCTTAGTTATATTGGGGGAAATAGGAAACATTTGAATGCTCAATAGAATAGTTGAGAATAAGTTATCACACAGTTGAATTAAGTGAACTAGTTATAAATGTATCCTCATGGAAAATTTTTCAAAATTTTAGTAGAAACATTAAATTTGGTATGATACAATGTAGGTAAAATGCAAGAACACATGAAAGTGGCATATATCACTTACAGATACGTAAATACGTTGTAATATATAAAAACATGAATGCAAAGAATATGTTTGGCATCAATAAGAATCAGAGAGTAAAAATGAGTATTAGGTGTCAAGAAGCCTTGAAACACTAGAAAGAGCATACGTGAAAATAAAATGGTTCAAATATGGGTTAAGGTTCAGGTTTTCATTTTTAAAACAATGTTTACTGAGTGCATCAAGTTGTGTGATATTATATGCTCTTACTGATAAAACAGGCATAGGTAGGAAAGTTACTAACATCAGACTAGAAGAGAGAGGGAAAATTGATCTTTTTAAAAACCTCAGAAAAACTACCTGATCAGAGTCAACAAATACAAATAGCAGAAAGAGTCTTGACTGCTAGTCAGAAGTAGTGAATTAAAAGTTTGTATTTATAATAATAATAATAATAAAGACACTAAAAAAAAAGTTTGTATTTAGAGCACTGGACTATGTAACTATTGAGTTATGGATAGATAGATAGATATATACATACATTCATAGATACATAGATGCATAGATTCATAGATAGATAATTAGCACTGGCCTGTAGCTATTGAGCTTTTGGCCTATGTAATCTGTAATAAAGACCTGATGCTAAGTTCTAAACAATATGAAAACATTATCTTAATACTTCAAGTGTGACTTTTGGACCATAGAGAAGAATATTGGAGCCTAAATCAATGGCAAATAATGGTGTGGGCTGGGGATGATAAGAAACTACCATCAGAGTGATCAGGCAACCTACAGAATGGGAGAAAATTTTTGCAATCTACTCATCTGACAAAGGGCTAATATCCAGAACCTCCAAAGAACTCAAACAAATTTACAAGAAAAAAAAACCATCAAAAAGTGGGCAAAGGATATGAACAGACACTTCTCAAAAGAAGACATTCATACAGCCAACAGACACATGAAAAAATGCTCATCATCACTGGCCATCAGAGAAATGCAAATCAAAACCACAATGAGATACCATCTCACACCAGTTAGAATGGCAATCATTAAAAAGTCAGGAAACAACAGGTGCTGGAGAGAATGTGGAGAAATAGTGTAAAAGAAAAACTTTTACACTGTTCGTGGTACTGTAAACTAGTTCAACCATTATGGAAAACAATGTGGCGATTCCTCAAGGATCTAGAACTAGAAATACCATTTGACCCAGCCATCCCTTTACTGGGTGTATAACCAAAGAATTATAAATTGTGCTGCTATAAAGACACATGCACACGTATGTTTATTGCAGCACTATTCACAATAGCAAAGACTTGGAATCGACCCAAATGTCCATCAGCGACAGACTGGATTAAGAAAATGTGGCACATATACACCATGGAATACTATGCAGCCATAAAAAAGGATGAGTTTGTGTCCTTTTTAGGGACATGGATGCAGCTGGAAACCATCATTCTCAGCAAACTATCGCAAGAACAGAAAACCAAACACCGCACGTTCTCACTCATAGGTGAGAATTGAACAATGAGATCACTTGGACACAGGAAGGGGAACATCGCATGCTGGGGCCCCAGCGTGGGGAGCTGGGGGAGTGGGGAGCAGGAAGGGATAGCATTAGGAGATATACCTAATGTAAATGATGAGTTAATGGGTGCAGCACACCAACATGGCACATGTATACATATGTAACGAACCTGCACGTTGTGCATATGTACCCTAGAACTTAAAGTATAATAATAATATAATAATAAAAAGTAGGAGAGAAACAGTTCTTGACTGTGGAGTTTGCCTGTAAGATAAATCTAAAAATAATTCCCTCTAAAGTAAATGTTCTTGATACCATGTGTTCCCAAAACTGGTACCAGACCCTTCCTGAGACATAGGACAATATATCCAGGTTCTAAGAATTCCCAAATACGAAGGTGAAATAAATTCCAGATATCAATGCTTAATCTAGGCTTTAAGTCTCAAATAGGAACAGGCAAACAGGAACCAAGAATGCTTTTAGGGAGTAAAACACAATGAAAAAGAACACCAAACTAAAACAAAGAAACAAACAAAAACCAAAACAGAAAAAAAAAATAAAGAAAAATAAAAAGTTATATGTATCTAATTAACATCCATTGAGGTATTTGAGAAGATACCATATTAAAATAACTAACTCTTCAAAAATATTAATAAATATTGCTTTAAAAACGTATGTTGATAATAATTAATTGAATCTCTATGAAAGAACTAATTAGTAGAAGAGATACAGCTGAAGATAAAAAGAGTGAGCTGGAGGAGGGAGCCAAGGAATTGCCTTAGCACCAAAAATGAACAAAGATTAAAAATGTGAAAAAAAATTAATCGACACAGAGGTAATATTCTAATGTATGTCTAATAAAATTTATAAAAAGAAAGGACACAGGAAATGCAAAGGAAGGAGAGAGAGAAGGGGAAGAAGAAAACAAAATAATCCAGAACAGAAAAATATATGAAACATCAAATTCACAGGACACACAAAATGACTCCTAAGTAAAAAGCAAACAGAAAGCAATCTTACAGAGTTAAAAATTCTAAAAAAAAGGAAAATGAACAAATAAACCATTTAAAATTACATGTTAGGTATTTTTCGTAGTTTTTTGCTGATGGTATACCAGTTGTGTGTGTATCTACATATGCATATATTTATTCACTTATTTAATTATTTATTTATGTGAAGGACACACCTATCTGCTTTTCATCAATACCAGCTGATTTTAGAAAGAAGCGATGTTACCAGAATTCTTCTTCTTATTGTTATTATACTTTTAAGTTCTGGGATACATGTGCAGAACGTGCAGGTTTGTTACATAGGTATACACATGCCATGGTGGTTTGCTGCACCCATTAACCCATCATCAACATTAGGTCTTTCTCCTAATCTCTCCGTTGCCTAGTCCCCCACCCCCAGGCAGGCCCTGGTATGTGATGTTCCCCTCCCTGCGTCCATGTGTTCTCATTGTTCAATTTCCATTTATGAATGACAATATGTGGTGTTTGGTTTTCTGTTCCTGCGTTAGTTTGCTGCGAATGATGGTTTCCAGTTTCATCCCTGCAAAGGACATGAATTCATCCTTTTTAAGGATATGTGCCACATTTTCTTTATCCAGGATATCATTGATGGTCATTAGGGTGGTTCCAAGTCTTTGCTATTGTGAACAGTGCTGCAATAAACGTATGTATGCATGTGTCTTCATAGTAGAAAGTTTTAAAATCTTGGGTATATACCCAGTAATGGGATTGCTGGATCAAATGGTATTTCTGGTTCTTGATCCTTGAGGAATTTCCACACTGTCTTCCACAATGGTTGAACTAATTTACACTCCCACCAACAGTGTAAAACTGTTCCTATTTCTCCACATCTTTTCCAGCATCTGTTGTTTCCTGACTTTTTAATAATCTCCATTCTAACAGTCACGAGATAGTATCTCATTGTGGTTTTGATTTGCATTTCTCTAATGACCAGTGATGATGAGCATTTTTTCATATGTTTGTTGGCTGTATAAATGTATTCTTTTGAGAAGTGTCTGTTCAAATTCTTTGCCCACTTTTTGATGAGGTTGTTTGTTTTTTTCTTATAAATTTGTTTAAGTTATTTGAAAATTCTGGATATTAGCCTTTTGTCAAATGAATAGATTGCAAAAATTTTCTCCCATTCTGTAGGTTGCCAGTTCACTCGGATGATAGTTTCTTTTGCTGTGCAGAAGCTCTTTCCTTTAATTAAATCCCATTTGTCAGTTCCGGCTTTTGTTGCCATTGCTTTTAGTGTTTTAGTCGTGAAGTCTTTGCCCATGCATATGTCCTGAATGGTATTGCCTAGGTTTTCTTCTATGGCTTTTATGGTTTTCCATCTTACATTTAAGTCTTTAATCCATCTTGAATTAATTTTTGTATAAGGTTTAATGAAGGGGTCCAATCTAGCCAGTTCTCTCAACACTGTTTATTAAATAAGGAATCCTTTCCCCATTGCTTGTTTTTGTCAGGTTTTTCAAAGATCAGATGACTGTAGATGTGTGGCATTATTTCTGAGGCCTCCGTTCTGTTCCATTGGTCTATATATCTGTTTTGGTATCAGTACCATACTGTGTTTGTTACTGTAGCCTTGTAGTATAGTTTGGAGTCAGGTAGTGTGATGCCTCCAGTTTTGTTCTTTTTGCTTAGGATTGTCTTGGATATATGGGCTCTTTTTTGGTTCCATATGAAATTTAAAGTAGTTTTTTCTAATTCTGTGAAGAATGTCAATGGTATCTTGATGGGTACAGCATTGAATTCATAAACTACTTTGAGCAGTATGGCCATTTTCACGATATTGATTCTTCCTATCCATGAGCATGGACTGTTTCTCCATTTATCTCCTCTCTTATTTACTTGGGCAGTGGTTTCTAGTTCTCCTGGAAGAGGCCCTTCACATCCCTTGTAAGCTGGATTCCTGGGCATTTTATTTTCTTTGTAGCAATTGTGCATGGGAGTTCACTCATGATTTGGCTCTCTGTTTGTCTATTCTTGCTGTATAGGAATGCTTGTGATTTTTTTGCTCATTGATTTTGTATCTTGAGACTTTTCTGAAGTCGCCTATCTGCTTAAGGAGATTTGTGCTGAGATGATGGAATTTTCTAAATATACAATCATGTCATCTGCAAACAGAGACAATTTGACTTATTCTCTTCCTATTTGAATGCCGTTTATTTCTTTCTCTTGTCTGATTTCCCTGTCCAGAACTTCCAATATTATGTTGAATAGGAGTGGTGAAAGAGGACATCCTCCTCTTGTGCCAGTTTTCAAAGGGAATGTTTCTAACTTTTGCCCATTCAGTATGATATTGGCTGTGAGTTTGTCACAAATAGCTCTTATAATTTTGAGATAGGTTCTATCAATACCTAGTTTATTGAGAATTTTTAGCATAAATGGGATGCTGCATTTTATCGAAGGCCTTTTCTGCATCTATTTAGATAATCACGTGATTCTTGTATTTGGTTCTGTTTATGTGATATATTACATTTATTGCTTTGTATATGTTGACCCAGCCTTGCATCCCAGGGAGGAAGCCAACTTGATTACAATGGATATGCTTTTCTATGTGCTGCTGGATTCGGTTGGTCAGTATTTTATTAAGGAGTTCTGCACTGATGTTTATCAGGGATATTGGCCTGAAATTTTGTTTTTTCGTGTGTGTCTCTGCCTGTTTTTGGTGTCAAGATGATGCTGACCTCATAAAATGAGTTTGGGAGGAGTCCCTCTTTTTCTGTTGTTTGGAATAGTTTCAGAAGGAATGGTACAAGCTCCTCTTTTTACCTCTAGTAGAATTTGGCCGAAAATTCATCCTGTCCTGGGTTTTTCTTGGTTGGTAATCTATAAATTATTGCCTTAATTTCAGAACTTGTAATTGATCTATTTAGAGATTCAACTTCTTCCTGGTTTAGTCTTGGGAGGGTGTATGTGTCCAGGAATTTATCCATTTCTTCTAGATTTTCTAGTTTATTTGCATAAAGGAGTTTATAGTATTCTCTGATGGTAGTTTGTATTTCTGTGGGATCGGTGGTGATATCCCCTTTATCAATTTTTATTGTGTCTATTTGATTATTCTCTCTTTTCTTCTTTATTAGTCTTCTCCTTTATTCTTATTTATTATTTAACTGTCTATCTATTTGGTTAATCTTTTCAAAAAACCAGCTCCTGGATTCATTGATTTTTTTGAGTGGTTTCTCGTGTCTCTATCTGCTTCAGTTCTGTTCTGATCTTAGTTATTTCTTGTCTTCTGCTAGCTTTTGAATTTGTTTGCTCTTGCTTCTCTAGTTCTTTTAATTGTGATGTTAGGGTGTCAATTTTAGATCTGTCCCCCTTTCTCCTTGGGCATATATTGCCATAAATTTCCCTCTAAACACTGCTTTAGCTGTGTCCCCAAGATTCTGGTACTTTGTGTCTTTTTTCTCATTGGTTTCAAATAAATTATTTATTTCTGCCTTCATTTCGTTATTTACCCAGTAGTCATTCAGGAACTGGTTGTTCAGTTCCCATGTAGTTGTGTGATTTTGAGTGAGTTTCTTAATCCCGAGTTCTAATTTGATTGCACTGTGGTCTGAGAGACTGCGTGTTATGATTTCTGTTCTTTTGCATTTGCTGACAAGTGTTTTACTTCCAATTATGTGGTCAATTTTAGAATAAGTGTCATGTGGTGCTGAGAAGAATGTATATTCTGGTGATTTGGGGTGACGAGTTCTGTAGATGTCTGTTAGGTCCACTTGTTCCAGACATGAGTTCAAATCCTAAAAATCCTTGTTAATTTTCTGTCTCATTGATCTGTCTAGTATTGACAGTAGAGTGTTAAAGTCTCCTACTATTATTGTATGGCAGTCCAAGACTTTCTGTAGGTCTCTAAGAACTTGCTTTATAAATCAGAGTGCTTCTGTATTGGGTGCATATATATTTAGGATAGTTAGCTCTTCTCGTTGCATTGATTCACTTTGCAATTATGAAATGCCCTTCTTTGTCTTTCTGTTTGATGTTTGCTGGTTTGGTCATTTCATCAGAACTGGGGATTAAAACCCTCCTTATTTTCTTTTTGGACCCATTTGCTTCTTGAATACTTCTCATCGCTATTTTGGGCTTCATTTTGCATGAATTGGATCTCCTAGATACAACACACCAATGAGTCTTGTGACTCTATCCCTGTACCAGTCTGTTTTCTATATAGCACCAATTGAGACTAATCTGTTACATTAGCATTATGTGTTTTATTGTTGTTATTATTATTATTATTATTATTATTATTATTATTATTATGCTTTTAAGTTCTGAGGGTACATGTGCACCAACGTGCAGGTTTGTTACATATGTATACTTGTGCCAGCAATGCTGCTGCCCATCGGCTAAATGCTGCTGTTACATCAGGGCACCAGCACCAGGCTGCAATCCCTCCCCCCTCCCCTTGCCCTTCCCCACTTGATAGGCCCCGATTGTGATGTCCCCGCGCAGGGCCAAGTGATCTCATTGTTCAGTTCCCACTATGAGGTGAGAACATGCTGTTTGGTTTTACCAATTCATACATGTGATAGTTGGCTGAAGGCGGTTTTGCAAATCAAAACCACTGTGATTTATCTCACACGGAATTTAGAGATAAGCGATCGTTAAAGTCAGGAAGCAACACCAGGTGCTGCGGAGGATGTGGAGAAATAGGAACACTTTACACTGTTAGTGGGATTATGTAGTTCAACCATTATGGAGAAAACAATATAAGCGATTCCTCAAGGATCTACAGAACTAAGATGTACCATATGTGTGCTCCATTTGCGGGGATATACCCAAAGTTATAAATCATGCTGCTATAAGAACACATGCACACATATGTTTGTGCGGCTTTATTAGCTAATAAGCAGACTTGGAATCAGCCAAATGTCATCGTGGCTGATTGAAAATGTGTTTTGAGGGGCGAAAAAGATGATGGCCAATAGGAGCAGCTCAGTCTTCAATAAGCGGCACGAAGGCCGGTGGTGACATTTCAGCAGTACACTGGGTTCATCTCACCAAAGAGTGCAGGAAGATGGTACTGGTCGCTTCTTCTGTTAAATAGAGGCTGGAAGCCAGAGTGGCCCTGAGGCTTGAGAGGAGAGTCCACCTGGCAGGGGTGAGACCACACAACACCTGGAGAATCATGGTAACTCCACCCCAATGCTACTGCGCTTGAGCAATGAGCTGGGAGGATCTATCCACACACCTTGGGAGGATTCCCACCACAGACCTCCTCATTGCTATCCCATGGTCATCTGCAAGCAGGCAGCAGGCTGGGGGGCCAGCCATTGCTCAGGAAGCTTAAGTGATGTAACAAAGCTGCTGAGGAAGCTCAGAGCTGGTGGGTGCAGCAGCTCAAGGGAAGTACTGTCTCTGTAGACTCCACACTGGGGCAGGGCACAGGCAACCAATATGCTCAAAGCAGCAGATACCTGGGTAACTGAGCGACTACATACGGCAGAAGAGAGCGTTGGATCTCCAGCAGGAGGTTGAGACCTGAAGGGACAGACTCCCCTGGCAGATTCCCAGTGACCCCTGAGTAGCAGCTAGGTGTCCCCCACTAGGAGCGTCTGACCTGCCTCTGGGGTGGAGGCCACTAGGAGGAAGCTTCAAGAAAAGCAAGTCAGACGGAGTACACTGCTGTTCAGAAATATATCTTCTGCAGTCTCTCCTGCTGATACCAAGTGGCGGACCCGGTGGACTCAACAATCTCAACAGGCTTGCTGAGGTCCTGACTGCTGGAAAACTATCGACAGGACACTACTAAAACCCATCAGTTCATATGTCAAAGACCAGAGCAGATAAAGCCACAAAGGCCAGGGAAAAGAGGGCAGAAAAGCTGAGTAAAACAAGGCATCTCCCCGGCAAAGGGCAGCTCATGTGGCACAGATCAAAGCTGGGCCAGAGATGACTTTGGCAGATGAGAGAAAGAAGGCTTCAGTCCATGTCATTCCTCAATAGAATTAAGTGCCGCGAAACTGAAATAAGAAAAAAGTGGAAGAATTTAAATGACTAGAGTAATTAATGCCAGAAGATGTAAACATGAGATGAAAGGGTAAAAATAATGTGACACAGAAATGACAGTGCAACTTCGTGACTAGATCCCAACTGGAAGAAAGAGTTGAGATCAAATAGGTGAAGACGAAGAGAGAAATGAAAAGAAAGAAAAAGAAATAGTCATTACTGAAGTATGGGATTATGTAAAGACCGAATCTCCACGTAGTTGAGATTTCTACAGTGAGAGGAAGTAGACCAAGTTGGAAAACACTCAGCTAGGATCACATCCAGGAGAGTCCCCAACCTGTGGGAGACGAGCCAACATTCAAATCAGGGCTTCAAGGCACCACAGATATACTCAAGAGAAGAACAACTCAAGACACATAATTGCCAGGAATTCCGCAAAGTGGAATGAGGAAAAATCTGGAGACAGCCAAGAGAGAGAAGGTCGGGTCACCCACGAGAGCCCATGGGGCTGCAGCAGATCTCGACAGAAGCTCTCCAAGCCAGAGAGAGAGTGGGCAATATTCAGCATTCTTAAAGAAAATTTTAAAACCAGAATTTCATCAGCAAATAGGTTTCATAAGTGAAGAATAAAATCCTTTACAGATAAGCAAATCGCTTGAGATTTTGTCTCTCTCTAGGCCTGCTGCTAAGAGACCCTGAAGGAAGTACATGGAAGAACAACGGTACCAGCCATCTCAAAGCAAAATGTCAGAACCATCCAGTGGGAAGAGCTATATCAGCTTAATAGACAAAATAATAAATTAATATCGTAGGGATGAGTTCACACACTTAACAATCATGGCGCCAATGTCGTGGACTAAATGCTCGAATTAAAGGGCACAGGTGTGAAGCCTGGATAAAGGTCAAGACCCATCGTCAACATTGGGAACCCATCACACACAGAGACCTTAAGGCTCAAAATAAAAGGGATGGAAGATTCAGCAGTAGGCCAAAAGGTTGTCCTGTTCTGGGCAGTGAGACTTTGTATGGTCAGGGCGAGAAGCCATTACATAATGGTCAGGGATCCAGTGTCAACAGGAAGAGCTAACTATCTAAATATATATGCGCAATACACAAGGAGCCTCAGTTTAAAGAAGATACTTAGAGACTTACAAAGAGACTTGAACTCCCACACAGCCAGTGGAGACTTCCAACTGTCAACATTAGACAGATCAACAGACAGAAGTTAACAAGGATATCCAGGAATTGAACTCATCTCTAAACGACATTCAACGAACATCTAGAACTCTTTTTAAATCAACAGAATATATACATTCTACTCAGCACCCATGTGCACTCCAAAATTGACCATGTGAATTAGATGCCTCCTCAGCAAATGTACAGGAGCAAAATTATTACAAGCTGTCTCTCAGACCACAGTGCAATCAAACTGGAACTCGGGACTAAAACTCAATCAAACACTCTTCATGGAAAACTGAACAGCCGCCTGTGAATTTTACTGAACACCTTGTGAAATGAAGGCGAAATAAAGATGTTCTTTAGAAACCAATGAGAACAAGGTATTCCTTTGAGCTCTCTGGGACATTTTAAGCTACAAGGCAGTGTGAGGGAAATTCGCAGCACTAAATGCTTACAAGAGAAAGCAGGAAAGATCTAAAATTGACACTCTAACATCACATTAAAAAAGAACTAGAAACAAGTGAAAACACATTCAAGAAACCAGCAGAAGGCCATTATGAGTCAGAGAGCAGGAGGCTGAGGTGGGGCACAAAAAACCCACATGAAATCAATGAATCCAGGTTGGTTTTGAAAGATCAACTCAAAATTGACAGACCACAACAAGACTAATAAAGAGAAAGGAAGAGAATAAGTAAATTAAAAATGATGAAATCACCACCGACTAGAGGCCATAAACTACCATCAGAATACTATAAAACACCTGCAGTGACGGAAATCTAGAAGAAATGGATAATTTCCACCGGACACTTACATGTGAAGACTAAACCAGGAAGAGATGGAATCCCTGAATAGACCAATAACCCAGGCTCTGAAATTGAGGCAACAATTAATAATACCAACAAAAGTCAGGACCGGGTGGTTCCCACAGCTGAATTTTCCAGAGGGCACGGGAGGAGTTGGTACCATTCAACTACAAAACTATTCAATCAATAGAAAAAGTCCTCCTAACTTTCTTTTAACATCATCCTGATACAAAACCTGGCGGGGTACAAAAGAAAATTGCGGTGTATCCCTGATGGTGTGATACAAAAATCCTCAATAAAATACTGGCCAGGGTTGGCAACATAAAAAGCTTATCCACCGTCAAGTGGAAGCTGCTCCCTGGGATGCAAGGCTACGTTCTTGTGCCAATCATGCCGTCAACATATAGAAACAGAACCAAGACAAGAACCACATGGTTATCTCAATAGATGCAGAAAGACTTTTGACAAAATTCGGCAACGCCGCTAACTCAATTCAGGTAATGATGGGCATTTTACCTCAAAATAATAAGAGCTGTTATGACAAACGACGTATATCTGCGAATGGGCAAAAACTACGACCCTTTGAAAACTGGCGCTGGGCAGTTCTCTCCCGCTCTCATTAACGTGATTTGAAATTAAGTAGGGCAGTGGGTAGAGAAGGAAATCAGAGAACATTCGAGATGGAAAAAGAAAGTCAGAGCCTGTTTGCGGGCAACGTTTATGTTAGAAAACCCAGCTTGTCATAAAGCCAAAATCTCATGGCCATTAACAGCTTTAAGCAGAATCTCAGAACAGTGTGGCTGCAAAAATGCAACATTCTTATACCACCAGTAACAGAACAAAACAGTAAATCATGAATGAACTTCATTACATTTGCTGAAAGATCAAAATACCTAAATCCACAAGGGATCTTGGGGACCTCTTCGGAGAACTTCCACAGCCGCATGGTAATGAGACTGCAAACAGTGGAAGAACATATACCATGTGCTCATGGATAGGAAGAATCGTATCGTGAAAATGGCCATGCTGCTTAAGATTGTTATAAATTCGTATCCCATCAAACTACCGTGAGTTTCTTTGCAGAAATTGGAAAAACTGCTTTAAAAGTTCACCTTCTGGAACCAAAAGAATACATACCAGGCCGATACAGTCAAAGAACAAGCTGGGCATCACGCTACCTGACTTCAAACTTATACTACAAAGGCTACAGTAACCAAAACAGCATGGTACTGGTACAAAACAGAATAGACCAATGGAACAGAACAGAGTCATAGAAATAATACACATCTACAGCCATCTGATCTTTGTGAAACCTGAAGTGGAAGATTCCTATTTGTAAATGCGTGCCGGAAGGTGGCTGTACCTGCAGTGAAAGCGGAAACTGGATCCTTTCGCACTCTGCTAAAATTAATTCAAGGTGGATTAGAGACTTAAATGTGAACCTAATACCATAAAAATCTAGAGGAAAACCTAGGTAGTACCATTCAGGGACTTGGCTGGTGAAGACTTCATGTCCTAAAACACCACAACAGCAGCAGCAGAGCCCGACGACAAATGGGATCTCATTAAGCAAAAACTGCACAGCAAAAGAAACTACCATCAGAGTGAACAGGCAACTGGGAATGGGAAGAAAGTTTTGCAATCTCCTCTCACGGCATCCTGACAAAGGGTATGTATCCAGAACCTAAAAGAACTCAAACAAATTTACAAAAGCTCTCTTCATCAAAAGGAGTGACGAGACCATGGTGTTTCTCGAAACATTCATAAACCAACAAACTTTTGTGAAAAATGCTCATCATCTGACATCAGAAGCTGACTCAACACAATGAGATACCATCTCACTGTGGATTAGAATGGCGATCTAGTAAAAGTAGAAACAACAGGTGCTGGAAGGGATGTGGAGAGAACACTTTTACACTGTTGAGTGGGATTGTAATCAGTTCAGCATTATGGAAAGTATATATATGGCGTTCCTCAAGACCTAGAACTAGATGTACCATATGACCCAAAGCCATCCATTACTGGGTATATATACCAAAGAAAGGACCAATTATGCTCTAAGGCACATGCATATGTTTCGCAGCACTATTCCACAATAACAAAGAGAACTGAACAATCATCATCAGTGACTGGATGGATTAAAAATGTAACTTTTTGCCGCCACCATACAGAGTATGCAGCCATAAAAGGATAGTTTGTATTGTCGCGCTGGCGGACGTTGGTGGCTGGTTTTCATCCATCATTCAGCAAAACTATCAGAACAGAAAATAAACACATGTTCTCACTGCGGGTGGGAACTGAACAATAAAGTCATACGGACTCGGGAAGGGAACATCACACACCAGGGCTGCCTCCATGGAGGAGGGGAGGATTACATTGGGTCACCACCTGATGTAATGAGGTGGTGGTGCAACACACCCAACTCTGAAACTTCTGAAATGTATAGCAACAAACCTGCATGTACATGTACCTGCTTTGACCTTAATAAGCAATTAAAAAAAAAAGAAAATGTAGCACATATACACCATGGAGTGTACTATCATCCATAAAAAGGATACTGTCTTGGCGGGACATGGATAAAGTTCAATATTGGCTATATGAATTTCATCTATCATTATGGATTCGGCGGTCATTTTGCCCATTGTTGTGCAGTTTCTTGGTATCATTGGTCTTTAATTTGACTCTTTTTGCAGTGGTACCACTTTCCTTTCCATATTAAATTCTTCTCAGCATTGCTTTTTGCAGGATTTTTCATTTCTTCGCCATGACTTGGTTTGAGTGAGACGAGAATTCTGGGTTGAAAATGCTTTGCTGTAATATTCAGCCTCTGCGGCAGGTTTCAGCTTGAGAGATCATATTGATCCTGGTGACTGCAGCGATGACGCTCCGACTGTATAACATTTTCGCTGGTTTCAACCTTGGTGAATCTCACAATCATGTGTATTTGGGTTGCTCTTCTTGAGCAGTATCTTTGTGGCATTCTCTGTATTTCCTGAATTTGAATGTTGACTTGCTTTGTGAGGTTGCAGAAGTTCTCCTGAATAATACCCTGAAAACTGTTTTCCAACTTGTTTCCATTTTTCCCATCACTTTCAGGTACACCAATAAAACGTAGATTTGGTCTTTTCACATAGTCCCATATTTATTGGAGGTTTTGTTTGTTCCTTTTCATACTTTTTTCTCTAATCTTGTCTTCACACTTTATTTCATTAAGTTGATCTTCAATCTCTGATATCCTTTCTTCTGCTTGATTGATTTGGCTATTGATACTTGTGTATACTTCAGGAAGTTCTCATGCTGTGCTTTTCAGCTCCATCAGGTCATTTATATTCTTCTCTAAATTGGTTATTTTAGCTAGTAATTCTCTAACCTTTTTTCATGGTTCTTAGCTTCCTTGCATTGGGTTAAAACGTGCTGCTTTAGTTCAGAGGAGTTTGTTATTACGCACCTTCTGAAGCCTACTTCTGTCAATTCGTCAAACTCATTCTCCGTCCAGTTTTGTTCCCTTGCTGACAAGGAGTTGTGATGCATTGGAAGAGAAGAGACTTTCTGGTTTTTAGAATTTTCAACTTTTTTGCACTGTTTTTTTTTTTTTTCATCTTCGTGGGTTTATCTACTTTTGGTTTTTGATGTTGGTGAGTTTTGGATGGAGTTCCTGTGTGGATGTCCTTTTGATTGATATTGATGCTATTCCTTCTCTTTGTTAGTTTTTCTTCTAACAGGCCTCTATGCTGCAGGTCTGCTGGAGTTTGTTAGAGGTCCACTCCAGACCATGTTTGCCTTTATCACCAGAGGAGGCTGCAGAACAGCAAAGATTGCTGCCTGTTCCTTCCTCTGGAGGCTTCATCCCAGAGAAGTATCCACCAGATGCCAGCTGGAGCTCTTCTGTATGAGATGTCTGTTGACCCCTGCGGTGAGGTGTCTCCCAGTCAGGAGGCACAGGGTTCAGGGACCCACTTGAGAAGGCAGTCTGACCCTTAGCAAAGCTTGAGCACTGTGCTGAGAGACCCACTGCTGTCTTCAGAGCTGGCAGGCAGGGACATCAAAGTCTAATAAAGCTGTTCCCACAGCCACCCTTCCCACAAGTGCTCTGTCCCAAGGAGATGGGAGTTTTATCTATAATGCCCTGACTGGGGTTGCTGCCTTTCTTTCAGAGATATCCTGCTCAGAGAGGAGGAATCTAGAGGCAATCTGACTACAGAGCCTTTGTGGTGCTGCAGTGGGCTCTGCCCAGTAAGAACTTCCTGGCTACTTTGTTTACACTGTGAGAGGAAAATGGCCTACTCAATTCCCTCCCCCTACCTAGCTCAAGTGTCCCAGCTTGAATTCAGACTGCTGTGCTGGCAGTGAGAATTTCAAGCCAGTGGATCTTAGCTTGCTGGGCTCCATCGGGGTGTGATCTGATGAGCTAGGCCCCTTGGCTCCCTGACTTCAGCTGCCTTTCCAGGAGAGTGAATGGTTCTGTCTCACTGGTGTTCCAGGTGCCATTAGGGTATGAAGAAAAACTCCTGCAGCTAGCTTGGTGTCTGCCCATATGGCCGCCCAGCTGTGTGCTTGAAACCCAGGGCCCTGGTGGTAAACACACCCGAGAGAATCTCCTGGTTGTGGGTTGCAAAGACCATGGGAAGAGCATAGTATCTGGGCTGAAGTGCACCATTTTTCATGGCACAGTCCCTCACGGCTTCCCTTGGCTAGGGGAGGGAGTTCTCTGATCCCTTGTGCTTTCCTGCTGAGGAAAAGCCCCATCCTGCTTCCACTCTCCCTCTGTGGGCTGCACCCATTTTCTACCAGTCCCAATGAGATAAGCTGGGTACCTCAGTTGGAAATGCAGACATTACCCACCTTCTGCGTTAATCTCACTAGGAGCTGCAGACTGGAGCTCTTCCTATTCAGCCATCTTGCCAGCCACCCTGTTACTGGAATTCTAAGTGTGAGTTCAAAAAAGATAAGAAATAGTATCATATCATTTTTACATAGTTTTTCCTCTAATTACTATGTAAATATAGTACAATTTCAATTCTAATTCTAACAAGGCCGTTTACAAAATTTGAAAATCTGATTCTCAGGTTCATTTGAAAGAAAAAGAGTATTCACTGTTTATTTGGTTTGTATTATCCTACAAGAAATAAAATTATATTATAAAATTACAGTTATTGAAACAGTATGATTTTGGCACAAAAATAGACAAGTAGATACGAAAAAAAAATCAACAGTGCATCTGTATGTACTTTGAGATTTAGCCTGTGGTGAAGTCAGTGATTTATATAAATACAGAAAAGATAGCTTATTCAATATATGGTGCTGAGTAACAGCTCTTTGGGAAATAAACTTTTATTTCACTAGCAAAGGTAAATTAAAATAATTAAAACTAATAACAGGTATAAAAATTAAATTACTAGAATGAATATGAATGGGAATATTTTTGTGGCATTAATGGGGTCTTTTTTTTGTCACCTTACAGACCTTGTAGCAGCTCCCTGCCTCCTTTATGCCCAGCATGCCTTATGCCTGCTATCTTTATTTTACTTCATTTCAGTCTATAACTCTCATCGCCATCTGATATTATATATCTGTTTATTGTATGTCTCTTTTAACTAGAGTATAAATTCCAGAATGCAGAGATCATGTCTGCTTAGTTGTATTTGGGGTATCCCCAGTAATTTGAAAAATGTCTGGCATTATATAAGTACTGAAATTTCTTGAGTAAAAGAATGACTTATTATGACTATTGAGAACATATTTTCATGCTGACAACTTTAGTCTTTGCAACAGAAGTACAAACTTATATAATGGAATATAAAATTATGTGTTTAGCTTGCACAGGAGATATTAAACTTCTGATTAAAACTCCATACTTTCATTTGTAAATTAGAAAACAAAAAGTGTTTTTCTTTACCACACTTTGTACCACTACCGTTTTCTACATATAAAGCATTCTTTTGAAAATAAAGTTTTGAAGGAAAGAAAAGGCATAATGTTTCATCTTGCATATGCAAAAATAGCTGCTTAATGATGCCTCTTTGTACAATGGCATTGGCAATGAAAAATCATTATTTTGGAAGATCAAAATATTGTATTATTATAACCATTTCCAATTCTTGCACCATCTC
The DNA here is from genome assembly GCF_008728515.1 of Papio anubis. Classification (NCBI taxonomy): domain Eukaryota; kingdom Metazoa; phylum Chordata; class Mammalia; order Primates; family Cercopithecidae; genus Papio; species Papio anubis. Next base: position 44,843,996 of record NC_044980.1, on the reverse strand, counting down.
AGTTGGAATCTTTATTTTATTTTTCTATTACTTTTTAAAAATTTCCAAATATCTATTCTTACCTTATCTTTAGTTATAGACTTTAGTTACTTATTTTAAGTTGATTTCAAAAGGGAATAAATTATTTATTGCTTTTTGAAAAGTGCATTAACAATAAATTATGACTTGGCTTATAACAAATGAAACAACTTGCAAAGAAAAATAGTCAAAAATTGATTTACAAAATATTGCTCATAAACATCCATGGATAGGCTATGAATCAATTATTAGGTTTAAAATAAACATTTCATAATTACATTTGAAGCATTACAATCTCCCACATCTTGATTCTTAATTTCCAAAAAGGATTCAATGAGTTGGATGCATGTAAAATGAAGATGATTCAAATTTCATTAATTTGCAGCTTTGTAGTACACTAATAGACTACTGCTGTCAATGAGTTCCTACACTTTATTTTCCTTATTTCATAAGAAAACCTTAGAATTTTTTGAAAGAGTGTGAGTGTGAAAGGATTATCTATGATTAAGGAGTTCAATAGCTATATTATATCAGGTAAACTATACTTGGTAAAGGAAATATGCATGACACCATTCAAGACAATATTGTAGATGTATTGGAGGGTTTTTTCAACAATGATTGGGTTTCTGCAGGCAAACAGTTTATACCAACAATGACTGGAAAGAGATTTAAACCTACTGTTGGAAAATCTATGTGGCTATGAAATAAGAAACTTTAGTTATAATTTTTAAAAAAGCAGCAAGTTATGGTTCTCATAAGTAAAAATTTTCAAGTGAAAAGAAAAAAGCAAATAAAAAATTATGTTAGAAGACTTTCAATAAGTATAGTATTGACATTATCTATTTCATAGGCATACACTTTTAGAAGAATGTTAAATATCTAATAATGTTACTTAGACTCATCATTTGTTCAATTTAAACTTTCTTTTGTATCACTTTTAACACTTTAAAAAAATGTTTAACTTAAAAATATTTTTATCATTTTTCTCTAGCCTGGTGTCATGTTTATAGAGCTATTGAGAGTATGCTTCCAGACTAACCTAATTTTGGAGGCCTTGCTAATGTTTCATTGATTCCACATGAAGCTAGCATTGACATTTTGTTGATGCTATGTAAAACTACCAGCAACCTTGCTTTTTGAATGCAGAGGAATCCCCTCCCCTCAAAATAATGGAAACCTAAAAGAATATGTATTTTTTCCCATTCTGTTAAGTGTAGCAAAATATATATATATATTTTGTATTTGGATATACTAAAAAAAGAACTAGATCAAAGCAAGTGATCTGAATTCATGTTCTAAAGGTAAAATGGTCAAAGTCAATCACTATCTTAAAGTAATAATTATATTAAATATTAGAATTAATAAAAATTTAATTAGTTCTGACATTCTTACTTTGTCTTTTATTTGTCAGTACATAGCTTAAATATTCCTAAAACATGCAGGAACTCAAAGATTTGTGTTTATTTGGGAGGTGGTCATGGAAGCACAAGTGAGGCAATGGGGAAGTTAGGGAGGAAATGTAGGAAAGCCTTCAAGAGTGCATTGATAAGCAGCTTAGTTATTGAACAAGGATTTCATCTCTTCGGGAACTGTTTGAAAACCATGTAGAATTGACCTTAGACTTTGCCTCCCAACCTGCAGTTATGCTACAGTATTTGTCCTTCATTAGGGTTAATCTATAATTGAAAGTATTCCCTGGAATATAAAATTTTCAAAACTTTTAGGCTGTGCTGTGTGCAAGATATGTAGAGAGTTACTGTTAATAAAATGGCAATTTGTCAGTGTGCCTAATCACAACTGGTGTCAGTGAATCTTAATGGTAGAAGAGTTGTTTTTGCCTTTTCCTATGCCATAACCTGTAAATACATCTGAGTCATTCTCACAGCTTAATAAAGACCAATGTAGCCCATCTTAGGTATATACTCAACAGTCTCTTAAATTCCTAAAACTCTATTTTTCTCTTATATGCTAGGATTTTCCATCATTCTTCTGATCTCATGGTTGCATCACAGTGTATGCTTTGTGTCATCCTTGCTGCTGTAGTACTGATCCATTGGCCTCATTTTCAGATTCACTTTTGCCTCTGACTCCCCTACTTAACTCATTACCTTCCTCTTCTTTGATTTCATTGTCATTCATGGAACATTGTTATCTTCTGTTCTCTGCTCTCATCTCCACAGGAAGTAAGATCAGGTAATTCCCATTTCCCATTGTATCTGTGTGTCCCATTATGAGATTTCCCATAATACTGAGAAAAGTCCTACTTAAATCAAGACAAAACAATATTATCTCATTAGGACTAAACATTCCCATTTCATCTTGATGAGTAAATTAATCTAGTATTAATTATCAAATAACTTTATTCTAAATATGTAATCAAAACTTACAGCTGGCCTGGTTGTCATCTCAATAAATATAGGAAAGCAATGACTCTGCATTTCACTCAATGCCAGCAAAAGTATATTTGCATTAACACATATTTAAATTTGACTCATAGTATTTTTGAGAAACTAATGCTTTCCCCTAAGTCTTGAATCAGCTCACAATGCAATTTTATTCCAAACATTTTAAATTAAATGGAAACATGATTGAAGACACATGACATAATATACTGAGTGATTAATAACATTTGCTTAGCATTTCCTAAAGTGGATTATGCTGAGATTGAATTCAATGTTTCAAGAAGTCTTATTAGAGCAATTTAAAGCAATTTTAAAGCAAAATTGATACACTACACTTTATTTGCACAGAAAATTAAAGCTACAATTTCTTCTCCCTTGAAATCTCAACTTTCTGAAGGAAAATACGTAGGCAAGAATACAGGGAAAGTGCTTTTTCTTAAATTACACAAAAATTCTTTTAAAATTATTTTGTGAAAATTTGGTTATTATAAATTATAAAGTGTGTTTCAGTTGGAATGAAAAACATTAAATGAAAATAATTTTTGTATAATAATTTTCCACTTAGGGACAGTGATAAATATTTTTGTGCTATTAAGAGCAAAACTCTTTTATTGCAAGGAAAAGTAGTATTCATGGTCTTAATTTGGCAGCGCAAATGTTATCAACCAGCTACTCGTGTTGCTTCTCTTCATCAGGGTAAATACAATTCCTAAAGATGGAATTGGGCTCTCCATTCTTGAGTCCAAAATATGCACTGATAAACAGTTATAAAGTGTTAGGTGAAATATTTGGCAGATATCAAAAGCACCAAAGACAGAAAGCTTTATTAACTGGACAAGGAAAATAATAATTTAAACCGCTTTATTCTAAAGACATTTTCACAGCTATAAGATAAAATCCTTAAGTGGGAAATATTAATGAAATATAATTTGTACTACTTACTCATTAAAAAGACACGAAAGATGAGAGCAAGAGTTTGTACTTATTAAGGAACAACATAGCATTCTAAATAATAGTTTTTCCCTGAGGAAACTTCTGATTATAATGAAGAACATGGTTTCAAATATGTATTAACATTATTAGAATTTTTAGGCAGAGTTCTGGGAAAATAACGACCAAATCATCAATACCAATTCTCATTCATCTCTGACAAAAATGATAGTAAGTTCCATAATTGATTTTATCTTGCCAACTTATCTTTTATATCAAAACCTGACAAAACAATACAAAAAAATTTAAATACCATATACCAATTCCTAGGTGACTACATACACATTTACATAAAATGTTATCAAATAAAATTGAAAAAGCAAGAGAAATAAATAAAAGGCATCCAAATAGGAAGAGAGGAAGTCAAACTATCTCTCTTCGCAGTCAAAATGACTCTATACATAGAAATCCCTGTAGTCTCTGCCCAAAGGCTCCTAGATCTGATAACAACTTCAGCAAAGTTTCAGGACACAAAATCAATGTACAAAAATTAGTAGCATTTCCATACACCAGTAACGTCCAAGCAGAGAGACAAATCAAGTACTCAATCCCATTCACAATAGCCACCAAAAGAATAAAATACCTAGGAATGCAGCTAACCAAGGATGTAAAGATCTCTACAATGGGAATTGCAAAACACTGCTGAAAGACATTAAAAATGACACAGATGGAAAAGCTTTCCATGCTTATGGATCTGCAGAATCAATATTGTTAAAACGATCATACTACACAAAGCAATTTACAGATTCAATGCTATTCCTATCAAACTACTAATGTCATTTTTTACAGAATTAGGAAAAAACTTTTTGAAAAATTCATACGGAGCCAAAAAGAGCCTGAAGAGCTAAAGAAATTCTAAGTAGAGAGAACAAAGCTGAAGGCTTCACACTTCTTGACTTTAAATTATACTGCAAGGCTACAGGAATTAAAACAGCATGACACTGGCATAAAATAGACACATAGACCAATGGAACAGGTTAGAAACACAGAAATAAAGTCACACAACTACAACCATCTGATCTTTGACAAAACTGACAATAACAATCAATGGGGAAGGAACTCTGTGTTCAAGAAATGGTACTGGGACAACTGGCTAGCCATATGCAGAGGATTGAAACTCGACCCCTACATTTCACCATATACAAAAATCATCTCAAGATGAATTAAAGACTTAAATGCAAAACCTAAAACTATAAAAATGCTAGAAGTAAACATAGGAAATGACTTTCTGGAAAAAGACCCAGGCAAAGATATCATGATGACTCCAAAAGCAATTTCAACACAAACAAAAATTGACAAGTGACACCTAATTAACTAAAGAGCTTTTGCACAGTAGAAGAAACTATCAACGGAATAAAAAGATGACCTAAGGAATGGGAGAAAATATTTGCAAACTACGCATCCAACAAAGGTCTAATATCCAGCATCTATAAGGAACTTAAATCAACAAACAAAAAACAAACAACCCCATTAAAAAAAGGAAAAGGACATGAACAAACACTTCTCAAAAGAATACATACACATTTTCAACAAGAATATGAAAATAAGTGCTCAGTATCACTAATCATTAATTAGGGAAATGCAAATCAAAACAACAATGAGATACCATCTCACACTAGTCAGAATGGCTATTATTAAAAAGTCAAAAAACAAAGAAGCACTTATACACTGTTGGATAGAATGTAAATTAGTTAAGCCACTGTGGATATCAGTCTGGAGATTTCTTAAAGAATGTAAAATAGTGCTACCATTCCACCCAGCAATCCCATTACTGGATATATATCCAAATTAATATAAATAATTTAACCATGTGGGCACATGCACACAGATGTTCATTGCAGCACTATTCACGCTAGCAATGACATAGAATAAACCTAGGTGCCCACCGACAGTGGACTGAATAAAGAAAATGTGGTACATATATACTATGGACTACTACACAACCATAAAAAAAAAGAAATCCTCTTTTTGTAGCAACATGGAAGAAACTAGAGACAAATTAATCCCAAGCAAATTAATGCACAGACAGAAAACTAAATATTGCATGTTCTCAGTGGGAGCTAAACATTGAGTACATATGGACACAAAGAGAATAACAGATACCTGGGCCTACTTGAGGGTAGAGAGTGGGAGTAGGGTGAGTACTGAAAAACTACCTATTGGATATTATGCTGATTACCTGGGTAACAACATTTTCTGTACACCAAACCCCCATAACATGCAATTTAACCATGTAGCAAACCTGCATATGTACTCCTTGAATCTAAAATAGAAATTGGAAAGAAAATTTTTAAAATTGAAAAAATATGCCTCTCAGGAGGGCGTAAGGACCTAGTCAGCAGATACTAGGCTTGGTGAGAAGAATCCTGGAACAGAGTGTGGGGTTTTCAAGTTGTACAGTCAGAGGGCACTAACCTCCCTCAGCACAATCAGAAAGTGAAGTTGGAGTTCATCCTTATTGTTGCAACTGTATTATATGGTAGAACCTTAGCCTACAGCCTGTTATGCTTCCTCAAATTAACAGCTGAAGGAGTATTTGAATTGACAGTGTTAAACACTTGGCTACAGCCCATTTCCTTGGACATTTTCCAGGAGGTCATCTTCCTTCCAAAAAGACAAGTCATTAAATGACTAGACTTATACAAATTAATACTGAGCTCTGAAACCCGGTGAAGAAAGTGCATCAACTGTGTCAAATGTAGTCCATAAATTAAAAGCAAATGAGGACTGAGAATAATGATGGGATTTAACAATATGTGGTCATTTGTCACCTCAAAATGAGTTATTTCAGTGAAGTAGTGAAGTCAAAGCTGGTTGAAGCCAGTTGGAGAGGATGGAGGGGCAAGAAGTGGAGAAAAACAGTAGAGAAAATAGTTGGAGGAATGTATTTGTGAAAGTGCTGTAGTGGTTAATTTTATGTGTCAACTAGGATAAAGAATTCTTACATAGCTGATAATACATTATGCATATTTCTGGGTACGTCCCTGAGGATGTAATGGTGAGTTGTCTGTCAGGAGAGTTTAGCATTTGAATCAGAAGACTGAGTAAAGAAGATCACCCTCACCAATATGAGCAGACCTCATCCGATCCATGAGGATCTGAATAGAACTAAAAGATGGAAGAAGAGCAAGTGTGCCCCTTTTCTTAATGAGCTGAGATATCCACTTTCTCCTGACCTTGGACATCAGAGCTCCTGGTTCTCTGGCCTCTGACTCCAGGATTAACATAAACTTCACCCCACCTCCTCACCCCTTACCCTCTACCTCCTGGTTCTCAGGCCTTCAGCCTCTGACAGGGAGTTACACCAGCAGCTGCCCTGGTTCTTGGCCACCGGACTAAGATTGAATTATACCACCAGCTTTCCTGGTCCTCCAGTTTCAGGTAGCATATCCTGGGGCTTCTTGGCCTCCATAATCATGTGAGTCAATTCTCATAATAAATCTCCTCTTTCACATGTTTATGTGTCCCATTGGTATTGTTTCTTTGGAGAACACTAATACAAAAACATGTGAAATACTGCAGAATTTTCCTCCCTCCCTCCCTCCCTCCCTCCCTCTCTCCCTTCCTTCCTTCCTTCTTTTTTATAACAGGTAGTTCAGCATATCTGTTTGTGATGGGAAGAATGTATTAGAGAGTGAGGAACTGGTAATTCAGGAGAAAGTGTGGACAACTACTAAAGCAATGTCTCTGAATAGATAAAAGGAGATAAGGTCAAACAGAACAGTAGAGAAGCTGGTTCCTGACAGGAACACTGAGAACTTTTCAATAATAACTTGAGTAAACGCAGTAAAGTGCACCAAGGCAGATTGCTTGGTAGGTTTGGTCAAGGTATCCTGTGGAAATTCTTTATTGATTGCTTTTGTTTTCTCAGTCAAATGGGAAACAATGTTGTCAGTGAGAATGAGAAGAAGGAAGAGAGATTGGAATATGGAAACTTTAGGAAGCTGGTAATCAAAATTAAATGCTTACTTGCAGAGAGTGATTTTCTGTTCCTATTTTGTTCTCATTCAATGATTAGGACTCCATAAGTTGTATTCTGTTTTGAAATGATTCCTTAGTTTAACAAATTGGACTTTCACTTGAGATTCAGGAAACAATATGTCTTATGTTATTTAGATCAATAGATAACTTTTATTCTAATTTCTGATAGCAGTCACTCTTGACTTAAATATGTGTCAAATCCCTCAGTAACTAGTATCAGGGACCAAGTAAGCTAAGTGGCATGACTGTGGTGCAAGATAATGAGGGTTAAAGAAGAGAGAGAGAAAAAAATAATCATGTAATTAAGGAAGATACAGAAAGATCTCTTAGAATAAATGGCATTTCAAATTTGATCCATAATTATGAATGACATTGATAAAAGACATCATATATGAGAGAAATAGAGTGTTAAGTTAGAATCTTCAGAAGCATTTATAATTAAAATTATAGGAAAATAAAAAGGTAAAAGGAGAGATAAAGCATTTGAGTTCATCCAGTTATTGAAACATCGCTCAGCTGTCAGATACTCTGCTAAGCATTGGATAAATAAGAGAAAGCTCATGTCTTCAAGGCATTCACAGCCCAATCAAGGAGAGACATAATCGGCTCTCTCTCCCATGGCTGGAAACTTCTAGGTCAAGAGAATGCCAAATACATTTTAAGTGTGTGCTGTTTAGTCCAAATAAATAGTTATTAGCACACAGACATGAAAAGCCTGGCTATTTTTGTTGAATTTTTCTTAAGATTTGTTTTAGACATCTTTAGCAAGATGGCTGAATAGGAACAGCTCCAGTCTCCAACTCCCAGCCTTGGCGACACAGAACCCGATTGATTTCTGCATTTTCTTGAGGTACTGGGTTCATCTCACTGGGGAGTGCCACAGCCCGGTCGGTGCTGGTCACCTACTACAGGCGGTAGGGCAGAAGCAGGGCGAGCATCGCCTCACTGGGGCGCCGGGGAGGATCCCTAGCCAGGGGAACTGAGACACACAACACCTGGAAAATGAAGGTGCTCCACTTTGGCTGGCGAGCAGGCACACCAGGAGATCATATCCCACACACCTGGCGGGAGGGTCCCCGCGCCCACCGGAGCCTCCCTCATTGCTAGCACAGCAGTCTGTGATCTACCGGCAAGGCAGGCGAGGCTGGGGGAGGGCGCCCGCCATTGCTGAGGCTTAAGTAGGTAAACAAAGCTGCTGGGAAGCTACAACTGGGTGGAGCTCACAGCAGCTCAAGAAAACTCTGCCTGTCTCTCTAGACTCCACCTCTGGGGATGGGGCACAGTAAAAGATAAACGCAGCAAAGCCTCTGCAGACGCAAACGACTCTGTAGAGCAGGCTTTGAAGAGAGCAGTGGATCTCCCCAACACGGAGGGTTGAGATCTGAGAAGGGACAGGCTCATTCTGGGGTGGTCCCCTGACCCTGGAAGCCTAACTGGGGGCATCCCCACTAGAGGCAGTCTGACACCACACCTCACAGGGTGGAGGCCACGCCACCCTGAGGAGGGGCTTCAAAGCAAGAATCAGACGGGCGCTGTGAACAGAGAATATTCTCTTCTGCAGCCTCTGCTGCTGGGAATACCCGGAGCAAACACCCAGGGGTCTGGAGTGGACCTCAAACAATCAACAGACCTACAGCTGAGGGGTCCTGTTTGTTGAGAAACTATGCAAACAGGAGGACTTTCCTGAAACATCAGTACATCTACATCATCAAAGACCAGAGGCAGATAAAACCACAAAGATGGGGAAAAAGCAGGGCAGAAAAGCTGGGAAATTCAAAAATAAGAGCACATTTCCCCGGCAAGGGAAAACAATGGTCAGGCTGGGTGGAGGCAGGCAGGCGGGGTGAAGAAAGAAGGCTTCAGTCCATCAAGTGCCAAGGGGCTTCAGGAGAGGGAGTGCGTACCCAGCCTAAAGAAACTAAAATCTTGAAAAGATGATGAGCAAATTGAATTAATGCAGAAGATCATAAACAAGTAGAGATGAAAACCATGACAATCGTGACCGTCACAAACAGTAACCGACTCGATTAAACTGGAAGAAAGAGTATCAGGTGAAAGATCAAATGAATGAAATGAGGCGGAAAGAGAGCAAAAGAAAAAAAGAAAAGAAAAGACGAGCGCAAAGAAGTATGGGATTATGTAAAGACCAAATCTACGTCTGATTAGGTGCCTGAAAGTGAGGGGAAAATGGAACCAGGATTGGAAAGCACTCTTCAGGATGTATCCAGGAGAAATTCTGTTTGTAAAGTAAGGGCAGGTCAACATTCAAAATCAGGAAATACGAAAGGCGCTCACAAAAGATGCTCGAGAGAAACAACTCGGAACACATAATTGCCAGGTCACAAAGTTGAAATGAAGAACGAAGCCAGAGAAAGATCAGGTTACCGCACAAAGGGAAGCCATCAGACTCACAGCAGATCTCGGCAAGCTCTACAGAACCAGAAGAATTGAGGGCCAATATTCAACATTCTTAAAGAAAAGAATTTTAAACCAGAATTTCATATCCAGACAAACTAAGTTTCATAAGTGAAGGAAAATAAAATCCTTTACAGATAAACGATATGAGATTTTGTACTGAACACCTTACAAGAGACCCTGGAAGCACTAAACATGAGAGGAACAACCAAGTATAAGCCATAGCAAAAACATGCCAAAATGTAAAAGACCATCGAGGCTAGGAAGAAACTGCATCAACTAACGAGCAAAATAACCAGTTAATATCATAATGGCAGGATCAAGTTCACAAATAACAATCTTAACCTTAGAAATGTAAATGGATCATCTCCAATGAAAAAGACACAGACTGGCAAACTGGATAAAGAGTCAAGACCCATCAGTCTGCTGTATTCAGGAGACCCATCTCACACGCAGGAACATACATGGAAACAAAATAAAAGGGATGGAGGAAAGATTTTAGCAGTGAAGAAGCAAAAAAGCGGTTGCAATCCTAGTCTCTGATAAAAACACAGACTTTAAACCATCAAAAGATCAAAAAAGAGACAAAGAAAGGCCATTACATATAATGGTCAAGGGATCAATTCAACAGGAAGAGCTAACTATCCTAAATATATATGCACCCAATACAGGAGCACCCAGATTCATAAAGCAAGTCCTTAGAGACTTACAAAGAGACAGCCTCCCAGCCACAATTATAATGGGAGACTTCAACCTCCACTGTCAACATTAGACAGATCAACTTGAGACAGAGAAAGTTAACAAAGGATATCCAGGGTGAACTCATCTCTGCAGCAAGCAGACCTAATAGGCATCTATAGAACTCTCCACCCCAAATCAACAGAATATACATTCTTCTCAGCACCACATCGTACTTACTCCAAAATTGACCATATAATTGGGAATGAAAAACCTCAACAAATGTGCAAGAACAGAAATTGTAACAAACTGTCTCAGACAGTGCAGGCTCGAGCTGGGAACTCAGGACACAGCAACTCAATCAAAACACGTCAACTACATGGAAACTGAACAACCTGCTCCTGAATGACTATTGGGTACATAACGAAATGAGAAGGCGAAATAAAGATGTTCTTTGAGAGCAGGCAGGAACAAAGATACAACGCTTTTAGAATCTCTGGGACACATTTAAAAGCAGTGTGTAGGAATTTGCAGCACTAAATGCTTACAAAAAGAGAAAGCAGGAAAAGTCCAAAAATTGACACTCTAATGTAATTAAAAAGAACTAGAGAAGCAAGAGCAAACACATTCAAAGCTAGCAGAAGCAAGAAATAACTAAGATCAGGCAGACTGGGAGGGCCAGGGCTTTTAAAAACCCTCAAAATCAATGAATCCAGGAGTTGGTTTTTGAAAAAAGATCAACAAAATTGACAGACCACTAGCAAGACTAATAAAGAAGAAAAGAGAGAAAAGAATAAAGTAGGCAGTGAATGACAAGGGGGATATCACCGACCCCACAGAAATACAAACTACCATAGAACCGCAATTACCTCTCGCCAAAATAAACTGGAAAATCACAAGAGAATGGACATTTTCCTGGACACTTACACTCTTCAAAGACTAAACCAGGGAAAGTTGAATCCTAGACAGGCTTATGTGGAAGCTCTGAAATTGAGCCAATAATTAATAGCCTACCAGGCAAGAACCAGGACCAAGATGGATTCACAGCTGAATTCTACCAGAGGTACAAGGAGGAGTTGTTACCATTCCTTCTGAAACTATTCAATCAATAGAAAAAGAGAATCCTCTAACTCATTTATGAGGCCAACATCATCCTGATACCAAAGCCTGGCAGAGACACAACAAAAAAAAGAAATTGCGACCGTATACCTGATGAACATCGATGCAAGAATCCCTCCAATAAAATACTGGCAGAAGCAGTTCAGCAACATCAAAAGCTTATCCACCATGATCAAGTGGGCTTCATCCCTGGGATGCAAGGCTGTTGGCATTCGCAAATCAAGCCAGTAAATAAACAGAACCAAAAGACAAGAACCACATGATTATCTCAATAGATGCAGAAAAGGCTTTTGACGGGGTTCAATGAAGCCTTCATGCTAAAAGCGGCTCAATAAATTCGGTATTGATGGAACCTTAAAATAGTCTAAAGAATATTTATGACAAACCCACAGCCAATATCATGCAGATGGGCCAAAAGAGCGGGAAAAATTCCTTTGGCTTGTCACAGAACAGGGATGCCCTCTCTGCGCTCCTATTCAACATAGTGTTGGAAGTTCTGGCTGAGGCTTAATTAGGCAAGAAGAATAGGGTATTCAGTTAGGGAAAGAAGAAATCCAAATTGTCCTGGGCGCAGATGACATGATTGTATGTTAGAAACCCCGTGTCTCAGCCCAAAATCTCAGCGACCAAAGCACTTCAGCAAAAGTCTCAGGATACAAAGACTGTGCGCAAATCCACAAGCATTCTTATACACCAGTAACAGACAAACAGAAACCAAATCGAGGAATGAACTTCCATTCTGGCAATTGCTTCAAAAGAGAATAAAATACCTAGGAATCCAACTTACAAGGGATGTAAAGGACCTCTTCAAGGAGAACTACAAACCACTGCGGTAGGAAGCGAGACAAATGGAAGAACATACCATGCTCATGGATAGGAAAGAGTCAAATATGGTAAAGAAAATGGCCATACTGCCCAAGGTAATTTATAGATTCCAATGCCATCCCCATCAAGCTACCAATGAGTTTCTTCACAGAATTGGAAAAAAGGCAACTTTTAAAGTTCATATGGAACCACAAAAGAGCCGCATCTCCAAGACAATCCTAAGTCAAAAGAACAAACTGGAGGCATGCTTTCACAGGCTTTGAGAGCTATACTACAAGGCTACAGTAACAAAACAGCATGGTACTGGTACCAAAACAGAGATATAGACCAATGGAACAGAACAGAGTCCTCAGAAATAATACCACACATCTACAGGCAATAAGTCTTTGACAAACCTGAGAGAGAAACAAAGAAATGGGGAAAGTTATAGTAATAAATGGTGCTGGGAAAATTGGCTTTAATAAAGTAGAAAGCTGAATCTGGATGCTTTGCTTTTCTTATACGAAAATTAATTCAAGATGGATTAAGAAGACTTAAATGTTAGACCTAATACCATAAAATCTAGAGAAAACTAGGTAGTACCATTCAGGACATAGGCATGGAGCAAAGACTTCGTAATCCTAAGAAACACCACAAACAATGGCAGCAAAAGCTAAGAATTGACAAATGGGGTTCCCAGGTAAAACTGAAGCAGCAAAAGCTACCATCCAGAGTGAACAGGCAACTACCACAGAATGGGAGAAAATTTTTGCAATCTACTCATCTGACAAAGGGCTGTATCCAGACTACGAGCTTTCGACATTTTTTGAAAAACAAACAACTGTAGTGGGCAAGGATATGAACAGACATTTCTCAAAGAAGACATTCATACAATAACAGACACATGAAAAAATGCTCATCATCACTGGCCATCAGAGAAATGCAGATGAAACCTGTGAGGGCCATGCCGCACCAGTTAGAATGGCGAAATGGGCAAAAAGTCGGAAACAACAGGTGCTGGAAGGATGTGGGAGAAATAGGAACAGCTTTACACTGTTGGTGGGATTGTAAACTAGTTCAGCCATTGCGGAAGCAGTGTGGCTGATTCCTCAAGGATCTAGAACTAGATGTACCATATGACCAACCATCCCATTACTGGGTATATGCAAAGGATTATAAATTGTCGCTGCTATAAAGACACGTGTTTTATTGCGGGCACTATTCTAATAGCGAACTTGGAGATCAACCCAAATGTCCATCAGTGACAGATTGGATTAAGAAAATTTAACACATATACACCATGGAATACTATGCAGCCATAAAAAAGGATGAGTTTGTGTCTAAACTGGCAGGGACATGGATGCAATGGAAACCTTCATCATTCTTAGCAAACTATCCACAAGAACAGAAAAACCAACCGCATGTTCTCACTCATAGGTGGGAACCAGATTCAGGCGGGTCGCTGGACTCAGGGAGGGCATGCAGGGGCCTATCAGGGGGGAGGGATTACATTGGGAGTTATACCTGATGTAAATGACGAGTTGATGGGTGCAGCACACCAACATGGCACAAGTATACATATGTAACAAACCTGCACGTTATGCACATGTACCCTACAACTTAAAGTATAATAATAATAAATAAATTAAAAAAAAAAGATTTGTTTTATTATGAACATGTAGAAACATCCTTTAATTTACTACTTTGAATATGTAGCTTTTATTTCAGCTTACTCCATGTTTTCAGGACACAGTAGCTTTCCCAGCTTTGCTGCTGTGACAGCTGTATACTTGATCTGTTGGGCTGATTATACCAGCTAGAAGTAACCTTTGAAATTTTGCCATTCAGTGGAGCATGAGGCCACTAAAAATCAAAGTCTCTTAAGGCAAGCTGGAAATTATTGGCGAGTTGCATAGGTCAGAACTACTATTACACTTCATTTTCTTCTATAATAAAGAAGTTTCTTAGTACACAAATTTGTTGCTGTTCTTAACTTGGTTTAAGACATAACTCCATTAGCTGACTTGTCTACATTTCCTTGACTGAATAATTCAAATAACAAAATTATTGTAAATTGAGTTTTCCTCTGTGGAACAAAGGAAATAATTATTTTTGGAATAATAACTGATATAAAGTACAGAGAAATCTTAAATTTGTCATTAAAAGAATATTGCAGGCATTTTAATTTGGATTAGCTCAGATTTTATGTATAAGCATCCCCTTACCCCCATTCTGTGAGTTTCCTTAACATTTTCAGCTTGTGTAATTTTCATTTGGCAATCCTAATAGTGGAAAAGGCTGCATGAAGGATGGAACAGACCTCTTCTCTGCTTTTAGGAGTTTTTGTCCTTAGGCATTGATGGCGGGGCTGCAAGTGTGTCTGAACTGTGGTACAACTGGGCTCTGAGTGTAGGGCTCAAACTCAAACCCGAGATTTCAGGCTCCTAGTCCAATGCTTCACGTGTAGCTTAATTATATATTGTTCTCTTACTAATGTATGTGTCTCCTTTATCATGTTCGGATATCAATATAAAATCACATCTATCTTAGTAAATTAAGCAACTCTGACCTCCACCAACCCATCTCTTCAGACATATCATTTTTCCCTCCTTCCTCAAATCAATTCAGTAACCTCGTGCTGTCATAGTCTAAAAAAATGTCATTTGGTGACAAAGTCATAAGCTCTAATTGCTGATCCAATTTCAGCTTAACATGCAGGTGAGAAGGAAAAACTTTCTTGTTGCCATGATCAGCTATGATCATCCATGCCACTCTGACACTGCAGACCTGGACTCTATATCTAAGCACATTTCTTAAACAATTCTTTCCTTTATAGACCTAGGCAATATCCCCAGAGTGCTAGCGTGGCTGCAACAAGAGGAATTTGTATTGGTGTTAACCAGGCTTCTAGTGACAAATTAGACCCTGCTTTTGAGTGTGAGTCACTTGCTCAGAATCCCCTCACTCGTGAAGATACTAGGAACTTCTGTAGCTCCTAGTTTCTTCTGCCCCGACCTTAGATTTGGTCACGTCAATTGATCAGAGATATTCCCTATTCCATTTTAAGATGCAATAGTCTGATGTTTAATTTCATTCCTTTTCTCCTAGGCTACTTCTTGGTTTCCTATGTAATTTTTTTTTGTATCTTATAGCAATCTTTAGTAGCTTCTTTCACTAAAATACAAATGTAACAAACCAAATTAAAAGCAAAAACAGCAAAAAGCAAAAAAGAAAATATTGGAACTCCATCCCAGTATGGACACAGTGATATGTCAATATATTTGGAGTTGCAGCTTCTTTGGGGAATATAGTAAAAACTTATGTGCTTGTTTAAATATCAAGTCAATCAATAAAAATGCAGAATGATTAAAGTTTTGATAATGCATTAATGATAGCATCATAAAGACATATTTGTAAGGGAAAGAAATAAGTGAAATCTGTTACAAGTTTCAGAAATCTTACTCCCACCACTGGCCTTTTTTGAACTTGGCATAACATAGGGAAGAGAAAATTTGAGGCTTACAAAACTTAAATATACTTTATTAATGTCATGATGCATATTTAAATTATTACAAGGCAATGGATGTTTCTAGTCTAACTTTGACCATCGTTTATGTAATTCAAAAACTCCTTCTATTTGGCATATTTCATTGGGGTGCAAATTATATAACTGAGAGGTCGTATAGGGAAATGCTTGATAATAGAGTTTTTCAATGGTTCTCACTGCTAAACTATTAATGTATGACAAAACATTAAATAAAGCACTTATAGCACAAACCCCTTGCTGTGAACCCAAAGCAAACCCCATATAATTGAAATTTCCACATTCCTTATCAGAATTAATACTATAAATCAGATACAACTTGCAGTTCTTCAGAATAATATAATTTGCAGATATATTTAATTACCCCAAAATTGTGATTCATACTAAACTTAATCTAACACTTGCTAGCAGAATGACTTAATCAATTTGTCATTATTTGAAATGTGTTTATCCCTTGAAACAAGGGGCAGAGTTCATTTTATAAAATAATGGGCAAATTAGATTAAGTAATAGGCTTAAAAGCATATGAAGTCAACAGTTGGAACAGAACTGAGGAGTCCTAATACATGGTTCTTTTATTCAACCCTCCAATAATACTTTACCTTGTGTCTTTAATTACATAAAGATCCTTTGTGGGTTTTTTTTCTGCACAGAAATGTCCCCAAAGTTGTATTATCTGATTACTCTGTAGACAAAGCTATAAATATATTAATTTAAAGAGAAAGAGTCACTTGAATTTTAAGATTGTGTTGGATTCACCAGATGTTAGAGAGTTTCTATGAAGATTATCAAGGGCATGACAAAGCATCTAGTTGGTCAAGATACTAATCCATATATCCCTTTTGCTCAAAAAAGCTGGTTTGAAAAATTAAATGGTTATGTTTTTAGCTTTATTTAATCACTCCAAAAAGTATAAATATCTCAGAATATTGTGTTGTACCTCATTAATATATACAATAAAATAGGTACCTGGCCTAGGGTGAATGTAATGAATTAATCCTAAAATATAATAATCCAGGTTCTCCAAGAGTTATGTGATGAACATAAAATAAGCACATTTACAAGTCATTTAGCTTTTATGACTAATGAAATTAATGCTAATATTATTACAACAGCCACTGTTTGTCAATTATATATGACGCTCTGGACACTATATGACTTAGGTCAGGTTCCTCCAAAGCAAGCCTGAGATGATAATCCTTGTCCCAGTAGTTTATTAAAAAGGCTCCTAGGCGAAACCACCAAGGAAATGTGGTAAACAGGAGGAAAGCAGGGAGGAAAGTTATCACATATGTGATTTAGGCAATTAAATTTAGTGAATAAACTGGAAAAGGTTTAGCAAATTTTTAAAAATTTACACACTAATAAAGGTCAGGTATCAAATATCAATAATTTTTAAATTCTTAACAATGATAATGGTATATCTAATTCCCAACAGTACATTGATTCCTGGCTCTAAAATAAATGTGTGTGTTTTTTTTTTAAATACCTCAACATTTTCATATAATAGGTGAGAAAGTGATAATATATGACCTAATACATATCACTCCTGACAAAACATTTTCAGAGACATTAAATTCATTTTTAAAATCTCTCCAAATGAAATAACATGAGATAACTACATTTAATTATGTAGAAATTGTCATGAGAAGAATTTCAGATGTTTTTAGTTATAGGATTGGTTTAAGCTAGCAAAAACTTTTTGGTACAATGCAAGCAAATGTATTAAAATATATAAAACCATGATACCAGGGCCCACCATTGAAGATTGACCATCCTGGGTTAAAGTGTAAGGGTCTTGTTTAAAATAAAAATACTCTTGGATGAGATATTGGTTTACAAGGAGTTTTCATCAGTAATATCTCAGCTATTCCTATAATAACCCTCTGATGTAGGCATTTTTATTGTTCTTATTTATAACACATAAAGGTCTAGGATAAAAAATATTAAGAAAATGTTCCATGTCAACCAGTTAATTAGAACCTGATTTGAACCTAAGTATTTTGATTCAAGAACACCATAGTAAAATCTATTACATTGTGAACCAATGCTATAAAATATGTGTCCTATGTACACTCTATGTTCAATGCACTTCTGTATACCTTCATGTATCTCTTATCAGAAATTAACAAATAATTCACATTAAAACAGTGTATGTTTGTGTGTGTGTGTTGGGGCATTAGAGATTATAAGCTCAGCTGAAAATCTACTGAAAGCCAATGATTTCCCCTCCCAGGAAAATTCACGTATATACATATTATTCACACGTGGTTTCAATTAATTTCATGACCTCTTTCATGTCTCCCAAGATTAATAATTCTATTTTATAAAACCCTTCAAGTATGGACATCTTAGAATAGGATGAGTGGGACAAAGATGCTTGAGGAGGCTTAGCCATATGGTGCACAGCTGTGAGGAAGCTGGAGCTTAGGAAGGAGAGGAGCTGTAGAAAGCAGTAGCAGGCACCAAAGCTTGAGTCTCATGTTCATTTGTGTTCATGGGTGTCCCTGCACATTCTGTCTTTAAATTTTGGGGGATAAGCTGCCCATAATCTTTTACTTTCTCAAACTGAAGGTATTTTGATTTTCTGAATGTCTAGAATTTCCATATTCTGATTATTCTATTGTGTGTCCACATTTTCCTGTGTCTCCTCCAATCATCAAGGACATATGTGTCATTCAGTGTTCCAGGAAGAAACCAGTAGCATACTCATATTAGTATAACTCAAGAAGTATCTTACTGGACCCTCTTAAAAATGTTTGGACAGAGTACAGAGAATCCACAAAGAATAGTGCAATATCTAAGGGTTAGTAACAGTGAGGTATTACTAACCTTGGCTCTTAGGGGGTGAAAGGGTGGAACAATTATTAGTTTGGCAGTAAAAGAGTTGTGTGGAAACAATCTTAATTGATCAAAGGAGCACCTGAACCTGGGTTCAGATCATGGATATAATAATCAAAAATATCTATGGTTTTGGTTCCAGAACACTTCCATGCTGGGACAATCACTCAGCCTGGGATCTATTAGAATAAGTCCCCTGCCTTCCCCCTCTCAGACACTTTGACTTCCTGCATGGTCTCCCCATTGGCCAATGGAGTTCAGCGTGAAGCATAAGAGAATCATCAACTGTAGCCTATTCAGGTCACTTCCCAAAAGCTATAAGTGAGTTAAGCCTAGATCCTGAGGGGCACACAGAATATATCTAGCAAAGCAAGTAAGAAAGCATGTATATACACACACACACACCACATTTCTTGCTTCAGTCAAGTCCTGAGTGTCATTTACTCAAGGTAGAATTCAAGTTGCCTCTCTTTTTAGGAAGTCCTTTCTGATACCCTGCCCCAGCTGTAGGTAAAGCGGGCTTTACACTGAAACGGCATTCTCTGTACTTTGAATTGAACCACTACTCTGGCAAAGAATGATTTTTCTTCAGTTTTAACTTCTTTATTAGTTAAGAAGAAATGCCTTAAACAAAATGGAGAGGCTCTGTTTTATACAGTTTAACTGCTTCCCAACACTTAAATGAGAGTATCAGTAACAGATTGAGGGCTCTGAGAATTTGATTTCGCCTATTTTAATGTGGAGTATAATTACCAGTAATTTTTTCTTAAAGGACATATATTACCTTTTCTTTCTTTCTTTCTTTCTTTCTTTCTTTCTTTCTTTCTTTCTTTCTTTCTTTCTTTCTTTCTTTCTTTTTTTTTTTTTTTTTTTTTTTGTGTGTGTGTTTTTGTTTGTTTGTTTGTTTGGTTTTTTTTGCTTTAAGCTCTCCTGACTAAAAAGCACTTTATCTGGGTTGCTTAGATACTAATGTTTTCTTTTACGCTTTATGAAAATATTTTTTAATACCTTTCAAACAATTTGTTCAATCTTTTAATTTTCTCAGGCATGGAGGACAGATGCATTCTAATTTTGATTTACGTACTCTGCATAAATAAGATTAACACCATACTTTTTCACATATTAAGTATTTTTTTACTAATTTGATACATACTTTAAAATGAGATATTAGTAAATAATTATAATCAAACATGGGACTTATTAAGGGTCTATAAGGGGATACAGTATACTAAGTAAAATCAGAAGGGAAAGTTTATTTTTTGTTGGGAGCATGAGGAAAGGCTTTCTTGGTAGTTGTGCTGAGGAGTGTACCAACAGAGGCCTTTTGAGGTGGTTGTGACTAACCCAACCATCTATAGAGACAAACAAGGTGATCCACGCTTCCTGTTCTATTCTGCTTCTCCTATGATCATATTTCTATTTACTTCCAGCACCTCAGATTCACAGACTGTCAGACTTAGGAGGGACCTGGTTCAACTCAGTGGTGATGAACGTGGTATCTAGGGAACAGCACTGGCCCCAAAATAAATAGCCAATTCAAGTCTAGTTTTATTTAGAAGCCAGATCTTTTGCCCCGCTGATCAAGGTTCATGTTGCCTGCACACTGTCTTTGATGGAGATGTTCAGCTAACCTTAAGGAAGCTGAGGATAAAGGTGCTGAAAGTGCTGACACTGCAGGGAATAGAGGGAGTAAATGTTTCAGAGAGATGGCATGAATAAATCTGTGGTCCTGCCTTGTCTCTTAATACAAAAGCATAATCTGTTCAGATTCCAAGAATGTTTCCACCTGAAAGTATTTTTTTCAATCTTCTTGTAGGTTGAAAATCTGGAGTCTAGAGATACTATGAATGAAGAATAGGATTTAGGACTGAGTCGACAAACCCACGCTTTGAAAAGGAAAATAAATAATTGCATATTATAGAAGTGGTAAGACAAAGAAGCATAAAATACACAATTTGACATTGCTCTTTGATGGGAAATGTATGTTCCATACATGGCAGGGCTTTGACAAGTATTGAAAACAATGTCTTATTTCCTAGTGGTTGTAGATAATAATCAAGGAAATTATTTATACCATAAAGTCCACACTGTAACTTAACTGGGACCATAGGTTAATGTTCATGAAAGTGGAAAAGGAGACTGTATATAATATAAGAATAAATCTTTTTATAACATTTTCCTGCATCTACAACAGAAAGCACCACATTCCTATTTTCACTAAGTCATTGGCGTAGCTTTTACTAAAAACTGAAGTGGTATTTAATAACATCCTAGTGCTCTATAATGCAGAATTGTAAGATGAGGTAGAATGTTTGATTCAGGAAGTTCTCCTCTTCATTTATGAACGTTTTACAGACCATACATTTTTCAGTTTTCCTTAGTTTTTAACCCATTGTCCTTTTTCTGTTCCAGGATCCCATCCGGGCTATATTTCGTTTAGTCGTCGTGTCTCCACTTCTTGTTTTTATGATTTCTTAGCATAAAATCCTTCTCTGTTGCTTAAATTATTTTCAGATGTTCTTAACTGAAATAATGAGATAAGCATAGATAAAAAGTGTGAAGATCAGAATGACAAGAACAAAATTTTTTATATTTTATATTTGTATTACATCTGCCTCCCTAATTCTGTGCCTTGGCTTTCACTTCCTGATATTTTTAATATGAATTGAATTTGCAAATCGATTTTAGTTTAGGGGTGCATTACCATTTTGAAACGTAAGAAATCACATGTGAGGAGGCTGTACATGTGAGCAGGAAATCCCTAAAGAGGGCCTCTTTCTTTGTGCCATGGAAATGCAAGTTAACAATGTTCAAGCCTTTTATTGAATCTGTCAATTACATTTTAGCCTCTGGGCTCATTTAAAAGAATCACAGGAAAACAGGGAGCTTTTGCCAACATAGCTAACAAGACAGAATTAATACAGGAAATATTAACAACACTTTAAAGAACATCATAATTATGACATGATGTTCAAAGCAAAGATATGCTAAGTGAAGTATAAAATTAAGCGGGGAAATACTTTAAAAGAGATAATTACTTTGGGGGAATCTAGGATCAATTAAAATTGCTTGGAATATATACATATATAGTTTCAGTGTATATTATATATGAATGATTTTTCAAGGCTCTGGTGAAGAAAAGAACACAAAGATGAATAATCTCTTTAAAGGTGCTTATACTGTAGTGGGGGAGGGAGCATCCCAGATGTGCTCACAAATCATGAAAAGGCAGGTGTGAAAGGAAATGCTGAGTGTGGGCTGAGTATGGAAGTGGCCACTCTTAATATTCTAAATTAGGTACTCTGTATGAGGCCACTCTTAAATATTACCCCAGCTCAGCCCCGAGATCGGAAGAGCAAGGCAAGATGGAAGAACCAAAAGGCAGCCTGCAGGTGGGAGACATTTAAAGTCACAGCCTATTGCCTGAGAAGAATGAATCTTGCTTCTTTCATGAGCATTACATCCACAGAGATCTACTAAACATCTTTGATGTTTACAGAGCCTGTTAGCTTCACAATGCAAATAGTAAGGAAAATGACCAATTGGCTGTTGAAGAGAGCAAAGATGTATTCGTTTTTAGTCATTGTTGACCTCATTTTGGTTGATTTTGTAATAGAACTAAATGGCCAGCGAGTGACACAATTAGTTCTGGTTCTCATTCTGTATTGTGCATTTACGTAAATTTCTCCGCTACTAGAGTTGACAAAGAAAAGACAGACTACAGGAACAGTAAGCTATGGTGACAGTCTCTTTCCAGTCATAGTAAAATATAAGATCTTAGTATCTTTAACTGTGAGTTAACACATATGTATGTCGCTGAAAAAAAAAAAAAATTTGTAGAACCTCAAGCATATAAAAAACACTCCATGCCACAGCCCAAAATAACAGTGAAGCCAGAAACTGTGTAAAATTACAGGAAAGAAATCATTAGTGAACTACAGAAAGCGATTACCCTAATCCCATTTGTTTCCTTTCTTTACAACTCATTGTATCCCTATAGTAAGATTAAATGGAGTAGCGATGAGAGTTGGAGCATATTTGTATACAATTTGGATTTATTTTCCTTATGTAGAAGTGGCTAAAATTGTTGCAGCTTTATTTAAAACAGTTTAAAAATTTTAAAATAATAAAATCGAATGTACCATTGCATAGAGGGTTTTTATTTTTTATGCAAGAAAAGAAAACGAGTGGATATCTGTTTGGTTCTTTTTTTTTTTTTTTTTTTTTTTTTTTTTGAGATGGAGTCTCGCTCTGTCGTCCAGGCTGGAGTGCCGTGCGCAATCTCGGCTCACTGCAAGCTCCGCCTCCTGGGTTCACGCCATTCTCCTGCCTCAACCTTCAAGTTTTCACAAAATATAAATTCTCCTGAATAAATGCAGGATATTTAATGTATTCAAATATATTTGAATACATGTAGTTCATTCAGAAAGAATTGAGCTTAGAATGAAATTGAAGATGTCAAAATAAGTTTTCCCATTAGGCATCTACAAGTGTACCCTATATTCTTGCTACAGTTCATTACATCTCCCTCTAATACTGTTTTATGGTTTAATACTGCTACCTTCTAATTGTACCCAATGGTGTCAGTCATGACTACCAACAATAGAGATAGCAAATGATGACAGATATTACTGATACAGGGAAGAAGAAAGGAAAGACCCAACAGGGAAGACCATGAAGATCAGAGAGCAATGATTAAAGGAGTTAACTTGCTAGATACCATGATTTGTTTACCAATTTACAGGACCAATAGCCCAGGAAAAAATACTACTCATTTTGCTGTTTGAAATTCAATTTGGTAACAAAAGTAATAAAATATAAACTCTCACAAGTCATAAATACACATTAAAACTTCATAAATGGAATTAATATGCTACTAACTGGGAAATTAATACACTACTATCTGGGAAATAGTTACAACAAATCCTTCTGGCTAAGAGTAGCACTTTAATATGAGCTTATACAAATAATAAGAAGACCAATAACCCACAGATTAAGTGAGAAAATGAGATGAATAGACATCTATAATGTTTGTATTCTCTTTACTTAATTTTTCATTCCATTGGCAAATATTTTATTGAATAGTATGGTAGGCACTGTGGGCATGGAGGTGGCTATGATGAATTTATTTTTCTTGAGGAATACACTGTCACTTTGTTAGACACAGAAGTGTATATTACAAAGATATTAATAAAACACTGAGAAAAGACAAGGAAAAGACCCAGGAATACAAACATAAAAAAGAGTTGTAAAGTAATAAAATGCTCAGTAACAGTAAAGTGGGTGGATGAGAAGGATATTTCAGGTAAAGGGAAAAACGTACTGAAACCCATTTGTTTCTGTGAATGTAGAGTCCTCTGAGTCAACCATAAGTACTTAGTAGCATGAGACTTTTGACTTGTGCTCAGTCTCCTTCTCTGCTTCTGGATTTTTATATTTAAGAAGAGGAATCTATCATGAAAAGAAGGCAGATCGTGTATCAGAAATTCCATTTCCATTTATAACATAGTGATATAGTATAAAAAGGAGTGAATTTTAGAAAAGTGGTATTTGAGACAGTTCAGAGAACAGAATAGAAAACATCTGGGCCATAATTGTGCCATAAATGTCAAAACAGTTTAACTACTCCAGTTTGATCATGCATATTAAAATTGCACATACTTAGTGATACTTTCCAAAACAAAATTTAAATCCTGGAGATTTAAAAATAAAAGATATGTTTACCCATTATGAAATAAGAATTGTTTAATATAACTTATGTTTTCAATTGCACAAGAAGCAATGTAACAAATTTTAGAGTAATGAAGTATGGAAAGATACTTCCTAAGAAGTAGTTTCATGATTCCAAAAGGGGATGCAGAGAATATGTAATTTCCCAAAAGGTAATGTATGCATATACATAGGTTACCTCAATTACAGTATAGTTATTTATATAATTCTGGTTTGGGAAACCTTTTACTTCAGAATTGTGGAAGCATTATTTCATTGATTCTAATTCCTAATGTTTCAGGTAGAGAAATTCATTGCCATTCTGCCTCTTCATTATTTCAATGGCTATTGACTATTTTTCGTTCTGGAAGATCTTAGTGTAATTGTCTACAACATTCTAAAATGTCACTGTAATATAATGAGATTAGGATGGTTTTTCATTACTTAAAAATAAACTTTTTATTTTAAAACTGTTTTACATTTACAGAAAAGTTTGATGATAGCAGAGAGACTTCTCATATACTTCACATTTAAGCCTTCCATTATTAACATCTTATATTGGTACTGTATGTTACCTTTGTTACAACTAATGAATAAATTCTGGTTTTATGTACATATAGATATAATTTTACTTTACATTCTGGGATACATGTGCAGAACATGCAGGTTTGTTACATAGGTATACATGTGCCATGGTGGTTTGCCGCACCATCAACCTGTCACTAGGTTTAAAATCCTACATGCTTTAGGTATTTGTCCTAATACTCTCACTCCCCTTGCTCTTGACCCTCCAATAGGCTCCAGTGTGTGATGTTCCCCTCTCAGTGTCCACGTGTTCTCTTTGTTCAACATCCAGTTACGAGTGAAAACAGGCAGTGTTTGGTTTTCTGTTCCTATGTTAGTTTGCTAAGTATGATGATTTCCAGCTTCATCCATGTCCCTGCAAAGGACATGAACTCATTCTTTTTTATGGTTGCATAGTATTCCATGGTGTATATGTGCCACATTTTCTTTATTCAGTCCATCACATGCCATTTATAATGGTGATCATTAAAAAGTCAGGAAACCACAGAGGCTGGAGAGGGTGTGGGGAAATAGGACCACTTTTACACTATTGGTGGGAGTGTAAATTAGTTCAACCATTGTGGAAGACAGTGTGGAAATTCCTCAAGGATCTAGAACCAGAAATACCATTTGACCCAGCAATCCCATTACTGGATATATGCTTAAAGGATTATAAATCATTTTACCATAGACATATGCACATGCATGTTTGTTGCAGCACTATGCAGCACTTTTAATCAAATCATATCAAGGGTACGTATTATTAGTATGACTTATCACTCTTGATGTGGCTGAGGTAGTGCTTGTCAGGTTTCTCCACTATAAAGTCATTCTTTTTTAGCCTTTCATGCTGTACCCTTTAAAAGGAAGTCACTACGCACATTCCACACTTAAGGAGTGGAGAGTTATGCTCCCCTTACTTGAGGACAGAGTATTGACAAAAATTGTTTGGAATTAATATACATGGGAAATTTGTCTCTTTCCTCCCATGTATGTGTTGAATTGTTCATTTATTTAGATCATTATGTGCTAATAAATATTTATGTTATACTTTATTTTATAATTTAATACTAGAGTATTTATTTTATTGCTCCTTCCCCCCACCCCAGTTTTTTTTTTTTTTTTTTTAATTTATTTATTATTATTATACTGTAAGTTGTGTAGGGGTACATGTGCATAACGCAGGTTTGCTACATATGTATACTTGTGCCCTGTTGGTGTGCTGCACCCATCAACTCGTCATTTACATCAGGTATAACTCCTAATGCAATCCCTCCCCATCCCTCTTCCCCTTACTCATAGGCCCCGGTGTGTGATGTTCCTTCCCAGTCCAAGTGATTCATTGTTCAGTTCCCACCTATGAGTGAGAACATATGTGTTTGGTTTTCTGTTCTTGTGATAGTTTGCTAAGAATGATGGATTCCAGCTGCATCCATGTCCTGCCAAAGGACACACAAACTCATCCTTTTTGGCTGCATAGTATTCCATGGTGTATATGTGCCACATTTTCTTAATCCAATCTGTCACTGATGGACATTTGGGTTGATTCCAAAAGTCTTTGCGACAGAATAGTGCTGCAATAAAACATACGGTGCATGTGTCTTTAGAGCAGCATACAATTTATAATCCTTGGGTATATCCCCAGTAATGGGATGGCTAACATGGTACATCTAGTTCTAGATCCTTGAGGAATCGCCATACTGTTTCCCCATAATGGTTGAACTAGTTTACAATCCCACCAACAGTGTAAAAGGTTCCTATTTCTCCACATCCCTCTCCAGCACCTGTTGTTTCCTGGACTTTTGAATGATCGCCATTCTAACTGGTGAGATGGTATCCTCATTGTGGTTTTGATTTTGCATTTCTCTGATGGCCATGCATGATGAGCATTTTTTCATGTGTTTGTTGGCTGTATGAATGTCTTCTTTGAGAAATGTCTATTCATATCCTTTGCCCACTTTTGATGGTGGTTGTTTGTTTTTCTTTTGTAAATTTGTTTGAGTTCTTTGTAGGTTCTGGATATTAGCCCTTTGTCAGATGAGTAGATTGCAAAAATTTTCTCCCATTCTGTAGGTTGCCTGTTCACTCTGATGGTAGTTTCTTTGTTGTGCAGAAGCTCTTTAGTTTAATGAGATCCCATTTGTCATCAATTTTGGCTTTGCTGCCGTTGTTTTTGGTAAGTGTTCAATAGCGAAGTCTTTGCCCATGCCTATGTCCTGAATGGTACTACCTAGGTTTTCCTCTAGGATTTTGCGTGGTATTAGGTCTAACATTTAAGTCTTCTAATCCATCTTGAATTAATTTTCGTATAAGGAGTAAGGAAAGGATCCAGTTTCAGCTTTCTTATTTGGCTAGCCAATTTTCCCAGCACCATTTATTAAATAGGGAATCCTTTTCCCCATTTCTTGTTTTTCTCAGGTTTTAATAAAAAATCAGATGGCTGTAGATGTGTGGTATTATTTGAGGACTCTGTTCTGTTCCATTGGTCTATATCTCTGTTTTGGTAACAACAGTACCATGCTCGTTTTGCTACTGCAGTCTTGTAGTATAGTTTGAAGTCAGGTAGCGATGCCTCCAGCTTTGTTCTTTTGACTTAGGATTGTCTTGGAGATGCGGCTCTTTTTGGTTCCATATGAACTTAAAGCAGTTTTTCCAATTTGTGAAGAAACTCATTGGTAGCTTGATGGGGATGGCATTGAATCTATAAATTACCTTGGGCAGTATGGCCATTTTCACGATATTGATTCTTCTTCCTATCCATGAGCATGGTATGTTCTTCCATTTGTTTGTGTCCTCTTTTATTTCACTGAGAGCAGTGGTTTTTGTAGTTCTCTTTGAAGAGGTCCTTACATCCCTTTGTAAGTTGGATTCCTAGGTATTTGATTCTCTTTTGAAGCAATTGTGAATGGAAGTTCATTCCATGATTTGGCGCTTCTGTTTGTTCATTGTTACTGGTGTATAAGAATGTTTGTGATTTTGCACATTAATTTTGTATCCTGAGACTTTGCTAGCTGCTTATCAGCTTTCATGAGGATTTTTGGGCTGAGACAATGGGGTTTCTAAATATACAATCATGTCATCTGCAAACAGGACAATTTGACTTCTTCTTTCCTAACTGAATACCTCCTGATTTCTGCCTAATTGCCCTAGCCAGAACTTCCAACACTATGTTGAATAGGAGTGGTGAAAGAGGGCATCCTGTCTTGTGCCAGTTTTCAAAGGAATTTTTCCAGTTTTTGGCTCATTCAGTAGGATATTGGCTGTCGGTTTGTCATAAATAGCTCTTAGCGATTTTGAGGTAATGCTCCATCAATACCGAATTTATTGAGCGTTTTTCTAGCATGAAGGGCTGCTGAATTTGTCAAAAGCCTTTTTCTGCATCTATTGAGATAACCATGTGGTTCTTCTTGTCTTTGGTCTCTGTTTATATGCTGGATTATGTTTATTGATTTTGCATCGTTGAACCAGCCTTGCATCCCAGGGATGAAGCCCACTTGATCATGGTGGATGCTTTTGATGTGTTGCTGAACTGGTTTGCCAGTATTTTTATTGGAGGATTTTGCATCGATGTTCATCAGGGATATTGGTCTAAAATTCCTCTTTTTGTTGTATCTCTGCCAGGCTTTGCATCAGGATGATGTTGGCCTCATAAATGAGTTAGGAGGATTCTTTTCTATTGATTGGAATAGTTTCCAGAAGGAATGGTGTATCAACTCCTCCTTGTACCTCTGGTAGAATCTTGGCCAGAATCCATCTGGTCCTGACTTTTTGGTTGGTAGGCTATTAATTGTTGCCCCCAATTTCAGAGCCTGCTATTGGTCTATATCTAGGATCTCCACTTTTCCTGGCTTAGTCTTGGAAGAGTGTAAGGTCCAGAAATTATCCATTTCTTCTAGATTTCCAGTTTATTTGGCGTGAGGTGTTTCTTATAGGTATTCTCTGATGGTAGTTTGTATTTCGTGGGTCGGTGGTGATATCCCCTTTATCATTTTTAATTAAGGGCTGATTTTGATTCTTCTCTTTTCTTCTTTTTATTATTCATAGTGGTCTGTCAATTTTGTTGATCTTTCAAAACCAACCCTGATTCATTGATTTTTGGAGGGTTTTTGTGTCTCTATCTCCTTCAGTTCTGCTCTGATCTTAGTTATATTTCTTGCTCTCTGCTAGCTTTCGAATGTGTTTGCTCTGTTTCTCTAATTCTTTTTAATCATGATGTTAGAGTGTCAATTTAGATCTTTCCTGCTTTCTCTTTGTGGCATTTAGTGCTATAAATTTCCTCTACACACCGGTTTAAATGTGTCCCAGAGATTCTGGTATGTTGTATCTTTTGTTCTCATTGCTCTCTAAAGAAATATCTTTATTTCGCTTTCATTTCTATGTACCCTTCCAGAGTCATTCAGGAGCAGGTTGTTCAGTTTCCATGTAGTTGAGCGGTTTTGATTGAGTTTCTTAGTCCTGAGTTCTAGTTTGATTGCACTGTGGTCTGAGAGACAGTTTGTAATAATTTCTGTTCTTGTACATTTGCTGAGGAGTGCTTTACTTCCACCACGTGGTCAATTTTTGGAATAAGTAATGATGGTGCTGAGAAGAATGTATATTCTGTTGATTTGGGGTGGAGAGTTCTATAGATGTTCATAGGTCTGCTTGCTGCAGAGATGTGAGTTCAATTCCTGATATCCTTGTTAACTTTCTGTCTCGCTGATCTGTCTAATGTTGACAGTGAGGTTGGAAGTCTCCCACTATTATTGTATGGGGAGTCTAAGTCTCTTTGTAAGCCTCATTTTTATAATCTAAAAGTTCCTGTATTGGGTGCATATATATTTAGGATAGTTAGCTCTTCCCTGTTGAATTGGATCCTACCATTATGTAATGGCCTCTTTGTCTCTTTGATTTTGATGGTTTAAAGTCTGTTTTATCAGAGACTAGATTGCAACCCCCGCTTTTTTGTTCTCCATTTGCTTGGTAAATCTTCCATCCCTTTATTTCGGTTTCATGCATGTCTCTCATAAGCAGTGAGATGGGTCTCCTGAATACAGCAGACTGATGCATGGACTTCTTTATCCAGTTTGCCAGTCTGTGTTCTTTAATTGAGACATTTAGTCCATTTACATTTAAGGTTAAGATTGTTATGTGTGAAATTTGATCCTGCCATTATGATATTAACTGGTTATTTTGCTCATTAGCTGATATAGTTTCTTCCTAGCCTCGGGATGGTCTTTACATTGGCATGTTTTGAGATGGCTGGTACCGGGTTGTTCCTTTCCATGTTTAGGCAATTCCCTTCTCAGGTCTCTTGTAGCAGGCCTAGGTGGTGACAAAAATCTCTAAGCATTTGCTTATCTGTAAAGGATTTTATTTCTCCTTCACTTATGAAACTTAGTTTGGCTGATATGAAATTCTGGTTTGGAAAATTCTTTCTTTAAGAATGTTGAAGTCATTCCCCACTCTTCTTCTGGCTTGGAGAGTTTCTGCCGAGATCTGCTGTGATTCTGATGGGCTTCCCTTGTGGGTAACCTGGTCTTTCTCTCTGGTCTCTAAGATTTTTCCTTCATTTCAACTTTGCGGAATCTGGCAATTATGTGTCTTGGAGTTGCTCTTCTCGAGGAGTATCTTTGTGGCTTCTGTATTTCTGATTTGAATGTTGGCCTGCCCTACTAGGTTGGGGAAGTTCTCCTGATGATATCCTAAGAGTGCTTTCCAACTTGGTTCCATTTCTTCCCCCTCACTTTCAGGCACCCTAACGACGGAGATTTGCCTTTTACATAATCCCATACTTCTTTGCAGGCTTTGTTCATTTCTTTTTCTTCTTTTTTTCTTCTTTTGGTTTCTCGCTTCATTCTTATTCATTTGATCCTCAATCGCTGATACTCTTTTCTTCCAGTTGATCGAAATGGTTACTGAAGTTTGTGTATCGGTTACCGCATTTCTCGTGGTCATGGTTTTCATCTTTCATTTCGCTTTATGACCTTCTCTACTAATTAGTCTGGGCCACAATTCTTCCAATTTTTTTTTCAAGATTTGGCTTCTTTTTATGCTGGCAATGTAATTCTCCTTTTAGCTCTGAGAAATTTGATGGACTGAAGCCTTCTCTCTCTTCATCTCGCCAGTCATTCTCCGGCCCAGCGCTTTGATCCATATGAGTGAGCCATGCCTTTGTCGAGATGCGCCTTGTTTTTTGAATTTCCAGCTTTTCTGCCCTGCTTTTTCCCCCATCTTTGTGGGTTTTATCTGCCCTGGTCTTTGATGATGGTGATGTACTGATGGGGTTTTAGTAGGTGTCCTTCCTGTTTGATAGTTTTCTCTAACAGTCAAATCTCCCTCAGCTGTATCTGCTGGAGTCAAGCTTGAGGTCCACTCTGCGACCCTCTGTTTGCCTGGGTATCAGCAGCAGAGACTCAGTTGAAAAATGCCGAAATCACCGGTCTTCTAGGGAGTCAAGCATGGAGTTGAAGACTGAGCCGCCCTATTCGCCATCTTGCTCCTCACTTCCCACCCCAGTTTTTTTAAACCATTTGTCATTGGAAATGTTTTAGTTGACTCTTGTGTCATTTTCACATGCCTTATAATTATGGATATTTTTGGAACACTTTATTACTTCCTGACATGATAAGATGTTCCATGCTCATCTTGTATATTTTCTTTTTTTAATTTTTATTATACTTTAAGTTCTAGGGTACATGTACACAATGTGCAGGTTCATTACATATGTATACATGAGCCATGTTGGTGTGCTGCACCCGTTAACTCATCATTTACATTAGGTATATCTCCTAATGCTATCCTTCCCCCCTCCCCACACCCCATCCTAGGCCCCAGTGTGTGATGTTCCCCTTCCTCTGTCCAAGTGTTCTCACTGTTCAATTCCCACCTATGAGTGAGAACATGCGGTGTCTGGTTTTCTGTCCTTGCAATAGTTTGCTGAGAATGATGGTTTCCAGCTTCATCCATGTCCCTACAAAAGACAATAATTCACCTTTTTTTATGGCTGCATAGTATTCCATGGTGTATATATGCCACATTTTCTTAATCCAGTCTGTCATTCATGGATTTTTGGGTATATTTTCTTTCCTAGTTCAATGATCAGTCATTTCTTCAGGCAGCCCTTGTTCCTTTTATTGAGAGTGGCTCAATTTATTGAAATGAAGGTGTGGGTACTAGGTGTGTTCAGTGCTACTGGGGTGACATTGTTTGTCATATATGCATATGCTGACTCATGTATGTACCCATATGTAGAATTTTTCTTTTTCAAATTATGTCTATGTTAAGGTAAACATGAGTTTATATCAATGGATGTCTCTGACTCTAATGCATCACCACATAGATGGTTCTAGCCTCCTCCATTTCTTTATCTGCAACTTCCCACTCCAACAATTAGAAATGTGGCTCCCACTGTTTTCCACTCATTTGTTTAATTATTTAATTTTAAAAAAACGTGTATAGTGATATAATTGTTAATCTATAGTCTCATGGAACACAACTTTATCAACTAGAATGTAGTACACAAACACAATTTGTTTTGCCTTTAGTCTTCCATATGCAACTCATTTCTAAAATTGCTTAGATCAGTACCTTTAACCTCCCCACTCTCATGATTTTTTCATGTTTTTATAATATAGTTAGACTGTTATATTATTTTGTGCATTACATATTGGGATCCTCCAATCTTCTAAATTATTTTTTCAAAGTTTGCATAGGGGGCGGAGCAAGATGGCCGAATAGGAATAGCTCCAGTCTCCAGTTCCCAGTGCCAGCAACACAGAAGACGGGTGATTTCTGCATTTTCAACTGAGGTACCGGGTTCATTTCACTAGGTAGTGCCGGACAATGGGAGCTGGTCAGCTGCTGCAGCCCGACCAGCGAGAACTGAAGCAGGGTGAGACATTGCCTCACCTGGGAAGTGCAAGGGGGAAGGGAATCCCTTTTCCTAGCCAAGGGAACTGAGGCACACAACACCTGGAAAATCAGGTAACTCCCACCCCAATACTGCGCTTTACCAAGGGTCTTAGCGAATGGCACACCAGGAGATTATATCCCACACCTGGCCAGGAGGGTCGACGCCCACAGAGCCCCCCTCATTGATAGAACAGCAGTCTGCTATCTAAAGGCAAGGCAGTAGCCAGGCTGGGGGATGGGTGCCCACCATTGCTGAGGCTTAAGTAGGTAAACAAAGACGCTGGGAAGCTCGAACTGGGTGGAGCTCACAGCAGCTCAAGGAGGCCTGCCTGTCTCTGTAAACTCCACCTCTGGGGACAGGGCACAGCCAAACAAATAAACAAAAAAAGCAGTAGAAACCTCTGCAGATGCAAACAGCCCTGTCTGACAGCTTTGAAGAGAGAAGTGGATTTCCCAACACGGAGGTTGAGATCTGAGAATGGACAGACTACCTGATCAAGTGGGTCCCTGACCCCTGAGTAGCCTAACTGGGAGACATCCCCCACAAGGGGCAGTCTGACACCCCACACCTCACAGGGTGGAGTACACCCCTGAGAGGAAGCTTCCAAAGCAAGAATCAGACAGGTACACTCGCTGTTCAGAAATATTCTATCTTCTGCAGCCTCTGCTGCTGATACCCAGGCAAACAAGGTCTGGAGTGGACCTCAAGCAATCTCCAACAGACCTACAGCTGAGGGTCCTAACTGTTAGAAGGAAAACTAACAAACAGGAAGGACACCCACACCAAAACCCCATCAGTACATCACCATCATCAAAGACCAAAGGCAGATAAAACCACAAATATGGGGAAAAAGCAGGGCAGAAAAGCCAGAAATTCAAAAAGTAAGAGCACATCTCCTCCTCTAAAGGAATGCAGTTCATGGCCTGCAATGGATCAAAGCTGGATGACATATGACATTGAAGAGTTGAGAGAAGAAGGCTTCAGTCCATCAAACTTCTCAGAGATAAAGAAGGAATTACACACCCAGTGCAAAGAAACTAAAAATCTTGAAAAAAGAATGGAAGAATGGATAACTAGAATAATCAATGAAGAGAAGGCCATAAACGAACTGACAGAGATAAAAACCATGACATGAGAAATACATGACAAATGCACAAGCTTCAGTAACCGACTCGATCAACTGGAAGAAAGAGTACCAGCAATGGAGGATCAAATGAATGAAATGAAGTGAGAAGAGAAGTCTAAAGAAAAAGAGATGAACAAAGCCTTCAAGAAGTATGGGATTATGTGAAAAGAACAAATCTATGTCTGATTGGGGTGCCTGAAAGTGAGGGGGAAAATGGAAACAAGTTGGAAAACACTCTGCAGGATATCATCCAGGAGAACTTCCCCAACCCAGTAAGGCAGGTCAATATTCAAATTCAGGAAATACAGAGAACGCCACAAAGATATTCCTCGAGAAGAGCAACTTCAAGACACATAATTGTCAGATTCACCAAAGTTGAAGTGAAGGAAAAACTGTTAAGGACAGCCAGAGAGAAAGGTCAGGTTACTCACAAAGGGAAGCCCATCAGACTAACAGCAGATCTCTCAGCAGAAACTCTACAAGCCAGAAGAGAGTGAGGACCAATATACAATATTCCTAAGAAAAGAATTTTCAACCCAGAATTTCATATCCAGCCAAACTAAGTTTCATAAGTGAAGGAGAAATAAAATCCTTTACAGATAAGCAAATGCTTAGAGATTTTGTCACCACCAGGCCTGCCTTACAAGAGACCATAAAGGAAGCACTAAACATAAAAAGGAACAACCAGTACCAGCCATGGCAAAAACATGCCAAAATGTAAAGACCATCGAGGCTAGGAAGAAACTGCATCAACTAACGAGCAAAATAAGTAGTTAATATCATAATGGCAGGATCAAGTTCACACATAACAATATTAACCTTAAATGTAAATGGAATAAATGCTCCAATTAAAAGACACGGACTGGCAAACTGGATAAAGAGTCAAGACCCATCAGTCTGCTATATTCAGGAGACCCATCTCACATGCAGAGACACACATAGGCTCAAAATAAAGGGATGGAGGAAGATCTACCAAGCAAATGGAGAACAAAAAAAGCAGGGATTGCAATCCTAGTCTCTGATAAAACAGACTTTAAATCATCAAAAATCAAAAGAGACAAAGAAGGCCATTACATAATGGTAAAAAGGGATCAATTCAACAGGAAGAGCTAACTATCCTAAATATATATGCACCCAATACAGGAGCACCCGGATTCATAAAGAAAGTCCTTAGAGACTTACAAAGAGACTTAGACTCCCATACAATAATAATGGGAGACTTCAACACCCCACTGTCAACATTAGAAAGATAAACGAGACAGAAAGTTAAAAAGGATATCCAGGAATTGAACTCATCTCTGCATCAAGAGGACCTAATAGACATCTACAGAACTCTCCACCTCAAATCAACAGAATACACATTCTTCTCAGCACCACAACGCACTTATTCCAAAATTGACCACATACTTGAAAGTAAAGCACTCCTCAGCAAATGTATAAGAACAGAAATTATAACAAATTGCCTCTCAGACCACAATGCAATCAAATTAGAACTCAGGACTAAAAAACTCAATTAAAACCGCTCAACTACATGGAAACTGAACAATCTGCTCCTGAATGACTACTGGGTACATAACGAAATGAAGGCAGAAATAAAGATGTTCTTTGAACCCAATGAGAACAAAGATACAACATACCAGAATCTCTGGGACACACTTAAAGCAGTGTGTAGAGGGAAATTTATAACACTAAATGCCCACAAGAGAAAGCTGAAAAGATCTAAAATTGACACTTTAACATCACAATTGAAAGAACTAGAGAAACAAGAGCAAACATATTCAAAAGCTAGCAGAAAGCAAGAAATAACTAAGATCAGAGCAGAGCTGAAGGAGATAAAGACACATAAAACTCTCCAAAAAATCAATGAATCCAGGAGTTGGTTTTTTAAAAAGATCAACAATATTGATAGACCGCTAGCAAGACTAATAAAGAAGAAAAGAGATAAGAATCAAATAGACACAATAAAAAATAATAAAGGGGATATCACCACTGACCCCACAGAAATACAAACTACCATCAGAGAATAGTATAAACACCTCTATGCAAATAAACTAGAAAATCTAGAAGAAATGGATAATTTCTGGGACACTTACACTCTCCCAACACTAAACCAGGAAGAAGTTGAATCCCTGAGTAGACCAATAGCAGGCTCTGAAATTGAGGCAATAATTAATAGCCTACCAACCAAAAAGTCTAGGACCAGATGGATTCACAGCTGAATACTACCAGAGTACCAGGAGGAGCTGGTACCATTTCTTCCTGAGAGCTTATTCAATCCAGTAGAAAGAGGGGAATCCTCCTAACTCATTTTATGGGAGGCCAACATCATTTGATACCAAAGCGTGGCCAAAGACAGCAACAAAAAGGTGCAGACAATATCCCCAATGAATATGTCGATGTAAAAAACCTCAATCAAATACTACAGCAAACCCGAGATCAGCGGCACATCAAAAGCTTACCCACCATGATCAAGTGGGCTTCATCCCTGGGATGCAAGGCTGGTTCAACTTATAATGCAAATCAATAAACACAATCCAGCATATAAACAGAACCAAGACAAAATCCCATGATTATCTCAATAGACGCAGAAAAGTCCTTTGACAAATTCAACAGCCCTTCATGCTAAAACGCTCAATAAATTTGACATTGATGGAACATACCTCCAAAATAATAAGAGCTATTTATGACTAACCTACAGCCAATATCCTACTGAATGGCGAAAACTGGAAAAATTCCCTTTGAAAACTGGCACAAGATTGAGGATGCCCTCTCTCTCCTCTATTCAACATGAGTGGATGGAGGAAAGGTAATCAAGGAATTCAGTTAGGGAAAAGAAAGAAATCAAATTGTCCCTGTTTGCAGATGACACGATTGTATAAGAAAACCCCATCATCTCAGCCCAAAATCTCCTTAAGCTGATAAGCAACTTCAGCAAAGTCTCAGAATACAAAATTATTATTGCAAAAGTCACAAGCATTCTTATACCAGTAGTGAGACATACAGAGGCAAATCATGAATGAACTTCCATTCTATTAGCTTCAAAGAGGGAATAAAATACCTAGGAATCCAACTTACAGAGATGTAAGGACCTCTTCAAGGAGAACTACAAACTGCAGGAGAATTGAAATAAAGAGGACACAAACAAATGGAAGAAATGCCATGTTCATTGATAGGAAGAATCAATATCGTAGAAAATGGCCATACTGCCCAAAGGTAATTTATAGGTCAATGCCATCCCCATCAAGCTACCAATGAGTTTCTTCACAGAATTGGAAAAACGGCTAAGCACATGGAACCAAAAAGAGCCACATCTCAAGAAAATCCTAAGTCAAAGAACAAAGCTGGAGCATCCTACCTGACTTCCAAAGTATACTACAAGGCTACAGTAGCAAAAGAAACAGCATGGTACTGGTACACCAAAACAGAGATATAGACCAATGGAATAGAACAGAGTCCTCAGAAATAATACGCCATCTACAGCCGTCTGATCTTTGACAAATCTAGAGGAAACAAGAAATGGGGAAGGTTCCCTATTTAATAAATGGTGCTGGGAAAATTGGCTAATACAAGTAAAGCTGAAACTGGATCCTTTCCTTACTCCTTATCACGAAAATTAATTCAAGATGGATTAGAGACTTAAATGTTAGACCTAATACCATAAAACCCTGAAGAAAACCTAGGTAATACCATTCAGGACATAGGCATGGGCAAAGGACTTCATGTCTAAAAAAGAGCACCAAAAGCAATGGCAGCCAAAATTAACAAATGGGATCTGAATTAAACTAAAAGAGCTTCTGCACAGCAAAAATACTACCATCAAAGTGGACAAACAGCCTGGAATGGGAGAAAATTTTTGCAATCTACTCATCTGACAAAAGGGCTAATATCCAGAATCTACAAAGACTCAAACAAATTTACAAGAGAAAAAACAAACAACCCCACCATCAAAAAGTGGGCAAAGGGATAACAAACAGACATTTCACAAAGAGGCATTCATGCAGCCAACAGACACATGAAAAATGCTCGTCATCACTGGCCATCAGAGAAATGCAAAGTCAAAACCACAATGAGATACCATCTCACACTAGTTAGAATGGCGATCATTAAAGTCAGGAAACAACAGGTGCTGGAGGATGTGGAAATAGGAACACTTTTTACACCGTTGGTGGGATTGTAAACTAGTTCAACCATTATGGAAAACAGTATGGCGATTCCTCAAGGATCTAGAAGTAGAAGTACCATATGACCCAGCCTTCCCATTACTGGGTATATACCCAAAGCATTATAAATCATGCTGCTATAAAGACACATGCACACGTATGTTTATTGTGGCACTATTCACAATAGCAAAGACTTGGAATCAACCCAAACGTCCATCAGTGACAGATTGGATTAAGAAAATGTGGCCCATATACACCAAGGAATATTACGCAGCCAAAAAAGGGATGAATTTTTGTCCTTTGCAGGGAAATGGATGCAGCTGGAAACCATCATTCTCAGCAAACTATCACAAGAACACAAAACCAAACACCACATGTTCTCACTCACAGGTGGGAACTGAACAATAAGATCACTTGGACTCAGGAAGGGGAACATCACATACCAGGTCCTATTATGGGGAGCAGGGAGTGGGGAGGGATTGCACTGGGAGTTATACTGGATCTAAAGGACGAGTTGATGGGTGCTGACAAGTTGATGGGTGCAGCACACCAACATGGCACAAGTATACTGTGTAACAAACCTGCACGTTATGCACATGTACCCTAGAACTTAAAGTATAAAAAAAAAAAAAGTTTGCATATAATTCCCCTTTTGTGTTGTAAATTTCTGTGAGTTCTGACAAATGTGTAGTATTGCATATCCACCGTTACAGTATTATACAGAATAACTAAACCTTTCTTAAAAATGCCTTGCACTTTACCCATTCAATGTTCTTACTCTAAACTATTGCAAGTGTCTTCTTTTTTACCATCCATATAATTTTGCCTTTCCCAATATGTCATATAATTGGAATAATATAATATATAGCCTTTTCAGGCCATTATCTTTTGTTTAGGATTATATATGTAAAATTCATTTAAGTCTTTTTGTGGCTTGATAACTAATATATTTTATTGCTTAGTAATATTACATTATGTGGATGTACATTTTGCTTATTCAGTCACCTATTAAAGGACATCTTGGTTGCTCTAAATTTTTGGTGATTACGAATAAAGCTCCTATAAACATCTGTATGCAAGTGTCCGTATCAACATAACTATTAAAATTAATTGGATAAAATCTAGTAGCAAACCATAAGACTCTGTTCAGCGTTGTAAGAATCTGAAAACAGTTTTCAAACGTAACTGTACTATTTTGCCTTTCTACTGGCAATGAATGAGAGATCCTGTTGCTCTATATCCTTGCCAGCAACTAGCATTGTCAGATTTTTGAGTTTTAGTCTTTCTAGTGTGTATGTAATGTTGTATTTTTCTGTTATCACATTGCTATAAGGAAATCTCTGAGACTTGGTAATTTATAAAGAAAAGAGGTTTAATTAACTCACAGTTTTGCATGGCTGGGGCAGCCTCAGGAAACTTAAAATCATGGTATAAGTCATCTCTTCACAGATGGCAGGAGAGAGTGAGTGCCAGGAGGGGAATTGCCAGACTTTTATAAAACCATCAGATCACATGAGAACTCATTCACTCTCATGAGAGCAGCATGAGGGAAGCCACCCCCATGATGCAATTACTTCCACCTGGCCCTGCCCTTGACATGTGGGGATTATGAGGATACAATTCAAAATGAGTTTTTGGGTGGCAATGCAGCAAACCATATCAAATAGTATCTCATTTATTTTTATACTTTAAGTTCTAGGGTACATGAGCACAACGTGCAGGTTTGTTACATATGTATACATGTGCCAAGTTGGTGTGCTGCACCCATTAACTTGTCATTTACATTAGATATCACTCCTAATGCTATACCTCCCCGCTTCCCCCTCCCCACAATAGGCCCCGGTGTGTGATGTTCCCCTTCCTGTGTCCAAGAGATCTCATTGTTCAATTTCCACCTATGAGTGAGAACATGTGGTGTTTGATTTTCTGTTCTTGTGATAGTTTTCTGAGAATGATGGTTTCCAGCTGCATTCGTGTCCCTAAAAGGACATGAACTCATCCTTTTTTATGGCTGCATAGTAATCCATGGTGTACATGTACCACATTTTCTTAATCCAGTCTGTCACTGATGGACATTTGGGTTGATTCCAAGTCTTTGCTATTGTGATTACTGCTGCAATAAACATATGTGTGCAATGTGTCTTTATAGCAGCATGATTTATAATGCTTTGGGTATATACCCAGTAATGGGATGGCTGGGTCAAATGATATTTCTAGTTCTAGATCCTTGAGGAATTGCCACACTGTTTTCCATAATGGTCGAACTAGTTCACAGTCCCACTAATAGTGTAAAAGTGTTCCTATTTCTCCACATCCTCTCCAGCACCTGTTGTTTCCTGACTTTTTAATGATTGCCATTCTAACTGGTGTGAGATGGTATCTCATTGTGGTTTTGATTTGCATTTCTCTGATGGCGAGTGATAGTGACCATTTTTTTCATGTGTCTGTTGGCTGTATGAATGTCTTCTTTTGAGAACTGTCTGTTCATATCCTTTGCCCTTTTTGATGGTGTTGTTTTTTCTTGTAAATTTGAGTTCCTTGTAGGTTCTGGATATTAGCCCTTTGTCAGATGAGTAGATTGCAAAAATTTTCTCCCATTCTGTAGGTTGCCTGTTCACCCTGATGGTAGTTTCTTTTGCTGTGCAGAAGCTCTTTAGTTTAATTAGATCCCATTTGTTAATTTTGGCTTTTGTTGCCATTGCTTTTGGTGTTTCAGACATGAAGTCCTTGCCCATGCCTATGTCCTGAATGGTATTACCTAGGTTTTCTTCTAGGGTTTTTATGGTATTAGGTCTAACATTTAAGTCTCTAATCCATCTTGAATTAATTTACATATAAGGAGTAAGGAAAGGATCCAGTTTCAGCTTTCTACTTATGGCTAGCCAATTTTCCCAGCACCATTTATTAAATAAGGGATCCTTTCCCCATTTCTTTTTTTTTTTTTTTTTGGTCAGGTTTGTCAAAGATCAGATGGCTGTAGATGCGTGGTATTATTTTTGAAGATTCTGTTCTATTCCATTGGTCTATATCTCTGTTTTGTTACCAGTACCGTGCTGTTTTGGTTACGGTAGGCTTTTAGTATAGTTTGAAGTCAAGTAGCATGATGTCTCCAGCTTTGTTCTTTTGTCTTAGGATTGTCTTGGCAATGTGGGTCTTTTTTGGTTCCATATAAACTTTAAAGCAGCTTTTTCCAATTCCGTGAAGAAAGTCACTGGTAGCTTAATGGGGATGGCATTGAATTTATC
The DNA here is from genome assembly GCF_008728515.1 of Papio anubis. Classification (NCBI taxonomy): domain Eukaryota; kingdom Metazoa; phylum Chordata; class Mammalia; order Primates; family Cercopithecidae; genus Papio; species Papio anubis. The sequence continues at coordinate 44,802,506 of NC_044980.1, read as the reverse complement.
AATTACCTTGGGCAGTGTGGCAATTTTCACAATATTGATTCTTCCTGTCCATGAGCATGGTATGTTCTTCCATTTGTTTGTGTCCTCTTTTATTTCACTGCACAGGGGTTTGTAGTTCTCCTTGAAGAGGTCATTTACATCCCTTTTAAGTTGGATTCCTGGGTGTTTTATTCTCTTTGAAGCTATTATGAATGGAAGTTCATTGATGATTTGGCTGTCTGTTTGTCTGTTACTTGTGTATAAGAATACTTGTGATTTTTGCACATTGATTTTGTATCCTGAGACTTTGCTGAAGTTGCTTATCAGCTTAAGGAGATTTTGGGCTGAGACAATGGGGTTTTCTACATATACAATCATGTCATCTGCAAACAGGGACAATTTGACTTCTTTTTTTCCTGACTGAATATCCTTGATTTCTTTCTCTTGCCTGATTGCCCTAGCCAGAACTTTCACCACCATGTTGAATAGGAGTGGTGAGAGAGGGCATCCCTGTCTTGTGCCAGTTTTCAAAGGGAATGCTTCCAGTTTCTGCCCATTAAGTGTGATACTGGCTGTGGGTTTGTCATAAATAGCTCTTATTATTTTGAGGTACATTCCATGGATATCGAATTTATTGAGAGTTTTTCGCATGAAGGGCTGTTGAATTTTGTGAAAGGCCTTTTCTGCACCTATTGAGATAATCATGTGGTTTTTATCTTTGATTCTCTTTATATACTGGATTACATTTATTGATTTGCCTATGTTGAATCAGCGTTGCATCCCAGGGATGAAGCCCACTTGATCATGCTGGATAAGCTTTTTGATGCGCTACTGGATTCAGTTTGCCAGTATTTTATTGAGGATTTTTGCATCAATGTTCATCAGAGATATTGATCTGGAATTCTCTTTTTGTGTTGTGTCTCTGCCAGGTTTTGGTATCAGGATGATGTTGATCTCATAAAATGACTTAGGGAGGATTCCCTCTTTTTCTATTGATTGGAATAGCTGCCTGGTAATGGTTTTGCATCAGCCCCTCCTGTACCTCTGGTAGCATTCGCTGTGAACTGTCTCTGGTCCTGGACTTTTTTTAGTTGGTAGGCTACACTATTGTCTCAGCTCAGAGCCTGCTATTGGTCTATTCAGGGATTCAACTTCTTCCTGGTTTTAGTGTTGAGAGTAAGCATCCAGGAAATTATCCATTCTTCTAGATTTTCTAGTTTATTTGTATAGAGGTATGTTTATACTATTCTTCTGATGGTAGTTTGTATTTCTGTGGTGCCATGGGTGATATTCCTATCATTTTTTATTGTGTCTATTTGATTCTTCTCTTTCTTTATTAGTCTTGCTTGCCAGTCCACTCCACCCTTGCTGATCTCAAAACACCCTAGATCCACTGGAAATTCCTGGGATGGCCTGCGTCTCTATCCCTTCAGTTCTGCCTTGATCCCAGTTATTTCCTTGCCTCTGCCATTTTTGCATGTGTTTGCTCTTTTGCTCTCTAGTTCATTTTAATTGTGACGTTAAGGTGCCAATTTTGATCTTTCCTTTCCTGCTTCTCTCTTTGTGGCATTTAGTGACATAAATTCCCTCACACACTGCTTCTATGTGTCCCAGAGATTCTGTATGTTGTATCTTTGTTCCCATTGGTTTCAAAGAATATCTTTATTCTCTATTTCTATTCTTATTTGTATACCTAGTAGCTATTCAGGACGTGTTGTTCAGTTTCTCCAAGTGTAGCTGGAGCAGCTCTTGACTGAGTTTTAGCCGTCCTGAGTTCCACTTGATTGTGCATTGTGGTCTGAGAGGCAGTTTCTTATAATTTCCTGTTCTTGCAAGCATTTGCTGAGGAGGCTTTACTTCCAAGTAATTTTGGAATAAGCATGCTGTGGTGCTGGAGAAGAATGTGTATTCCCAGTTGATTTGAGGTGGAGAGTTCTGTAGGATGTCTATTAGGTCCCTTTGATGCAGAGACTGCCCACCCTGGATATCCTTGTTAACTTTGCCTGATTTGTCTTAATGCTACAGTGGGGTGCTGGAAGTCTCCTAATATTATTGTATGGGGAGTTCCAAGTCTCTCTTTGTAAGTCTCAAGGACTTGCTTTTCTTATGAATCTGGGTGCTCCTACTGCATATATATTTAGGATAGTTAGCTCTTCCTGTTGAATTGATACTTTTTACTATTATGTAATGGCTTTTTGTCTCTTTTTGATCTTTGATGGTTTAAAGTTTGTTTTATCAGAGACTACAATTGCAACCCCTGCCTTTTTTTGTTTTCCATTTGCTTGGTAGATCTTCCTCCATCCCTTTATTTTGAGCCTATGTATGTCTCTGCATGTGAGATGTGTCTCCCGAATACAGGAAACTGACGGGTCTTTACTCTTTATCCAATTTGCCAGTCTGTGTCTTTTAATTGGACCATTTAGGCCATTTACATTTTAAGGTTAATATTGTTATATGTGAACCTGATCCTGTCATTATGATACTAGCTGATTATTTTGTTTGTTAGTTGATGCAGTTTTTTTCCTAGCATTAATGGTCTTTACATTTTGACATGTTTTTGCAATGGCTGGTACCACTTGTTCCTTTCCATATTTTGTGCTTCCTTCATGATCTCTTGTAGGGCAGGCGTGATGGGTAGAAAATCTCTAAGCATTTGATTATCTGTAAAGGATTTTATTTCTCCTTCACATATGAAACTCAGTTTGGCTTGGTATGAAATTCTGGGTTTAAAATTCTTTTCTTTATCAATATTGAATATTGGCCCCCACTCTCTTCTGGCTTGTAGAGTTTCTGCTGAGAGATCTGCTGTTAGTCTGATGGACTGCCCTTTGTGGGTAACCCAACGTTTCTCTCTGTCTGCCCTTAACATTTTTTCCTTCATTTTAACTTTGGTGACTCTGACCATTATGTGTCTTGGAGTTGCTCTTCTCGAGGAGTATCTTTGTGGTGTTCTCTGTATTTCCTGAATTTGAATGTTGGCCTGCCTTGCTAGGTTGGGGAAGTTCTCCTGCAGAGTGTTTTTCAACTTGGTTCCATTCTCTCTGTCACTTTCAGGCACCCCAATCAGACATAGATTTGGTCTTTTCACATAATCCCATATTTCTTGTAGGCTTTGAAATCCCATATTTCTTGGAGGCTTTCACTCTTTTTTCTCTACTCTTCTCCTCTCACTTAATTTCATTCATTTGATCCTCAATCACTGATACTCTTTCTTCCAGTTGATCGAGTCGGTTACTGAAGTTTGTGCATTTGTCACACGGTTGTCATGTCATGGCTTTCATCTCTATCAGTTCTTTTAAGGTCTTCTCTGCAGTGATTATTCTAGTTATCTATTCTTCCAGTTTTTTTTTCAAGCTTATTAGTTTCTTTGCACTGGGAATCTAATTCCTCCTTTAGCTCTGAGAAGTTTGATTGACTGAATCCTTCTTCTCTCAACTCGTTAAAGTCATTCTCTGCCCAGCTTTGTTGCATTGCTGGTGATGAGCTGTGTTCCTTTGGAGGGGGAGATTGGCTCTGATTTTTTGAATTTCCAGCTTTTCTGCACTGCTTTTCCCCCATCTTTGTGGTTTTATCTGCCTTTGGTTTTTGATGATGGTGACGTACTGGTGGGTTTTGGTGTGGGTGTCCTTTCTGTTTGTAAGTTTTCCTTCTAACAGTCAGGATCCTCAGCTGCAGGTCTGTTGGAGTTTGCTTGATGTAGAATCCAGACCCTATTTGTCTGGGTATTAGCAGCAGAGGCTGCAGAAGATAGAATATTGCTGAACAGCAGGTGTTGCTGTCTGATTCTTGCTCTGGAAGCGTCATCTCAGAGGTATACCCAGCCATGTGAGGTGTCAGTATGCATGTAGTGTGGTATATCTCCCACTTAGGCTACTCGAGTCAGGGACCCACTTGCGCCGGCAGTCTGTCCGTTCTCAGATCACAGCCTCTGTGCTGGGAGAACCACTGCTCTCTTCAAAGCTGTCAGACAGGGACATTTACATCTGCAGAGTTTTCTACTGCTTTTTGTTTAGCTATACCCTGTCCACAGAGGTGGAGTCTACAGAGTCAGGCAGGCCTCCTTGAGCTGTGGTGGGCTCCACCCAATTCAAGCTTTGTTTACCTATTTAAGCCTCAGAAATGGTGGCTGTCCCTCCCCCAGCCTCACTGTTGCTTTGCAGTTAGATGTCATACTGCTGTGCTAGCAGTGAGGGAGGTTCCATGGGCATGGGACCCTCCGGTCCAGGTGTGGGATATAATCTCCTGGTGTGCTGTTTGCTAAGACTCTTGGTAAAGCACAGTATTAGGGTGGGAGTTACCCGATTTTCCAGGTGTCATGTGTCTCAGTTTACCTTGGCTAGGAAAAGGAATTTCCTTCCTCCTTGTGCTTCCCAGGTGAGGAGATGCCTCACCCTGCTTCAGCTCTCGCTGGTCTGGCTGCACCTGCTGACCAGCACCAACTGTCTGACATGCCCCAGTAAGATGAACCCGGTACCTCAGTTGAAAATGCAGTAATCACCCATCTTCTGTGTTGCTCATGCTGGCAGCTGGAGGCTGGAGATGTTCCTATTCTGCCATGTTGGATGCTCCCCTCATTTCATTGTTTTACTTTGCAATTCACCAGTGACAAATGATGTGGGATATATTTTCATATAATTATTTGCCATCTATATATCTTCTTTTGTCAAGTATATGTTCAGGTCTTTTTACACTTTTTAATTTACTGATTTCCTTACTGTTGAGTTTTGAAAGTTCTTTGTATATATTGGATACAATCCAGTATATTAGATATGTGTTTTGCAAATCTTTTTTCCAAGTCTGTGGCTCATCTTTTCATTTTTTAACAGTGTCTTTGGCAGAACAGTTTTTAATTTTAATGAAGTGCAACTTATCTTTTTTATCATATTATGCTTTTGTTGATGTATTTACAAACTCATCTCCAAATCAAGGTTCTAGTAACTTTTTATTATACATTTAAGCCCATAATCCGTTTTGAGTTTATTTTTGTTAAAAATATGAGATGCATGTTTATTTTTTGAGTAGAATGTCCAATTGCTTCTGCATTATTTGTTGAAGAGACTGTCTTTTCTCTACTGAATTGCCTTTGCTCCTTGTGCAAAGATCTATTGAGTCCCTTTATCTCAGTCTATTTCTGGGCTCTCTATTCAGGTCTGTTAATCTGTGTGACCATTCTTTCACCAATACCATGTTGTGTTGATTGCAACTTTGTAGTAAGCTTTAAAATTGTGTCATGCAAGCTCACCAACTTTGTTATTCTTCTTTAATGTTCTGTTGGTTGTTCTAGTTCTTTTGTCTTCTCATATAAATTTTTGAAGCATTTAAGACATATGTATCAGGGATTTTTATTACAGTTGTATGGAAACTATAGAGCAAGTTGGGAAGAACTGACATCTTAACATCAAATATCTGTGTACTTATTTATATTTTATTTTATGTATTTTACCAAAATCTTATAGTTTTCTATATATAGATTGTATATATATTGTCCTACATTCTTTATACCTATTGCATTTTTGGTGGTAATGTAAATAGTATTTTTAATTCAAATTCTAATTGTTCATTGATGACATATAGAAAAGTCATTGATTTTTTTATATTAACTTTTTATCTTATAAATGCAGATAATTTTTTAACGATTTTTTTCCTGGACACTCAGAATGCTTCTCAATCTATATGTTTGTATCCCTTGGTTCTCAAAATTTGTTCTTTTTTTTCCCATCTTCTATTCCTATCTTCCCACTGTTCTCTCTTTGTCAAACTCCTTTACAAATTATGAACCTTGCCCGTACTGTTGTATTTTTACAAAATTTTCCTTCTCCGTTTTTATCGTTTTTCGTTTTTGCTTTTGTGCTCAACCTCCTTTTATAAACTGAAATTTTTAATCGGTGTTGAGAATGGAAAAAGATATTTTTCTTTTTAGCCATTCAGCACACTTCCTTAAAGTCTAATGTCCTCAGTGAATACTTTTAATTTGATGTGAAATGATTTAAAATATAATATTTATAGGTTTAATGTTTTATGAATTTCAGATATATTGATCTTTTTTAATAATCAAATTTAACAATGTGTGTTATATTTGAAGATTTCATGTATTAAAACTTGTAATTAAAATTCTAAACAGAAACTTGGACCCTCAGTGGCTGTAAGTTGAAATTCTTTACAGGAGAAATGCATTAAACTCTCCTGGGCCTTCAAATCATTTACTAGCTATATAAATTGAAATGCCTTTTATTGAAAAGGTTCTATATTTCCCCCAATCTACTTAACTCAGTGTCCCACTAATACATTTTGCCTTTTTTTATGCCACTTCATATTAGACATATGGCAACAGTTTTTCTTTTTTAATTTTTTTAAACTCTTAAGTTCAGAGTACATGTACAGGATGTGCAGGTTTGTTACATAGGTAAACATGTGTCATGGGGTTTGTTGTACTGATTATTTCATCACCCAGTTATTAAGCCTACTTTTTATTTTTTTAATTATACTTTAAGTTCTAGGGTACATGTGCATAACGTACATGTTTGTTACATATGTATACTTGTGCCATGTTGATGTGTTGCACCCATCAACTCATCAGCACCCATCAACTCGTCATTTACATCAGGTATAACTCCCAATGCAATCCCTCTCCCCTCCCCACTCCCAGTGATAGGCCCCAGTGTGTGATGTTCCCCTTCCCGAGTCCAAGTGTTCTCATTGTTCAGTTCCCATCTATGAGTGAGAACATGCTTGGTTTTCTGTTCTTGTGATAGTTTGCTGAGAATGATGGTTTCCAGCTGCATCCATGTCCCTACAAAGGACACAAACTCATCCTTTTTTATGCCTGCATAGTATTCCATGGTGTATATGGGCCACATTTTCTTAATCCACTCTGTCACTGATGGACATTTGGGTTGATTCCAAGTCTTTGCTATTGTGAACACTGCCGCAATAAACATACATGTGCATGTGTCTTTATAGCAGCATGATTTATAATGCTTTGGGTATATACCCAGTAATGGGATGGCTGGGTCATATGGTACTTCTACTTCTAGATCCTTGAGGAATCGCCATACTATTTTCCATAATGGTTGAACTAGTTTACAATCCCACCAACGGTGTAAAAGTGTTCCTATTTCTCCACATCCATCTCACAGCACCTGTGAGATGGTATCTCATTGTGGTTTTGATTTGCATTTCTCTGATGACCAGTGATGATGAGGATTTTTTCATGTGTCTGTTGGCTGTATGAATGTCTTCTTTTGAGAACTGTCTGTTCATATTCTTTGCCCACTTTTTTTATGGGGTTGTTTGTTTTTTTCTTGTAAATTTGTTTGGGTTCTTTGTAGGTTCTGGATATTAGCCCTTTGTCTGATGAGTAGATTGCAAAAATTTTCTCCCATTCTGTAGGTTGCCTGTTCACTCTGATGGTAGTTTCTTCTGCTGGGCAGAAGCTCTTTAGTTTAATTAGATCCCATTTGTTAATTTTGGCTTTTGTTGTCATTGCTTTTGGTGTTTTAGACATGAAGTCCTTGCCCATGCCTATGTCCTGAATGGTATTACCTAGGTTTTCTTCTAGGGTTTTTGTGGTATTAGGTCTAACATTTAAAATTCCTTTGAAATTGGTATTAAGATAGGATGCTCTTTCTCACTACCTTTATTCAACATAGTACAGTTCTGCTTAGGCAATCTCAGTAAGAGGAAAGAAATCAAGGATTCAGTCAGGAAAAAAGAAGTCAAATCTGTCCCTCTTCAAGCATTTATATTACGATTGCATATCAGAAAACCCTTCTACTGTCTCAGCCTCCAAAATCTCCTTTGTTGATAAGTAACTTAGCAAAGTTCCAGGATATAAAATTACGTAAAATCATAAGTATTCTTTTATACTCAGTAATAGATTAATAGATAGACAAATCAAGTGAATGAATTTATCTTACAATTGCTTCATTTCTAAGTCTCTAATCCGTCTTGAATTAATTTTCTTATAAGGAGTAGCTGCCATGCCGACCCTTGACTCTCTTATACGCCGGGATCACATCACTCGATCTACCATGCCGAACCAAACTCTAACCTTGCGGACGCAGCCTCCACTCGACCGCTGACAAACCTCGATGCCTACCGGGATCCGCCCGCCATCTATCGATGACTTTGCAATCACCGTTCACCAGAGATACTGGATCCGGAATCTCTCTTCTGCGCTGCGTCCCGCCAGCCTCAGCATCAGGACATGCTGATCCCATGTAAAATGATCTCCCAGGAGGATCCTTTCTACTGACTGGAACAGCTCTGCACGAATGGCATCAGCCCTCCTGCAACCTCTGGTAGCATTCGCCGTGAATCTGTCTGGTCCTGACTTTTGTTAGTAGACTATTAATTCATTGTCTCAGCTCTAGAGCCTGCTATTCATTCAGGAATTCAAATCTCTTCCTGGTTTAGTGTTGAGAGGAAGTGTGGCAGGAATTAACGTATTTTCTGTAGGGTTTCTAGTTTATTTGTATAGAGGTGTTTATACTATTCTCTGATGGTAGTTTGTATTTCTGTAGGCCAGTGGTGATATTCCCTTTATCATTTTATTGTGTCTATTTGATTTCTTTCTCTTTCTTCCTTTGTATTAGTCTTCTCCTAGCAGTCTATCAATTTTGTTGATCTTTCTCAAAAACAATCCTCCTAGATTCATTGAAATTTTGAGGGTTTTTGTGTCTCTATCTCCTTCAGTTCTTGCTCTGATCTTTAGTTATTTCTTTGCCTTCTGCTAGCTTTGGAATGCAGTTTGCTCTTGTTTCTAGTTCTTTTAATTGTGATGTTAGAGGTTTCACTTCTTTTAGATCTTTCCCAGGCCCTCTTGTGGGCATTTAGTGCCTAAATTTCCTCTACACACTGCTTTAATGTGTCCTGTGAGATTCTGGTATGTTGCATCTTGTTCCTACTGGCTCTAAAGAACATCTTTATTTCTGCCTCCATTCCCATTGATACCCAGTAGTCATTCAGGAGCAGGTTATTCAATTTCCATGAAGTTGAGCAGTTTTGATTGTGTTTCTAGTCCTGAGTTCTAGTTTGATTGCACTGTGGTCTGAGAGACAGTTTGTTATGTAATTTCTGTTCTTGTGCATTTGCTGAGGAGTGCTTTACTCTAAGTATTTGATCAATTTTGGAATAAGTACGATGGTGCTGGTGAAGAATGTATATTCCGTTGATTTGAGGTAGAGAGTTCTATAGATGTCTAGGTCTGCTTACAAAGATGAGTTCAATTCTGTATATCTTTGTTACCTCTGTCTTGTTGATCTGTCTACGTTGACAGTGGAGGTTGAAGTCTCCCATTATTATTGTATGGGAGTCTAAGCCCCTTTTGGTAAGTCTCGACTTGCTTTTATAACTGGGTGCTGCCTCCTGTATTGGGTGCATATATATTTAGATAGTTAGCTCTCTTCCTGTTGAATTGATCCTCTTTTACCAATATGTAATGGCCTTCTTTGTCTCTTTTTGATCTTTGATGATTTAAAGTCTGTTTTATCAGAGACTAGGATTGCAACTCCCTGCTTTTTTCTGTTCTCCATTTGTTTAGAAATTCTCCTCCATCCCTTTATTTTGAGCCTATGTGGCTCTTGCATGTGAGGATGGGTCTCCTGAATACAGCAGACTGATGGGTCTGACTTTATCCAAATGGCCAGTCTGTGTCTTTTCACTTATTACCTATCCCACTACCTACACAATACTGCTTTCAAGAAAGAAACTCTGATCCCGCCACAAGATATTAACTTTTGACTTCATTTTGCCTGCTATTGGATGCAGTTCTTCCCTAGCCTCGATGGTCTCTTACATCTTTGGCATATTTCCGCAACCTATTGGTACTGGCTGTTCCTTTCCATGTTGAGTGCTTCCTTCCAGGGTCTCCTTGTAAGGCAGGGCCTGGTGGTGACAAAATCTCAAGCAATTTGCTTTTCATCTGTAGCTGAGCCTACTTCTCCTCTCACTTATGGAAACTTAGCCTAGCTGATATGAAATTCTGGGTTTAAAATTCTTTTCCTTTAAGAATGTTGGATTATTGGCCTCACTCTCTAATAAAGAGCTTCTGCCGAGAGATTCATAGAGTCTGATGGGCTTCCCCTTTGTTGCACCTGATCTCTGGCTGCCCCAGATTTCTTCTATTTTAATTTTAGGACTTGAGATTAGGTCTTGAGCTGTTCTCTCGAGGAGTATCTTGAGGTGTTCTGCATTCTGAATCTGAATGCTGGCCCGCCCCCTACCATGCTGGGGAAGTTCTCCTGATGTGATATCCCAAGAGCGCTCTCCGCCGTCCCATCTTCCCCTCACTTCAGGCACCCCAATCAGACACAGATTCAACCTTTACATTAACCCCATACCTTGCAGGCTTTGAGCGGAGTTTTATTTGATGATCTTTAATTACCAGCATTGAGTTGTTATAAGCGACAGATTTTCGGCTTATGAGCTTTTATCTTTGTCTGCTTTTGTTGACTTTCTATTAATTTATTCTGAGCATTAATTTTTCACTTTTATTTTACTTTTATATGCAGATTGTGACTCTCCCTTTTAGCCTGAAAAGTTTGATGGATCTGAAGCCTTCTTCTGTCATCTGCCAAAGTCATTCTCCATCCAGCTTTGATCCGCTGCTGGCCATGAGCTGCATCCTTGTCTCTGTGTCGGCCATGCTTGGGAGCTGGAGACTGGAGCCAGTTCCTATTCGGCCATCTCGTCTCCAATTCTCAGTATTAAGCCTATTTTTATAGGTATTTGTGGAGAGAAGTAGAAAATAATGTTAGGAGCTTGTCCACATACAAATCTGTTTTAGCAATAATGAATTTAAAAATGAAATATAGCAAGTTAGTTATAGAGGTAAGATTGAAGAAATTAATGAAAGAGAAGAAAAGAAAAAAGTTTCTTGCATTAGGAGAGGATCAGGAAAGATATTCAATGCAAAAGTTTCTTTTTCTTTCTTTCTTTTTTCATGTTGATGGATATCTGAAGAGGTTCTTTATTTTGGACTGATGATCGATGTGATTTATATTGCTCAACAACTTGTGTGGATAAGTATAGTATTTATTTTCTACTTATATCTAGAGCTCCTATAAGTCCTCAGGAAACCTGCAGCTAATCACATATTGAAAGTCTCCTTAAGAAAGACAGGAATTGAACTGATACATACAAATTTTAGAAGATCACTTTCCTAGTTACCCAAGTTTAGAAAAATGCAACTTCATTCTTATAAACATTCCATTTATATAAACCATATTGATACTTTTCGATAAAATAAAGATTCTATTTATAAAGGAAGCCAGATATTCCATGATAAAGTCCATTTCTGCTTAAGAGAAATTGCTGCTTGCACCTTTAGGCGGGAGTGATGGCTGGCGAAGAAGCCTAGTTCTAATTCCCACGCCGGAGATGCACACAGAAGACCGCGGATTTCCGCATCTTCAACTGGGAGGTACTGGGTCCATCTCACTGTAGGAGGCCGACGATCGCGCTGGCCGGGGCCGCTGCAGCCCGGCTCAGCGAGAGCTGAAGCAGTGGGCGCAGGCATCGCCCCACCTGGAAGCGCAAGGGAAGTGAATCCTCTCCTAGCCAGGGAAACCGGCACACAACACCTGGAAACCGGGCACCCCTGCACCCTAAATATTGCCTTTAAGCAAACAGGCACACCATGAGATCATATCCCACACCTGGCCGTGAGGGTCCTACGCCCACGGAGCCTCATTGCTAAAGTACAGCAGTCTGTGATCTTACTAGGCAAGGCAGCAGCGAGGGAGGGGCCTACCGCCGAGGCCATGAAACGTGCCTCGCCAAAGCCAACCTAGTGGAGCCTACAGCAGCTCAAGGAAACCTGCCTGTCCCCTGCAGACTCCACCCTCTGGGGACAGGGCAAGTACAGCCATACAACAACAACAATAATAACAAAAAAGCAGCAGAAAACCCTGCAGACGCAAAACCACTCCGTCTGACAGCTTTGAAGAGAGCAGTGGATCTCCCAACACGGAGGCTGAGATCTGAGGAAGGACCAGACTGCTCGCCTGGCGCGGGTCCCTGACCCCCGAGCATCTAACTGGGACACATCCCCCAACTAGGGGTAGTCTGGATACCCACTTACAGGGTGGAGCACCTCTGAGAGGAAGCTTCTCCAAAGCAAGAATCAGATACAGGTACACTCCGCTTGGTTCAGAAATATTCATCTTCTGCAGCCTCTGCTGCTGATAAGCACTCCAGGCAAACAGGGTCTGGAGGGACCCTGGCACCCCCAATGACTCCAGCAGCTGAGGGTCCTAACTGTTAGAAGGAAACCATCAAACAGGAAGGACACCTAGCTGACCAAACCCCAACAGTACATCACCACACAAAAGACCAGAGGCAGATAAAAACCACAAAGATGGGGAAAAAAGCAGGGCAGAAAAGCTTGGAAATTCAAAAAATAAGAGCACATCCCCGCAAAGGAGAGTTTAGGCCCATCGCCAGCAACGGATCAAAAGCTAATGAAATGACTTTGACGAGATGTGGAGAGAAGAAGGTCAGTCCATCACCCTCTCTACAGAGCTAAAGGAGGAATTACGACTCCAGCCAAAGAAATCCAAAAATCTTTGGAAAAAAGCGGAAGAACTGACGGCCAGACTAATCTAATGCAGAGGAAGGTCATAAACGAAATGAAAGATGAAAACCATGACACGAAATATCGCGGACAAATGCACAAGCCTGTGCAACTGACCTGACTCAACTGGAAGAAAGACAGTTTGAAATGTATTGAGATCAAATGAATGAAATGAAGCTTAGAAGAGGAAACTAAAAGAAAAGAAGAAAAAAGAAATGAATAAAGCCTGCAGAAGCATGGGATTATGTAAAGATCCGGGAATCTACGTCCGATCAAAGGCCTGAAAGTGAGGGGGAGCGGGTTCTGTTGGAAAAACACTCAGGATATCATCCAGGAGAACTTCCCAACCTAGTAGGGCAGGCCAACATTCAAATCCAGGAACACAGAGAACACCACAAAAGTGCTCTGGAAAACATCACTACTTGCTTGCAAAAAGTTCTCCCCTGTTACAGAGAAAGGCACAGACATGGAACAGGCAGAGAGCCTCACCAGAATGTGGCACTACTGCGATGGCCAGGTACAACTGCCTCTGCACAATACTGTCACAGTCAGCCCCAGAAAAAGGCAGCCCTCATGGAAAGGAAAAACCAGAAACTGACTAATACACAGTGTCACTGACAAGACATCTCAGCAGCTGGGAGGCTCACACCACACTGGAAGGAAGGCACGGTGAGCTGACCGGCACGTGGTCTAGGACATTCATTGGTAAGGGAAGAACGCCGTAAGTGAGCATGGGTACAACCTAGTAAACACCAAGTGCACATGCTCCCTCCCAAGTGCTGCCGGGCAGCCCACCTAAGGGAAGAATCGAGAGAAGAACGCAAGACCCTGGAAGTCTGCCAACATATAAAACCCCAAGTCAAAGGTCAAACACAGTAATTTCTGCTATTCATGTTGCCCACTGGGTCTCTCTCTTCCCAAGTGTGTATTTTCCTGCCTTTTGTTTCTGCCGCAGCTTTTTAAATATACTTTCATTCTGCTCTAAAGCTTACCCCAGTCTCTCCTTCTGCCCTTAGTTGAATTCTTCTTCTGAGGAGGCAAAATTGAGGTTGCTGTGACCCCTACAGATTTGCTGCTGCCAGTAACATATATTTTTGGGTGGTACCATGTGACTTGATAACTTTTCACCTCACTAATGATAATTTATCTAAGAAATGATGAAATTATAGCATCAAAGAGGAGCTCTGATCCACACCTGCCTGGGAGGAACTCCATCTGAAAAATTCCTGGTCTATTAGCCCTGGTAGGCTTCTCAGACCACGCACAATGTTTCACAGGCATCAATTTATGGAATGGCCCCGGATTTCAGGGAATATTTTCACTGGTTAAACTTCTAGTGCTGAAGTTATTTACATTTGACTCACCTAGACCACAAACGGACAAACACCTTATTCTCCATGGTCAAGGCCAAAACTGGGAATTTTTAATGAATCTATATATACATAATTTTTATGAGAATTTGTGGATTGTATTAAGATAATGAATATGAAAGAAAGCTTAAAAAGTTCCTAAGTCTACTGAGGAATGTAATGTGCTTACCACATTATTTGTCTGTGCTGAGACGACATACACACTCATATGCAATCATGCAATTTTGTGTAATGGTCAACAATTTAGGTATATTTATACTCCCTACTCTCTAATTGACAGGTAAGAAAAACAGGCCACCAACCTATTGTGGGGAGGCTGGGGTGGGAGGGATAGTATTAGGAGATATACCTAATGTAAAATGACGAGTTAATGGGTGCAGCACACAACATGGCACATGTATACATATGTAACAAATCTACGCTGTACATGTAAATTCTAGACTTAAAGTATAAACAAAAACAAGCTACTCAAATGCACGACATCACATGTGTGTGTGTGAGATGTGTATATGAGATGTGTATATACGAGATGTATATGTATATGAGATGTATATGCATGTGAGATGTATATATAAGATGCATGTATGCTGCATATGTTAAATGTATGTTAAAAATATCTAAAACCCCACTAGCCTCCAATTTCTTCCATAGATATGCAAATGTCCAAGCAACCCCTAGGCTATGAGGCTCTCTCTCCGAGAAAGAAAAAGGCCTAATTCAGAGCAAAAGGTCATTCATCAGATTTGGATAATAAATACAGTATGTGAAAAGCCAGAATTTGCCAAGAGAGAAAATACCTCTAATTTCCCTACATATGTATATATATACAAAGAGATAGGGCCAAAGCTTACAGGAGATGGACTGGAGCAATGGGACTTGGTGACATTTTGTGGGAGTCCTGGTGAACTGGGCCTGGACGGCAGGGGAGAGACCTGGCACCTTTTCAGTGAACTGATTGCCTGTCACTCCGCTGAGGAGAGTGATAGGAGGATGAAACAAGGCTGGGAATGGTGAGAAACTGACATTTTACAATAACGGTTTTATTACAGGGTTTGAGTGTTTGTCTACACATTGCCATTACACCTAGAAGTGACCAAAACTTCTGTGGGAATGCAGGGGAAGAAGGAGGAGGAAACTAACATTTAGTCCTTAATAAGTAATAAAATACAATCCCTGAAGGGACATGTCTCCTAGCCCCACACTCCAGTGGTTCAGGATTCCATGCCAGCCACTCCCGCTTCCTCCTAAGAATCAGCCACAAGTGTATAGTAGGAGAACCTGCTAGCCATCTGGAGGCAGGGAAGAAGGGCCTGGTCGGGGATCCCCTACAACCACCTCCTTTCAGCCCCAGAAGCCCATAGGAGGCAGGGATCAAGGGAATCTATGCATAGCCACAGCTCATGGCTTATGATCGAGCTATAAAGGAACGAAAGTGCAAAATAAAAATGATAGAAAAGGAAGAGAGACAATAGGTGTGCCGGAGGAGACCAGGTGCAAAATCTATAAAGCCATAGGCAGTGTGTCTTTTTAGTCTCATTTTTAAAGAGCTGTATTTCAACCTATGTGAAGGTTGCCCACAGGGAAGTGCCACTAAGCCTAGAGCCAGGGCCCAAGATCACTGAGGTAAGCTATATAAGTATCTGTGGCCTAGGATGCACAAAGTCCGGGGTTTGAAGAAGAAGGCAGGTGCCCAGTATAAAACTACATTTCCTTTTTACAAGAGTCGTTTAGGTGCAGCGCAGCTGTCCTTGTCTTTCTGTGGGACTGCTGGGAATCACTCAAATCCAAGTTCATAGATGCTGTTAGCCAAGGGCTAACCTTGCGAAAGCAGTCTCTAAATCTCACGATGTTTACTCTTCTCTGCCCAGGTCTCCCCAGGAGCCATGCCACGTGATTCTCCCGTGATTCCTAGACTGAGGCTACTCAGCCACAATTAGGTTCTAAGTCCCGCTGCAGGCTTATTTGCCTCCTCTGAGCCCTGACATCCTGGGGCAGGCCAGGCAGGCAGGGGAAGCCAGGAGGGTTGTGGCAGGCTGTCTAGGGCCAGCTTCTCAGGGCACTTCCACCAATGGCTGGAGGACTACATGGGCACTTTCTGGCCATGCCTCCTCCTCCACTGCAGGCAAGGCTGCTGGGGTGGGGAAGCTTCTTTTAGCAATGGACTCCTCTTTGCACTGTCTGAGCAAGTATAGTAACTTAAGCAGCCCCTTGGTCCTATCATCCATCCAGGCTCTTGTCCCAGGGGGATGGGAAGGGAAGCCAAGAATGCTGGCATTTGAACTGCCCCTCTGGCCTCTCTCTTCTCTTTCTCCCCTGCCCCACAGACATCACTGTGAGGTGGGAATACATGGCCTCCCAATGCCTCCAGCTACAGCATCTCAGGAGCCTGAGTGGTAAAACTGGCACCTCCACAGCCAGTTTTGTGAAGCTGTTGTTAATGTACAATACATTATACGACCTAATGTACCAATATAATATGGACCTTGGGGAGCAAAGAGTAACTTTTCTTGGCACCCCTCATATTTTTATGCTTATTTTTGAGATAGAGTCTTGTCTCATCACCTAGGTTGAGTGCAGTGCGTGGAGCCATATCCTAGTCTACTCATAACTCTTGCTCCAGGGTTTAGGCAATTCCTCCCGGGTTCCTAGCCTGGCTATGAAGGCTGGGATCAGGAGGGTGCCTAATGCCCAGTCAAATAAATTTTTGTATTTTTAGTAGAGATAGGCTCTCACTTGAAAGTGCTGGCTAGTTTAGTCCTGAATCTCCTGATCTGTCTTGGCCTCCTAAAGTGCTGGGTTTAGATGGCATGAGCTATGCCTGGCAAGTACTATGCTATTTTAATATCCAAAAACTAGATGAATGACCTTTGCCTCAGGGATGGAGCCTTCCTTACTGTGCAGTAAAGAGGCCTCATCACTTAGAGGCTGGTGAAATGACTGCAAAGGTGAGCAAGTGAAATTTTAAGGTCTCTAATTCCTCTCATTCTCTTCTATTTATTTTCTGCCTCCAGGAAATGATAAAGATAGTTTTGCATTTCCAAATGTGTTTGCATGAATCTTTTGGTCATGATAATCAGAGATTGAGGTAGATATGCCCCTATTATAATGGCAAAACATTGAGCTAAAGAGGGCTTAGTTAATGGGTGGAGTTTGGGCTTGAAAATTTACATTCTCTTGGCATTTGACTCTAGTAAATCTCTCTCTTTCTTTCCTTCTGGTATTATTTGTTGCTACAGTACTGGGATCTTTTATTGTCTTTGTGTAGCTCCAGTGTAGCAGGGAGCAGATTCTGTAAAGTTAATATCTGTTTTCCTATCTACGAAAATGATCTCCCGCAAATATATTCCTCATCTCTAATCATGGAACCTGCATTATGTTACTCTGAATGGCAGAAGAGTGACTTCAGATGAGGACTCCCAATTAAGGGAGGATTTTAAAAATGGGAGTAGGGACATTCCTGGATTATCTGGGTAGACTCTGATGTAATTACAGGCATCCTTGTAAAGGGAAGCTTGGTGAGGAGGGGTGGAGGGGGAAGAGAGCAGAGAGGAGAAGAAGAGGAGAAGAAGAAGAGAGAGATAAAAGGAGAGAGAGAAGTTACAGGAGGCCATACGTGCATGGCTTTCTAAAGATGGAGGATGGGGCCATGAGCCAAGTGGGATGCGCGGGGACAGATCCCAGAAGCTAGAAAGACTAGGAAACAGACTCTTTCCCAGCAGCCCTCTGGAGGGAAGCGCCTGCTGACAATTCTGAGTTTAGCCCACTGAGATCACTGGCTATTTTGTACTGGACCTAGAATCAAAATGATACGCCTGTGCTTTGCTCTAGTCACTAAGTTTGTGGAAATTTGTTGTTGGCAGCAGAAAGCAATGGTAAACTAATATACGCAGCATCCTCCTCCATTAACTATAATAGAATCCATCCTAGCCTCCAGGTAGCTGCGCTGCCTCTGAGAAACCACCTGGTCTCCCATTCCCTTGGTCTGGTGATATGGGAGGGCTGACTTAATCATGGTATTCCAGGCAGAACATAGCCTCCAGGCCCAGGCAAGCATCATGCATGCCACGCTTCTGTGGCTGGTCACGGTGGCTGTCAGGGGTGAGCAAGGCCCTTCAGAAGGCAGCTCTAGACTCTTGCTGGAGCTGTTAGGAAGGGGCTTTGTCCTTTCTACAGTGGATACTGAGCTGAAGGGAAGCCTGGAGCAGGTGGGCAGCCACTTGAGAATGAAGACAACACAAAAGAAAGCTGAGCCAAGGACTGGAAAGAGAGGCATTCTCCTTAAGACACAGCTAGAAACCTGAATCAGGTCAAGTCTAAAGAGAGCTTAAAGATTCCAATGACAGGAGCCAATCAAGTCTTTTTGTTTAAGCTTGTTGGAGTTGAAGTTCTGAACCCAGACGTTTCTGACTAATAGTGTTAGGTTAGAAGTCACCTAAATTGTATTATCTGATGATTGATTTTGTGGAAGTTCAACACTATGGAGCACCATCCAGTACCACCCAAAAGAAGGCATGTTAGTACCCAAATGCCATTGATCTTACAATTAAAACCAGGGAGAAAATTTGAGTCCCTTTCCCCCAGAGGATGTTCCTGCTGAGATTTACTACTTCAGTTCTTTTTACTTAACAAATCCTAACCCTTCTACATCAGTATATTGCTTCCTCAGGCTTCATCTCATGCAGCTACGGAGACCCAGGGAAAGGGAGTGATTGGCTGCAAGACCCATGTCGGCTAGTGGCCAGGCTGGGATAAGAACTCTGACCCTAAGCACTGTGTGCTTTCTGAAGCATGCTGCTTCGAGCTTTCTTGTGAGCATAGTCACTCCTGTTTCTGTGGCTCTGAAAATTCACACCCTGCTGTGTGCAATTAGTTGTTGTTGCTCTCCCCTTGCCGATCAGCATTCTCAATTTCATTTTCGGAGCCTAGCTTTATCATTATCATAAAGAGATTATCTAACATCTTAAATATTAAAAATCTGACTCCACAGAGTAAGAATTGCCTTCCAAGGTTATTGTTGTTTACCAGCACTCATCACTTGACCTGCTATTTTTTGAGACAACGTCACTCTGAAGGGCAAGAGACAGCTCCCCACAGCCCTCCTATGGAGATCACATTTTAAAGACTCTTCATTTGAGCCTCCCAATAGTGCTGGCATTACAGGCGTGAGCCACCACGCCTGACATAATTGAGCATTTTTAATGTTCCAATTTCCTGTTCTATCTTATACATCAACTACACTCTTTTTAAACTACTTTTTTTCAGTGGTATTTCTGGAGTTTGCAATATACATATTCAACCAATTCACTTCCACTTTCAAATCACACTATACCATTTAACATCTAGTGCAAGTACCTTACAATTATAAGATATTCCTAATTCTTTCCTCCTGCCACTTATACCATTTCTGTCATTCTTTTCACTTATATATAAGTGTGCACATATACATACATATATACTATACTTGCATATATTAAGTATATACACATAATTGCGGCCAAGTGTGGTGGACTTATGTCTGTTATACCAGCACTTTGGGATGTCAAGGCAGGAGAATTGATTGAGGCCAGGTGTTCAAGAGCAGCCTGGGCAACATAGCAAGACCCTGTCTCTACCAAAAACGAATTAGCTGGGTGTGGTGGCATGTGCCTGTAGTCCTAGCTACTTAGGAAGCTGAGGCAG
The DNA here is from genome assembly GCF_008728515.1 of Papio anubis. Classification (NCBI taxonomy): domain Eukaryota; kingdom Metazoa; phylum Chordata; class Mammalia; order Primates; family Cercopithecidae; genus Papio; species Papio anubis. The sequence continues at coordinate 44,782,904 of NC_044980.1, read as the reverse complement.
GAGGATTGTTTGGGCCCAGGAATTTGAGAGTATGGTGAGGTATAGTCATGCCTCTGCATTTCAGTCTGGGCAAAAGAGCAAGAATCTCTCTCTCTCTCTCTATATATATATATAGATAGATAGATAGATAGATAGATGTGTGTGTGTATATATACATACACACACATACGCACACACATATGCACACACACATTTTATTGTTATATATATTATTTTATATATATACACATCATTTTTGAAGGCTAATTTTTCAAGATACAAATTCTGTGTGTGTGTGTGTGTGTGTGTGTGTGTTTTGATGTGTATGCATGTGTGATTTTACTTTTTGGTCTTTCTATATTTTATGTGTTTCACTCCATTCATTGTATGCTTTGACAAGTCAGATTTAATTATTATCCCTTCTCCATTATAGGGAAGGCATTTTTTTCCCTCTGACTCTTTTCAATATTTTTCCTTCAGCTTTGATTTTCTGAAATTTGAATATATTATGACTAGGTGTAGTTTTTTAAAATGGTTTTTTGTTTCATTTTGTTTTGTTTTGTTTTTGACATTTATTCCGCTTCATGTTCTTTTGTTTCCTGGATCTGTGGTTTGGCATCTGACATTAATATGGGGAAATTCACAGGTGTTATTTCCTCAAATATTTATTCTATTCCTTTCTGTATTTCTTCTCCTCTGGTATATCACTGGTTATCTGGGGTGGCTCTGTTCCGTGTAGTTTTCATATGTAGTCTGAATAAAATGGAAGCCATGCTTTTCAAAAAGCTTTAACAAAAGCCCAAGAATGCAAGCAGAAATACATAGTAACTCTTTAAGGCCTAAAGTTGAAACTAGCACATTGTCACTTCTACCTGATTCTATTGGGCAAAGCAAATCACATGGTCCAATTCACAGTGGCTACTGAGAGGTGAGATAAATGGGGTCATTATTGAAATATATCATAGATATATTTCAAATCTGTTATTGCTTCTATCAGTTTGATGTATCAATTTAGAAATTCATATAATACAATATTCATCTTTTTTGTTTTTAGCAAAATTATCCATACTGCACAGAGTCTAATACTTTAATTTGACTATTATAAATCATCTGTAGATTTTTTAAAAAATCAACCTGACATACCAAAAACCATAAATTCCCCCCACACAAACACACATCTGAGATGAAGAGTAAATTGAAAATGTAATACTTCATTTTTTTCAGAACTTCTTAATGTATGGACAAATATTTCTTTATTCCTTTGTGTTTGTTCATTTGTTTTTGTTGTTGTTTTGTTTTGTTTTGGACAAAGTTTTGCTCTTGTTTCCCAGGTTAGAGTGCAGTGGCGAGATCTCAGCTCACAGCAACCTCCACCTCCCAGGTTCAAGTGATTCTCCTGCTTCAGCCTCCCAAGTAGCTGGGATTACAGGCATGTGCCACCACTCCTGTCTAATTTTGTATTTTTAGTAGAGACAGCATTTCTCTGTTTTGGTCAGACTGGTCTTGAACTCCCGAACTCAGGTGATCTGCCTAACTCAGCTTCCCAAAGGGCTGGGATTACAGGCGTGAGCCACTGTGCCTGGCTTCTCTATTCTTTAGTGGCAATTTCTGTACCATTCAACTTCTAATTGGGACATACATTCAGTCTTACAAAGAAAAGAACAATCTAACCAAAAGCAGTTTTGACTCTGTAAATGAACATTACAAGGTTCAAATTAAGTCTAATAAAATAATTGTAACATGTGTGATTACTGTCTTGCTCAAATGGTATCTAGAAAGTGCCACAATTATATCTTAAAAATGAAACTAGCATTTCCCATTTCTGGCCAGTCATATAAGGAGATTAGAAGTCACAACTTTGTTCTAACAGTAAAAACAGAACAAACTGAAAAATCACCAACTCTTGTTAGACCCATGAGAAAACTGAGGTAATAGTATAAGCTATTGCCGCAAATATTGGTGAGAAAGACAGGCAGATACAGAGCATCATAACTTATCTGAGCAGAAATCTATACGCTGTAACCTCTGCTGGAAATAGTACCATGGTAGAAACATTTCAAGTGTAATTGAAACAAATGCTGGAGACTCAGTGTGGAGGTCTGAGAAATAAAAATTTCAGGGAAATCCAGTGACAAGAGGGCTATTACAACTTTGTGAGTTTTACCTCTACAAGCTCTACCAGATCCTCACAGCAAACATCAGAGAGAAAATCCCCCCATGCTTTCAGCAATGGAGGGAGAAGAAGCCATTATGAAATACAGGACACCATAGTGTTCTTTAAAAAACCTGCTCTTAGGAGACACTATTTTGCTACAGCCTAAATTGCTGGGGCTATATCAGAGCCTGATCTCTCCAGGAGTTGGGAAATACTCACCTCCAACTCCCTCCACTCACCCTGCATCAACTAGGGGTGGAAAATACCCAAGTCCTTGTTAAGTTCACAGTCCATGGGCACAGGCTCACCAAAAGCCTGAGTCTTAATATAGAATGATAGAATGTTTTCTCTCTCCCCACAACTTCTTATCCCTGTATTAATAAAGACCTATATACAGTAGTTCATTTCACACAGTATATTATTTCTGACTTTCAAAAAAAAGAAAAAAAAAAGCTACCAAGCATACTGAAATGCTATACACACAGTTTGAAGAGATTGAACAAGACTTGGAATTATCAGACCAAAATTTAAAGGATGTCCATTATCAGTATTTATCCAAAATAGTATTGGAATTCCTAGCCAGAGTAATTAGGCAAGAGAAATTAGACAAAAGAAAGAGATAAAGGACATGCAAATTGGAAAGAATAAAGTTAAATTTTTCCTGTTTGCCCACCACATGATTTTATATATAAAAAACTCTAAGGACTCCTAAAAGTCCCAGAGACTCTAATTAGAATTAATAAACACATTCAATGAAGTTGCAGGATACAAAATCAACATGCAAAAGTAATAGCGTTTCTACATGCATTAGTAAACAATCTGAAAAAAAAATCTCATTTACAATAGGTACAAAGAATTAAGATGCTAGAAATAGGTTTAATCAAGGAGATGAAAGAGCTCTACAATTAAAACTATAAAACTGATAAAGGAAATTGAAGAGGACACATATTAATGGAGAAATATCCTGTGTTTATGGATTTGAATAATTAATATTGTTAAAATGCTCATAGTATCCAAAATGATCTATAGATTCAATGAAATGCTTGTAAAAATACTAATGACATTCTTCACATAAATGGAAAAAGTAATCCTAAGATTTGTATGGAATCACAAAAGATCCCAAATAGCCAAAGCAATTTTGAGCAAATAGAACAAAGGCAAGATTTACAATATGTTACTACAGAGCTATAATAACCAAAACCACATGATACTGCAATAAAAATAGACACATGGATTAATGAAACACAATAGAAACAAAGAAATGAGTCAATGAATTACAGCCAACAGATTTTAGGTGAAGATACCAAGAACACATATTGAAGAAAGGAGAGTTGCTTCAATAAATGGTGCTGGGAAAACTGGATATATGTGGAAGAATGAAACTAGATCCTTATCTCTCACCATATATAAAAATCAACACAAGATGTATTAAACACTTAAATGTCAGACCTGAAGCAATAAAACTACTACTAAAAAAAAAATCAAAAAACAAACAAACAAAAACACACACACACAAAAAAAAAAAACAAAAAAGAAAAAGAGAGAAAATGCTTTACGACATTGGGGTCTGGGCAAGAAGCTTTTGAGTAAGATCACAAACTCAGTCAATGAAAGAAAAAATGACAAATAGAATTACTTCACACTAAAAAGCTTCTGCACAGCAAAGGAAACAGTCAACAGAGTGAAAATACAACATGTATAATGGAAGAAAATATTTGCAAACTATGTATCTGACAAGGAGTTAACACACAGAATACATAAGAAGCTCGAATAATTCAATTTTAAAAAGCAAATAATTTGATTTAAAAATGGGCAAATAAAAAAGAATGAGATCATATCCTTTGTCGGAACACAAATGGAGCTGGGGGCCATTATCTGTAAAACACACACACACACACACACACACACAGAGGAACAGAAAACCAAATATCACATGTTTTCAGTTGCAAGTGGAAGCAAATGATAAGAACACATGGACACATAGAAGGGAACAACACACACTGGGACCTACTGGAGGGTCAAGGGGTGGGACAAGGGAGAGGATCAGGAAAAATAACTAACGGGTACTAGACTTAATACCTGGGTGATGAAATAATCTGTATAACAAACCCCCATGACACAAGTTTACATATGTGACAAACCTGCACATGTACCCCTGAACTTAAAATAAGAATTAAAAAATAAAAATTAAAATTAAAAACCAGGCAAAAGATCTGAATAGACGTTTCTCAAAAGAAGACATACAAATAGCTGATGCATATAACAAAAAATACTTGACATCACTAATCATAAAAGAAATGAAAATCAAAACCACAATGAAATTTCACCTCACCCCAATTAAAATGGCTATTATCATAAAGACAAAAAACAACAAATGTTAGTGTGGATACGTAAAGAGAGGAACTCATATACTATTAGTGGGACTGTAAATTAGCACAGCCATTGTGAAAAACAGTACAGAAGTTCCTCAAAAAATTAAAAATAGGACTAGCATATGATCCAGAAATCCCACTACTGGGTATATATATCCACAGAAATTAAAACCACTATGTTAAAAAGATATCTGCACTCCCATGTTTTTGTAGCACTATCCACACAGCGATGATACAGAATCAACTTAAGTGTCCATCACCAAATGAATAGCTAAAAAAAAAGTAGTCTATACACATAATAGAATACTGTTCTCTCATACAAAAGAATGACTTGCTGTCATTTGCAGCCACATGGATGAACCTAGAAGACATTATTTTAAGTGTAATAAGCCAGATAAAGAAAGGCAAAAATCAGAGGATATCACTCATATATGAAATCTAAAAAGGTTGATTTCATAAAAGTAGAGACTAGAATAAGGTTACCAGAGGCTGGAGAAGGTAGGGAGGAGACAACATGGGAAAAGACTGGTTAACAGGTATAGTTACAGGTAGACAGGAGGAGTAAGTACTGGTGTTCTATTACACAGTAGGGTGACTATGGTTAACAACATCATATTGTATATTTCAAAATAACTAGAAGGGAGGATTTTGAGTGTTCCCACCATAAATAAATGATAAATATATGAGGTGATAGATATGTTCAATAACCTAATTTGATTACAAAATGTATGCATGTATTGAAACATCACACTGTACTCCATAAATATGTGCAATTATGTGTCATTTAAAAACAAAATATAAAAAAGAGTATAAAACAATTTTAATCATGTGAGATGTAGTTAAAATGGTGTTTAGTAAGATAGATACATTCTGAAATGCTTATATTAGCAAATAGTAATAGAGAAAAATCAACAATCTAAACATTCATTTCAAAGCTAAGAAACAGAAAAAGTCAAACCCAAAGAATGCAGAGGCATGAAATATTAAAAATTAGAAATAATCAAAATTATAGACAACTAAATAAAATACGGTGTTTTAACAAAGCCAAAATTTTGTTCATTGAAATATCAATAAAATCCAAAATTATCTGGAAAAAGTAATAAAAAGCAAATAAATAATATTGGGAATTGAAAAAGTATACATTATAAATTTTATGGACATTTTAAAAACTTCTAAAATATATACTTATTCTCTTAAAGTTAAAAATATAAAGAAAATGGAGAATTCCTGCAAAAATGCATCTTACCAAAACAATCAAAAACAAAAGAAGATATAAATGGTATTACATCAAAGACAAACTAAATGTCTAAACTCATTTATTTACCAGAAAAGTTTAAACTCAGAGAGTGTCATTGTTGAATCTTCCAAACTATTAAGGAAGGAAAACATTCAACTTTAATAAACTCTTATGAGCATAACAGATTGAAACTAATTTACTTTTTTATATATATAAACAGTATAACTTAAAATTTAAAATCTGAACAGGACATTACAAAAATGAAAATTATATGTTAGTTTCTCTCACAAACAAAGATGCAAAAAATCTTACCAAAAGATTAACTAAGTGAACCTAGTGGAAAGTCTTACTCTAGAAATATCTAATTTTTTAACATGTGAAAATAAATCAATATAATCCTCTACCTGAACAGAATAAAAAAGAAAATCATATTAATTAATCATCTCAATAGAGATGGAAAAAGTATCTGATAAATGTGAACATACTTTAAACACTTAGCAATCTATAAATAAGTGGAAAACTGCTTAATCTGATAAAAGGATATCTTTAGAAAGTCTACATCCAATATGATATCAAGTAATAAAATATTGAAATAGTTTTCCTGACAATAGCAAATGAGACATAATTTTCTGTTGTTATTATTTCTGTCAATATTGTCATGGAGATCTGGGACAATGCATGAGGCCAAGAAAAATAAATAAAACTAATAATCAGGAAAAATAGACAAAACAAAAATCAAAACAATCTTTCATTAGGAATACAGAAAAGAATGCTACTAGTTTCACCTGGGTAAATCACAATCCCTTGCAGAAGAAACAGTTGACCTTATAAGATAAGGGGGATACATAGGGCCAGAAAATTGTAGAAACAACATTCAATCATGATGATTATTATAAATATATGGAATCATGAAGTGATTTGGAATACTCAGGGAATGATATAAAATAAATTACAGATGTATTAGTCTGTTTTCATGCTACTGATTAAGCATACCCGAGATGGAGCAATTTATAAAAGAAAGAGGTTTATTGGAGTTACAGTTCCATGTGGCTGGGGAGGCCTCGCAATTATGGTGGAAGGTGAAAGGCATGTCTCACATGGCAGCAAAGAGAAGAGAGAACTTATGCAGGGAAACTCTCCCTTGTAAAACCATCAGATCTCATGAGACTTATTCACTATCATGACAACAGCAAAGGAAAGACCTACCCCCATGATTCAATTACCTCCCACTGGGTCTCTCCCACAACACATGGGAATTCCAGATGAGATTTGGGTGGGGGCACAGCCAAACCATATCAACAGAGTACCTACGCTACTCATAAAATATAGAGGAATTTTTAAATAGAGTGACTGGGCAAATTCCTTTCAAAGAAAAGGATAGTGAGTGGGCAAAGATACACAGAAAACAAAATGAGGTATACATGGGAAATATTGTAGTGTGGACAAGGAATAAGATATTTGAAGAAAAAAAAAGTAATGGCTAAGAAAAGTAGATTAACAATAGATTGTGGAGCATTTTGACAGTCTAAATAACTTAAAATTGTATCCTCAGGAATTGTGTAACCATTGATGTTCTTAGCAGAGAAGTGATACTATCATATTACTTAAGGGAGATAAATCTGAAGACAATGATTAGAATACATAAAATTGGAAAAGAAAACAGAGATAGACTCTTTAGAAAGCTGTTGTCATAGTCATAGCAAAAAAAAAAATGATGAGATTTGGACTAAAATCATAAATTTGGAATGATAGAATAGATTCTAGATACATTAGGAATGATAGGAGATAGTATCACCAGATCCTTTGGGTGTCATTTTCCAGCTGGAAACCTCTGTGGCCAGTGGCAACTTTGCCCTAGTTTTGCTAGGGGGTCACTGTGCATGTTTCACCCACTCGACCTGGCAGGCTGTGTTTAGCTTACACTACTGGCCTGGATTCCACACCCGCCAAGGTCAAGCAAGACATGGAACAGTGAGGGGTGCATGAGCGAAGAAGTGCAGAGTCCACCCACTGCACAGAGCCAGGCATGCTGGCTGCTGTGGTGGGGCAGGCAGCTCCAGGTGCTGGCAGAGGCACTGGCTCCATGAAAACCTGCAGCTAGATCAGATGGCCCACAAGCAGCTTTTGTCCACATGTGGACAAGGGGAATGCAATGGAACCCAGAGACTGGAGATGCCAGAAACCACAGAGACCCAAAGAGGGTGTCAAAGCCCTGGCTTGGGGAACCCCTAGGTCTGGGCTTCCTGAAGGGCCGCAGCTCTTCTCCCTTTCTTGTCACCCAGAATTTGGTGAGTGGGGGTCAGCATGCCTGTTTCAGCCCTATTTGTGTTATAGGTCTTTCTCAGTCCTGCCATTCAGCAGGTCCTGAGTTCTTGTTCTGTGTCCAGGAAGAATGAAGTATGTGCGCAAATGGAGGGTGAGCAAGATGGAAAGGAGCTTTATTGAACAACAGAACAGGTCTCATGAGTTCCAAACTGGGTAACTCCTTTCTGCAGATAGGTGGTCCTGACACATGCAGCCCTCAGTGGAGATGAGGCCTGGAGTGGGTAGCTCCTTTTTGCAGGTAGGTTCTCCCAACAAGTGTCCAGCTCTCAGCAGAGAGGAGACCTGTTGTGAGTAGCTCCTTTCCCCAGGCAGATTGTCCTAATGAGTCAAGGAGACCCAAATTGGCTAGCTCCTTTCTGCAGCTGGTACTTTTGACATCTGTGTCAGTCTGGCTGAGTCTGGAGTTTTTATGGGCTCAGAAAAGAGAAAGTGCATGCTGACTGGTCCACGAGTAGCCAAGGGTGGGCCTGGAAAAAGGACAATAAGTTCTCACTCTGGGCCTCAGACTCCACCTGGAAGTGGAAGCCTGACCCCCAGCCTTCAGGCTGTTCCTAGCTTGAAGGAGGGGTTTCACTGCAGAGCTGCCCCTTTCTGTCCAGGAATGTGACTGCCTCCTGTCATCATAAACATGTTGTCTGCAGTGCCCTGGATGTCTCGGCCAAGGAATGCCTGCAGGCACACACTGGGCTACCCTAGCACCTCTGGTCTCCCTTCCATGCTTGTCAGTGCCTGAAGTCTGGAGGAGTCCAAGGCAGCAGGTGTCTGATGTGTCAGCACCATCCAGGGTGTGTGCATACCTTGCCAGGTTGGGCTCAGCTACAAGTTTGCTCTGATTGGAGCAGGCACCAGGAGCAGGGGAAGGCCAGGGAGTGGGAACAGGCACTTCGGAACCTGTGGGGGTAACAGGGTCTTCCTGGGTCCCTGAGAGCACAGGGATGCCCAGGTCCAAAGTTGTGCTGGGTGACTGCAGTTGTGCCCTAGTTGGTAGGGGGCAGGGCTTCACATTTTCTTGGCCCCTACTGGCTCTACAGAGCATGCAATGCCAGCCACACCTCCCCTTCTGCAACTGGTGTCTTCACAGCAGCCACTCCAGCCACTGCCATCAACGCCCCCCGCTGAAGATGAACACCTAACTGCCATTAGGATAGAGATGAAGATTGTTCTTAACTGCTTCCTGCTGATAGAGCACATTGTTTTGGAGAAGAGGGCAGTCAGATCTTTCTCAGAGGCCTATCTAAGAGCCCTTGGTAAGAAGGGAGCCATTGTCTGAGGCTCTAGTCTCATGACCACTTGGACTTTAATGGCCTCTAGGCAAGAAGATAAAAATAATTTACAGGAGGTTAAGTATGTGAAAGAAAAAAATCTAGTGGCAATCCAACAACAGAAATAAGAATTATAATAAACTAATGATTCTGAAAACAATGTTGCAGTTGGAGCTGTTTCACCTGGTGAAAGAAGTTCAATCTTGTATGGGGGCAGTTAAACTTTAAAAGAGAAATAACTGTTTAGGGGAGTAGATAATCCCTTGGGAGTTCAGGATTAAGGGGTCCTCGACAAAGATGTCTTATGGTGAGGAACAGAACAAAAGTGAAATCAGCAAGTATAGGATATCCATGGAGGGTTAATTGTTAGCACTTATCTTTCATAATTTTAACTTGAGGTCCATGATTGTTTTACTCTGGTACTTCAGGTGCACTCCTGAATCAACAGAGGTAGTTTTGTCAGTTTCCTATGCCCTTTTCTCAAGCACAAGGAATCCAATAATCTATTCCAGTGACCTTTACTGCCATAGGAGTAGAAAGAAGTGCAATATAAGGTCCCTCCCATTCTGTTCCTACGTGGAAGTCTTGGTGGAAGATTTTAAGAACTTTCCATTATCTGGAAGCTGGTAGATAAAGCTTACCATCCTCTGATTGCAGCTATCCTGAAAACTGAAGTGTGTATCCCCAAGAGGCAGCCCATTCTATCTCCACAGAATAATGCTGAGGTTTTTTCTTTTAAGGAGCCCTCTCAGATCAGAAGGGTCTCAAGTGCATCAGAAATCTGGGGCCCTTTCACTGCTGACTTGTATGCTTGGTCTGCCAACATATTTCCCTCAGCTATTTCATTCACCCTCTTTTGGTGGCCTTTACAATGTATTACTGCCACTTCTGGTGGCAGGAAGACTGAGAATAATAGTGTGTTAATTTTCTCATGGTATTTAACGGGAGACCCATTAGCTGTGAGGAAGTCCCTCTCTTTCCAAATAGTGGCATGGGCATGGAGGATTAGAAAGCATACTAAGAATCAGGATAAATGTTAACTGCTTTCCCCTTGCTTAATTCAAGCACTCTCATGAGGGTGATTAGCTCAACTAGTTGAACATTTGTGCCAAGGAGAGAGGCGCACTCTCAATAATGTCATTCAGGGTGACTATTGCATACCATGCTTTATGGATCCCTTGCTCTATGAAGGAATTTCTGTCCATAAAGAGAGTTCAATCTGGGTTCTCTAAGGTGTTTTTTAGGTCCTCTATGACAGCATAAGCTTGTACTACTATCTTTTCATAGTCACATTTAAGATCTCCAGCTTCCTCTTGGAGGAAGGTGGCTGGATTTAGAAAGGGAAAGGTTCTTAAATGGATTGTGGATCTTTCTGATATTTGAGGAGGCAGTTGTCCATTAGCCAGTCTAAGGAGACTTCTAAGGAGAGTCTCCTTAGAAGACAGCAGTCCTGCCAAATTATGCGGGGTATAAATGGTTAAGTTATTCCCCATGGTTAACTTAGTAGCCTCTGGTACCACTGCAACTGCTTGGAAGCAGGCTGATAATCCTTTAGCTACCAAATCAAGTTCCTTACTTAGTTAGCCTACAGGCTGCTGGGCTGGACCTCAGGCCTGGCTTAGAACTCCCAGGGCCATTCCCTTCCCTTCTGAGACATAAAGATTGAACATCTACCCAATGAGAAGACTGAGGGCTGGCGCTTCAAGCAAGGCTTGTTTTAATTAGTCAAAGGCCCTTTAAGTCTCTTGTTCCCAAGTTGGGGAGTGGTTCTTAGCTGCCTGAGTTTCCTCTATTAGGTGACATAAGGGATGAGCTATTTTACTGTACCCAGGTATTCTTAGCTTGCAGAATCCTGTAATGTCCAGGAATCCCCTCAGATGCTCGAAGGTTGGGGGAGGGTAAAGGAGGAGATGGGCCTGATTCTTTCTTCACCTAGTGCCCTGGTACCCTCTGACAAAAATATACCTGGGTCCTTGGGGCATGAAGGAGAATGTCATCTACGTATTGTAAAACATTAACCTGAGGATAAAGGAACTCAGAGAGATGTATTAACAATGCAAGCCCAAACAGATGGGGGCTGCCTTGGAATCCCTGAGGTAATACTGTTTAGGTTAGCTGGGTGGCATGGTTGGACAGATTCTCGAACACAGACAAATACTGGGAGTTGGATTGTAGCAGAATGTAGAAAAAGGCATCCTTTAGGTCCAGGACTGTGAACCATTTAGTTCCCTCAAGTACTTGAGTTAGCAGGGTATAGGAATTTAGAATCACTGGGTGAAATGAAACCACAGCTTCATTAATGAGGCAGAAGTCCTGGATCAGTCTCCATTCCCATTGGGTTTTTGGGACCTGAATATCAGGGTATTACAAGGACTCTTGAAGGGTTTGAGAAGATCTTGTATTCTGAAGTTATCAATGATGGCTTCTAGTCCTTTTGTAACTTCTGGTGTTAGGAGATATTGTCTCTGCTTAAGGAAGGAGATAGAATCCTTAAGATGGATCTGCACCAGTGTGGCTGTTGTGGCTAAGTCAATTTTCCCTTGAGTTGCCCAAACTTCTGGGCTAATATCGGTCTCCACGAGGGGGAGACAAAGAATTTGTCCTGGAGTCATAAGGATGGTGGTTCTCATACAAGCCAAAATATCCCTGCCCAAGAAAAGAGTTGGGATTTAAGGCATGATTTAAAAGACATGAGTAAACAAATGGTCTCTCCAACTTCAACTAAGAAGTTGGGAAAAATATCAGGGTAAAGGATTTCCTGAAACACCCCTCACAGTCATGCTAAGAGAGGAAGGGGAGCCTGGATTGGAGAGGAGAACTGAAAGGCCCACTCTGGTGTCCAGGAGGAAGTCAACCTTCCTGCCTTCAACTCCCAGAATTATCTGGGACATCTGGATGGTAATGGTGGTCTGAACCACTAAAGCCAGGGAGAAAAGCCTCAAGACCAGTCAGTCCTGCTGGACCATTTGGGAGACTGCCTCTGGACCCAGTGACCTGTGTCTCTGGGGGCAGTCCACACTCCAGTGGTTCCCATTACAAATTGGACAGGGTCAAGGTGGCTTTCTCATGTTGCCTGGATAGTCCTTCCTAAAGTACCCTGGTCTACCACATTTGTAGTCAATAATAGGCACATGTTGGAGACTCTGGGGTTTGTGAGCCTGCAAGGCAGCTATTAGAGCCTCTGCCTTATTCTTGCATTTCCTTTCTTTTATGGACTTCCTCCTAATCCCTATCGTAAAAACAGAGGTGGCCACTTTCAGGAGGTTCTCTAAAGTACTATTGGGTCCTATAGACTGTTTTGGAAGTGTTCTCCTGATACCAGGGTCTGCCTGAGTTATAAACTTATCCTTTAAGATCAGTTGTCCCTTGACTGAATCAGGAGATAGAGAGGTGTGCTTTACCAAGGCCCCTGTTTGCCTTTCCAGGAGGACAGTAGGATTCTCACCCAATCCCTGGTGTATCATGGATAATTTGGGGTAACATGGAGACTTAATTCTAGTTCTTCATTAGCCCTCCAGTATGCACACCTAAAAGTGTTTCCTCTTCCGTTCTGTCACTTCATCATTGGGGTCCCATTTAAGGTCCTCCAGTGGTACCTCTAGTGTTCCAATTGGATGAGGCTCATCCCTTTCCCTGGCACTATATGAGATACAAAGCTCATTCCTGAAAGTCTCTGCATAGCCTGCCTTTCTGTGGTAATCATGGTCTGATTCAAAAGTAACACAACATCCTTCCAAGAGAGTTCAAATACTTTGGTTAAATTCTGGAAAGCCTCTATATACCTGTCAGAATGGTCTAAAAACTTGCCAGGATCTCCCTTAATTTGCCTTAAATCCTGTAGAGAAAAGGGGACCTGAATCTTAATGGGGCCACATTCACCAGGCATCTGTTGTAGGGGCAGGAGTAAGACTGGGACCTGCCTAAAACAAAGATTTCTAGGCTGGATCAAGCTTGAGAGAGGACCTGGATAGGGAGGAGTGAAGGGAGTTGAATCTCCTGCTGGAAATACCTCCGGGGTTTGCTTCCCTAGTTCCCTGAAGCCTCTCCTGAGATGGCCACTAGGAGGACTGAATCAATCCTACAGTGTTGGCAAAGGTCTGGATTACCCTGCAAGACAATGAAAGCCTGCACATATTGAACCTCGGATCATTGGCCTTCACATTTACAGATAGGGTCCAGCTTCAGGATGGTATTGAAATTAATGCTTCCTTCTTGAGACCATGCTTCTCCTTTCTGCAGAACATAATTTGGCCATGGCTATGTGTAAAGAAATATGAGGCACTTTTTCTCAAGAGTCTGATGGTCAAAGGAGTCCCAGTGATTCAGGATACACTCTAGAGGAGTGTAGGCTGAAGATGATTGCTTACCCATCTGGAACAGAGGACAGAGGAGGAAAAGGCATTTTTCCCTCTCTCCAGAATCTGAGGATCAAGGGGGTCTCGGTAATTCAGGATGCACTCAAGAAGAGTGCAGGCTGAAGATGATTGGTTACCCATCTGAAAAGAGGGTATATATCGGCAACTAAAGCACATATTTTTGGTTTCTTCATCTAACACACAAGAAACAGAAAGAGCTTTTATTCTATCAAATTTTGTTTTTATCGTTTGTTTATAGATTCCGTTCTATCAAATTTTGTTTTATTATTTTTACCAGTTACCAGAGGAAATAAAGCCTGTTTTCATCACACTCAGTGAAATATTTGACTCACATGAATATTGGAAAACATCTCTGGGGTTTTTTTTGTTAATTCAAATAACAGAAAATTCCAACCACAGAAATTTGTGCTTTTTTTTTTTCTTTCACTTAAAGTGTTACAGTAGGTAGCTAGTCAGAAATGAGCAGGGTAGGAGAGGGTTCTTCCTGCAACCCACCACCAGGAATGTCAGGCAACCATCAGGTGATGGGTAGGCAGTTATTAAACTGTTTCTCTAAAATAATAATTGATCACAGCAAGCACCAGGGAAAGGCAGTCTCCCAATAGACAGAAAAAAAACCTGAAACTAGGGATCAGGTTTTTTTCAGCAATTAAGAATAGAGTTACTAATTAATCCAATAAGATTGCAGCAGCTAGGTGAGTGGGTTCAGGCATGTTTATTAAGAGGTGAAATGGCAGAGCTTAATTGGAATATGACCTTCTGGGGACATTCCACTGGTAAGGGAAGAAAGCCTCAAGTGAGCCTGCATACAACTCTAGTAAATACACTGCACATGCAGCCCTTTCAACATGCTGGCAGGCCACTGCACATGGACAGCCTACTCCGTGGGAACAATCAGGGAAGAATTAAGTCAAGAACCCAGAAGCATGCCAACATATAAAACTTCAAGTCAAAAGGTCATACCTGCACTTCATCTCTCAAGTTGCCTGCTCAGTCTGCTTTCAAGTGTACTTTCCTCCTTTTCATTCCTGCTCTGAAGCGTTTCAGTAAACATTCACGCCTACTCTAAAACTTGCCTTGGTCTCTCCTTCTGCCTTATGCCCTTCAGTTGAATTTTTTCTTCTGAGGAAGCAAGAATTGAGGTTGCTGCAGACTCATACAGATTTGCTGCTAGTAACATACTTTGGTGCTGAGTGACTGAGACATTGTTCTACTGCCAGCAAAAGTGCTTTGTCCATAAAAGAAGGAACCAATGGCAATGGTTGTCCTCCTTTCTTCTTCTGAGCCTCAGAAAAATCCCAGAGAAGAATTTGTCTGTTTAATTAATGTGTTCTACTGCATTGTGCTGATTTAAGGTACTAGGTATTTAAAATAAAACCTTGGGCATATTAAAATGTTAAGAGTTTGTTAGAGCAGACAATGACTCAGGAATCAAGCAGTGCTAGACCCCAAGGGTTCAGGGCTTCATTGAGAGGTCTCAAGGGGCAAACTTTTATAAGGTGTTTGTGGAAACAAGACAAAAAATTTGGTTGGTTAAAGTGGGAAGTCCCTAGTTAGAGGTTAGTTGGCAGTTTTTTATTGGTTAAACTTAAGTTTCATTTTATTGTTTTGGGGTTGTGTCTTAGTTTGTTTATGGAGGAACCCAAGGCACTGAAGTCATCTCAGCTCAACAGTCTCCCAATTATTTTTTTTAAAAAACAGTATATAACACTTAATGGAACTTCATTTTCTTCACATATTATTTTCAGGATCCCCTTCCCTCATTTTATTTTGCAGTTGTTGGTCAATCACAATGCAAGAAATTCAAAAGAACATTAATATTCAATAGATTTTTAATGGAATGACCATACGCAGATTACTCAAACTTGACATGACCCTAACTAGACTACAGGAAATGATCATGCCTAATACAATCCTTGAAAGTGTCATTGAATCTATATTTCCCATCTATGAGTTACACCAGTTTTTAGGCAAATCACTTGAACCAGAAATCTAAAAGTTATTTGCAATTTCTGTGTGCTTTACCTCTTATCAAATGAGCCTCTTTAGATTTTTGATATAAATCCCCACCTCTAACCCCATTTCTGCTGTCATAGGACATATCAGAAATAGAGACTGAAAATGATAAGAAATCAAATACAACAGGTATTTTATTAACAAAAAAAATTTATTTACATTTGTTTGTGTTCATATGATAGCATATATATTTTGCTTCAGATATTTGAAACTGTTTAGTTATTTCACTTGCCTGTTTATGCCAATATGTACTTAAATTTGAAATCCAATACTGAGCACAGTGGTATAAATCTTTGATTTAATTATATAAATAGCCCAATCACTCATATTCTCCCTTCTCACCAGAATTGCTTTACATACTTTTGATACCTTTTCTTTTGTGAATGGTTGAATCTTTACTATCTTGTTTAACTCTAACTTTCTGCTCCTTAATATTAATACTTTTTTCTAGTTCCAATATGGTAGAATTTGTGGATATTTACTATTTTATTCTCACTCCCCAAAATACAGTGTCTCACTACAAACATTTCACAACTATCTATCAATCTATCTATCTATCTATCTATCCATCTAGACATAGATATAGATATAGACATAGACATATTCTTATTGTCTTCTTTGAGTAGGTAAGAAGTCTTTCTTCTTCTAAAAAATCAATATTACAGATCAAGGTACTTTTAAATGATTGATTTGATAGTATACAAATGTAATTAAATGGTTTATTGACAAATTGTTGACCAGTCTTCCAGTGACGATATAATATAGTTTAGTAATAGATACTTTACAAAATGTTTATGGAGCTTCCTAGGTTGCAGAAAACTGCAGGGGTACATTGTTCTTATCCTGACCACAAAGAAAAAAAATACAAATATCTACAAAACCCGAACTTTTCTCAAGCTCATGAGAGAACTGGATATTCAAGGCAATGTGTTGAACTAAAGGCCAAAGGAAGACACATCCCTTAAAAGGGCCTATGAACCGTTTCATCCTGGACAGAACACAAGAGACAAAAAAGCTGCCCTACTAGTTGGTAAGACAAAACAACCGAACTTTCAACATTTTCTTAAAACACCAGTTTGTAGTGGTCAGCTTAGAATCTTGGGCAAACTAACAAAACATTTTTTCACAGGCTTCTAGTATGTGTACTCACAAGAAACAGGCAGGCAGATCAGGTCACCTGAAAGAACCCACCCTTTTCCCCAGCGCCCACAGCCAGCAGTACACTGGCTATAAAGAGATAAAAATCTCTTTCCACTTTTTGGACTTTTGTCTCATACAAACCAAAAGCATTAAGAAACTGGAGGAGGGGTAGAAAACTCTCCCACACTTACTAGTTCTTCAAATATGCAATCTTCTCTCTGGGGTAGAATAGAATCAGCAAGTCATTCACCATTGAGGGCAGGGGGAGAACCCTCCGGCGGCCAGGTTTAAGCAACTGCAAACACGTTGATGGAGGATAAAACAAATGTTGTATGCCTCTGAGGAAGGAGTAGGAAAACCCTGGGACACACCATGAACCTTGTACTATGTAAGAGAATTTTGATGCTGGTTAAGGGACAAGAAATCCTCCTGCCAAAGCTCCAAATAGAAGTACACTGCCATTGAAGGAGGAATAGAAGCAAAGCCACCTGCACTTGAGAGAGATATAGAAAATGAGAAATGTGTCCAGGATCTTGCACTGACAAAAAGCAGAGATCTGCTATCACTAGAAGAGGAGCAGGCAATTCTCTATTGTCAAAGACCTCAAATAATATAAGTGCTGTTTGACAAAACTCCAGCAATGTTGATTAAGAAACAATTTATCAATATCAGAAATATATTTAAAAAAAGAATATTATGAAAAACCTTGTGACAATACATTCAATCAATTAGATGAAATGCACAAACTCCTCAAAATACACAAGCTGAAAAAGTTCACTTAAAAAGAAATAAATTTCCTGAATATCCCTATATGTATTGTGAAAAGAAACTTAGACACATTAACATTTTAAGGAGTTTATTGGAGCAGGCAGAGATTCATGAATCGGGCAGCACCAGACCTCAAGCAACTTAGCACTCCACTGAGGGGGTACGAGGGGAAACTTTTATAACATGTTCACAGAAGCAAGACAAAGAAAATATATTTGCTTGCTCAAAGTGAAATACCTCTGGATATGTTACAGGTAGTTAGACATGTATGAGTAGAACAGAAGAAGGCTCTCCCCCACCAACTAGGAATGTTGGGTGATGGCTTGGTAATTACCACATTGCCTCTCTAGAAGTGATAAGTTGGTAGGCAGCACCAGGGAGAGGCTATTTCGTGATGGTACACACCTATTGCACTAAAGTGTTAATTGAATGCAGATGCCAGGGAGAATAAACTTCCTGGCTATGTACATTAAGAGATGAAATGGTGGAGTATGACCTTACAGGGGTACTTCACCAGGAAAGGGAGGAAAAGCCTCAGATGGGCGTGCCTACAATTTTCTAAACACACTGTGCCTTCTCATCTCCTAAGGGTAAGGAGGGAACTGAAAATGTGAGCAGCTCACCCTAAGGGAAGAATCATGAGAAAGGGTTGGAAGACTCTGGAAGGGGGCCAGTCCTATGAATTCCTAGATTCACAATTAAACACTGCACTTGACTTTCACTTGCCTGCTTGGATCTCTTCCAAGGGTACCTTCCGTTCTTTTTAAATAAACTTCTACTTCTCTGAAACTTGCTTCAGACTCTTTAGTTCTGCCTTATGTTCTTCTGGAAGAAGAAATCTTTTTTTCCGAGGGGGCAGTTTTTTTTTTTTTTTTTTTTTTTTCGAAGGAGGTAAGCATTGAAGTTGCTGCAGACCCATATGGATTTGCTGCTGATAACTTGAATGCCTTCCACTGGTAATATATTTGGTGCAGCAAAACTCCAATATTTGCCACTGGTAACAGTTACATGTTAGTTGGTAGTTTCTGATGGTTAAGCTTAGGTTTTGTTTTACTGTTTACAGTGGGCTTTGATTGGTTTGCATATGTAGGAATCCAAAGTGCTGTAGGCCTAATGGCCTCCCAATTAAAATTTTAAAACAGTATTAAGTAAGTTGAAATTGTAGTTACAAACTTTCCTCAGGAAAGTGATGTATCTAGATGGCTTCATGGATAATTTGTACTAGGTAATAAAGGAAAATATAACATCAATTCCATATATTTTCAAAAAAATGAGAGAGAAGCAATCATTTCTAAACCTATTTTAGAAAACCAGCATTACCCTGATACCACAACCAGACAAGGTCATAACAAGAATAGAAAACTACAGATCGATATTCCACATGTACATAGAGGCAAAACTCATCAGAAAAATATTACCAAATTAAATTCAACAATATATAAAGAGGTTAATCTTTATATTGTGGTGAAATGGAGTTAAAGCTACCTGTGCAAGATTGGAGAAACATTCAAACACATGTCAATTTTAATTCACCATATAAACAGACTAAAATTGAACAAATTAAATTTTTAAATAAATACAGAAAAAAGCATTTGACAAAATTTAACATCCATTTATGCAAATACCCTCAGAAACCTAAGAACACAAGAAAATTTCTTCAAACTGACAAAGTACACCATGAAACAAAAAGCTATAATATCATATCTAATGATCAAATACAAAGTGATTTCTGTTTACAACTTTGAACAAATCAAGGGTGACCAAAAAAGCCAAAAAATTAGAAAAGAAGAAATAAAAATATCTTTATTCACAGATTACATAATCATCTTCATAGAAAAATTTAAATGCATCTACTAAAAAACACACTAGTTCCATTTAGTAACTCATAGACTACAAAAGAGGTCATTTCAAGGTCATAGACTACAACATTAATATACAAAAATTCATTTGTGTGTGTGTGTATATATATATATACACACACACACACACACACATAACCCACAATCAATTGGAAACTGAATTAAAACCATACCATTTAAAATATGATTAATATATACAAAATACTTAGGAATAAATCTAACAAGAGATATATAAAATTTGAACTTTAATAAACCAAAAGATCTCTGAGAAAATTAACAGAATCCTAAGTAAGTAGGGAGATCATGATGAGCTCAATATTGTTAAGATGTCAGTTTCCCCAAACTTACCTGTAGATTTAATGCAAACCCAGTAAAAAAAACCCAGTTTTTTCTTTTTTTGTGTATCAGAAATTGACAAGCTAATTATAAACTTAAATGCAAGTAAAAAGAGAGAAATAAATGTGAAGGAATTAGTCAACCTATAGTCAACACTATGTATTGTTGACATACACAGTCAAGACTATGTATTATTGGCACACGTGCGTGCGTGTGTGTGTGTGAATGGAACAGAATAGACTGTCCAGAAATAGAATTATGCATGCATGGAAAACAAAGCTGCCAAGACAATTTGATGGGAAATCATAAATCTGGTCTGAGAAAGGGACGTGAGATGAAATAATACAATTTTCCCCCACAACTTTAGCACAAATTCTCTAATCCTACTCGTCTTGAGACTTACTTGTATTTTTCCTTACTGTGGTGAAAAGGATAGTCTTTCGAACAAATTGCAGTGGAACCATTAGATATTCATATATACAAAAGTTAATATTAACCCTTACTTTATAAGAGTATGTAAAAATTAACTCAAAAAAGGTCATATGTATAAGAGCTCAAATTGTAAAACCGTACAGAAGCAAATGAAAAGCTTTTTTTCATAAGACAGAAAAATCCCAAACAATAAAAGAAAATTGCTGAATTGAATTTCCTCGAATTAAAATCATAAACTCTTTCAAACGGATTAAGAAAAGAAATAAGTCGCAAATACTGATAAGATATTTTAAAACACATATGTTACAAAGGACTTGTATCCAGATTACCTGAAGAACTTTTGCAACTGAATATAAGGAAAACAACCCAATAAAAAAGTGCTAAGTAAATAAACAGACACTTCAGCAAATAAGACATATGGATGTCAAACAAGCACATAATAACAAGCTCACCATCTTTGGTCATTAAGTAAAACCACAATGAGATACCACTAGAATCCCACTAGATTGGTAAAATGGAAAAGCACAATAAAAATAAGTCTCGACATGGATACAGAGCAATTGAAGTCTCATATACCAATGGTAGGATGTAAGAAGTTAAAGTAACTTTTGAGACCAGTTTGGCCATTGTTGGATGATGAAACCTACCATGGGCTCTCTGCACATTCTTACTGAGTATGCTAAATATGCAAAGTCCTGTCCACTCTTTACTTTTTTTTACTAGTTCACTGTTCATGGATTAGTGTGTACAATGAGCAACCCTGAGAGATGTGGTAATGTATACTGCGTGATAAAGAACAGACTTACTTACTGCTTGCTATAATGGAGGAGGATTCCTCAACTGCAATGTTCTTCTGTAATTTAACCCACCACCTATGTAGGAATCCTTCTAAGTTCTTCATAACTCTACTATGGGACTTGAGGTGCAGGGAGAAGCAGTATGAACATGCAGATGCTCATGCTACTTGCTGTGTAATAAAGTTCTTTGTCTGACCCAGAGACCTCAGTCCTCTATCAATGTCTATGAAACAGTAATGTGCTGATTTATTATATTATAAGTTGGGTAACATTACTTTTAGATCTGATAGCAATTTTTAAAAAACATTAAACATACTCTTATTGTATTACACAGCAATTCCACTTTTACACATTTATGGAAGGGAACTGAAAACTAAGGTCCAGACAAGACCTTACAGAAACCTGTGTAGCAGATTCATTCAAAAGCACTCCAAACCGAAAACAATCTAAATGCCCATTAGCTTCGAATGAATACAAATACTGTGGTGCATCCAAAGAATACTATTCAGCAATGAAAAGGAACCAACTAATGATCCATGCAACAAGATGAATCTCAAAAGTGTTATGCTAAGTTAAAGAAGTCATATACGAAGTCCACACACATCATAGATAATTCCATTTATATTTCATTCTGGGAAAGGCAAAACATCAGAGACAAAAATCATCTCAGTGATGGCAAGGGATTGAGGGATGGTGTATGAGAAATGACTGCAAAGAGGTACAAGGGAACATTTTTTGGTGATGAAATGTCATATAATATGACTGTGATGGTGATTATTCAACCATATACATTTGTCAAACTCATTGAATTTTACACTTTAGAAAGGTAAATTTTGCTGCATTTTGATTATCCTTTTATAAAAAATGTTAGCTAAAAGTTCAGTTAAATATTTTAGTCTTTCTATGACTTTACATATTTATTAGAAACTTCAATGCTTGGCATGAAAGGAGATAAGTAGTTTCCTGCCATTAGAAAGTCAATTGGCTATAGAGAAAAGCACATATTTCCAGAAACAAGGATGCCTGGGATCAAGTCCTGGATGTTTTTTTAAACAATAGACCATATCTGAGACTTCTAGAATCTGAATTACTTTAGAATCACAACAAATGGATAACTATGGATAATTTCTGAGGTAAGTTTCAATATTTTTATTTATGTCTGTATTATCTATGTATGTATGTATGTATGTATTTTTTCTGAGACAGAGTCTCACTTTGTCATCCAGGCTGGAGTGCAGTGGCCTGATCATAGTTCACTGTAACCTTGAATTCCTGGGCTCAAGTTCTCCTTCCACTTTAGCCCCCTGAGTCGCTATGACTATAGACAGGTGCCACCATACTGGGCTAATATTTTAAAATTTTTTTGATAGAGTCAGGGTCTTGCTCTGTCACCAGGGATGGTGACTTTCAATGTTTACATGTTCCTTTTAAAGCTTTAAGAACCACCTATGCAAACTTCCTTTATTCAAGAGTAATTGCCTAAATATCCTGTAATATTTACTTCAAACATAGCAAACTACTAATACCTGATAGAGTTTAGTGGGTTAATTGGGAGATTTAGGTAATTGCTTTAAACAAATATTTCAGGTTACCTTGGACACCATAAAATTAAAAGCAATAAATAATCAGGAGCTAAGGCAGTTTCTGATAATTCCTCAGACTTTTACCAGCAGTTGTGCTGATACTTTTCTTTCATTATTGTAATTGCAAAGTTTGGCCCCATGCCTGGATACAGTTTGTTCACTTTCTCACCAGGGAAACTGAACTCTTCTCTCAGATGTAGTAGGGATACAAGTCCAGTGAATTGCCCATCTTTCTTTTTCTTGTATAAAATGAAGCTCTTCATAAGGGTTTACAGTTGGCAAATACTTCATGTTGGCACAGGATGTAAAGGAACTCAAAGCATGTTTGCAGCTGAAATTAAAGTCAGTTGCTTACTCTGAAGAACGAAGAGAGTTTTACTCTCAAAGTTCTTTGCTAGTGGAAATGCATTTACTGAAGTCCTATTATTCTCATTCAAAGCATTTAGTCATTCCAATTCCATTGAACACATTTTCAACATTTCCTGTGCTATGCTAAAAACTAGTATGGGAATATTTTATTTTAAACTTCATTTGTAGGTTAGTAACTTCCACAAGAGGTTTACCAACTCTCTCCCTTTTAGTATATCTTACAAGAGCATGAATCTTTAAATTAAGTTTTCATTAAAATCACAGGAAGGACTTATTTAAATAAGTATTATATTTGAAACTTACCCTCAGAGAGCCTGATTTCTGAGGTAGGATCTGAGAGTTATTTTTCAGTAGGCACATGGCTGACATTCATATCAATAGTTGTTTGATAAAACTTCAGGATCTACATCTCAGCACATTCATTTAACAAGATTACTAGTATTAACATGGGTTTTTGTGTCACGTCTCCTTTGACCTCCACATCCAATCACCAGTGAAGTTCCATGGACACTGACTTTTCAATGATGCTCATTCCCAATGCTCTTTTGATTTCTGATGATATAATGACAGCATGCCCATTCAAAGTTATTCAACTTGACCATTGTAGCAGCATCCCCAATCCTCTTGACTCTAGTCTCGTCCTTCCAAAACATTTAACGAATGATTTCCCTCCTAAAACATTTCATGTATGACATACCTCCTTGTTTCATGACACTGGCCCATTCAAAAACATTTTAAGTCCCTATAATTTCTATTAAGTAAAGTTCAAACCTTTTATTCAAGCCCCTTTATGATTCAAACTTGTCCTGAATATTCACTGTTATGTTATAATCATCCTTTTGTTTGCAATGCCATGCCATCCTTTGCAATCTCTATGTGATACAATCTTACTCCATCCTCTAATCTTTAATTCAAATACTATCTACTCCATTGTGGTAATTTCTAATGTTCTAAAGTTGAAAACTTCCATAGCATTTATGTACATGTCTATGATGCATGCTGTACATAATAGATGCTCAAAACACTTAATAAGTGAAAAATGGTTACAAAATTAACTCCAATTTCTATGACTCATTTTCTCCTCATATCCAATTGATAATTCAGCCATTTTGATTTTTAAATGTAATATTTAATGAAGTAAAACTATACAGGGAAAAGTATGCTAAACATAAATATGCATTTAGATGAATTTTTCATAGTGAACACATTGATATAACTAGAAACAGCACATGACCAGCAGCCCAGAAGCAGCCTCATGGCCCCTTCCCATTCATATTTCTCATCAAAGGTAACCATTAACCTGACTTCTAATGGCATAGATTACATTGCCTGTTGGTAAACCTGACATAAATGAAATCATACAGAATGTACAATTTATATTCAGTTTCTTTTGTTGAATATTGTGTTTTTGAGATTTTTCTCACATTGTTGCATTTTAGCAATATTTTCTAAATTTTATTCTCTACATAGTAATCCATTATGTAAAAGTACTATAATTTATCTTCTTTATTGGCTTGGATTGTTTCCAGTTTTTTAGTTTTTTGATAACGTTACTATATTCATTTTATACATGACTTTGAAGATTGTATGTAAAAACAAAAATGTACACCTAGAAGTGGAATTGTTTAGTCAAACACTATTAATTTTGTTTTCTAAATATTTCATCAATATACCCTTTTCAAATGTACTTCCGCTTCCTAAATTCAAGCTCAGATAATATTTAAGTAGGACTAACAAAGTAGCCCCCAAACTGGTCTTTATGACTCTATTTTATCACTATCATCCATTTTGACCAATTTTCACAAAGTAATCTGTAAAAAACACAATTTTCATCACATCTTCAATTGCCTGAAAACCTTTTACAGATTCCCTGTATAAAACTGAAGTTTTATATCTGGCATGTGAGTTACTTCACGATTTTTACAGTGCTAATTATTCCATCTGTAACTTCCGATTCTTATTATAACAGATAGTATTTTTTAAGTGATCGAAATTTCATCATATTCACTATTTTGATATAGTTAATCAATAAGGACTTTAACACCAGTGTAGAGGTTTGTTTTCTTTGTTGATTTTAGGGAAATTTTTTCTTGGCCTACAGGTCACTCCCATTGAATTCTACTCTCATGTTGGCATTGGCTGACACTTGACTCATAAAAAAAGATGTTGGTATTTGCTATGGTCTGAATGTGCATCCCCCCCAACTCAATTAATGTGCTGGAGACTTAATCCCCAATACAATGTTGTCGTGAGTTGGGGCGTAATGGGTTATGTGTAGTTAATGAGGGCTTTGCTTTCATGAATGGATTAATGCTGCTATAAAAAGCACTTGCAGGAGTGGGTTTGCCCCTTTCTGCCTTTGCCATGTAAGGGCACAGCAAGAATGCCCTCTCATAATGCCTTTGCCTTGATCTTGGACTTCTCATCCTCTAGAACTATGAGATATAAATGTTTGTTCTTTATAAATTATCCGTTTCAGGGTTTTTTATGGCAACATAAACTAAAACAGTATTCCTTGAGTTATTTAACACATGCTGTTGAAGACCCTGATATTTTACTTTGAATTACAGAAGGTTCAGAATGTTGTCTTCCACCCTTCAGGTTGGGAAAATATTGAGTCAGGGGTTCTAATAGTCTAAGTCCCTGTGTGGGATTAAGTAGAATCATACAAGATACCATGAAAGAGGTTTATCAAATAATTGTTGATACATCATTTAAAAGAGTAATGATTGGGGTTGAAGAATACAGAGGCAATCAGAGCCTCTTTTCTGAATTTCTAGAACTATTCCCCTATATGGGGGAGGAGCAGAAGGGACTAGAAGGCAAAAGTTGTGATTATTTATGAAGAAATGTTTGATGGCAAACTAAAACTTTGGCAACCACTGAATCGGGATAACTGACATAGACCAGGACTTGGAATTCATCTATACAATAGAGAAATAGCAATTATTGTTGAATAAGTGCACCACTTCAGTGGGATCAATTAAGACAGAGAACAATGAGATAGTATAAGTCTTGGCAAGCAACTGGTCAAAAAGAGCATAAAGACACATGTATAAAATAACCCCTAGTGGGCAAAGACACTCTTATTTTATGAGTTCAATCCAATTTTCTACCTCTATAGATCAGTCTCAGTTTTTGGTAGTTTTATTTGTGTGTGGGGAAAGATAAACATGCTATAGAAAATGTAACTGAATCACAGGGTGCTAGAATATAGTTGGATCTAGATAGGTCATTGATAGGCAAATATTTATCAAACTTTCAAGAACCATGTTACAATTTTATTAAAATCCAGAATTTTGGGGTCCTCTTCAGACCTAATTCCTCTGGGAATCTTCAGAGGGTGGAGGGGAAGAGGTAGCAACCAGGAAATTATATTATAAAACAAGCAGTCCATGTGGTTCTTTTGTGTAAAAAAATTTGAGAAACACAATTTAGACAGGGTCAAAATGTGATAGAAATGAGTTACAGCAAGAAACCGGTTTAAGTGTTAGTAAAGGGGAGACCTGAAAGAGTATAAACTAAACTCTTAGGAGGGACTGAGAAGTTACTATCCTATGAATCAGAACAGATGACTGATATATAACTCAAATCAGAAGAGTAAATTCAAAGTCAAATAGGATTAGGGTGGCATGAAGAGATCCAGCTCAATGTAATGGAGAGGATTGGGGGCAGAGGTAGAATAGCTTTCTGGAAGCATTACTTTATAGGTGAATTTAGGATGCAGGCTTGTTTTAATAACCTTGGTCATATTTTCAAGTTGGAACTCAGTTTGATAAAGGACTCTCATTCTTTTGTGATGTTGCCCATATGGAACAGGACAATCCTTCTAATTCCCTTGAGAGATTGTGACATTCTCTTTGTAGGGAGGGCCATGTTTGTACCCTGGTTTGGTACTCAGGTAGAATGCTTATATTACCAAGGCTATTTTGTTGTGAACGTAGTTCTTGGCTTCATTGTCTGGTTAATTCTATTTGTAAGTTTGTGTGTCTCTGTGAGTACATGTATATGTGTATGCATATTTCTAGCCATCTTCCTTGTCCATAGATATGGATCTTGTCAGAGTTTCAAGTCTTTACTAACACAACATTATGTCTTAATGGTTATTCATAGCCATTGATATTTTCATAAGAATAAGAAACAAAGCAACTTTCCAAAAAATTATTGCATAATCTTTAAAATAGATAAAGGAACGTCTTGAAAAAGGGAGAATTATTTTTTCCCCCAATAAAGCATCAGGGGAATTTTTTTTTTTCTTTTTTTGAGACTGAGTTTTGCCCTTGTCACCCAGGCTGGTGTGCAATGACATGATCTTGGCTCACTGCAACCTCCACCTCCTGGGTCCAAGTGATTCTCCTGCCTCAGCCTCTCGAGTAGCTGGGATTACAGGGGTCCACCACCACGCCCGGCTAATTTTTTGTATTTTTAGTAGAGATGGGGTTTCACCATATTGGTCAGGCTGGTCTTGAACTCCACACCTCAGGTGATTCACACCTCGGCCTCACAAAGTGCTGGGATTACAGGCACAAGCCACTGAACCTGGCCTAGTCCTTCTATTTCTTGTATATGTTTCAGCTTTTTCCTTTTGTCTTTTTCTTTTTTTTCCATTTTCTCTTTCCTACCATGACCTACTTAATAGTACTTTATAAGTATTTGTGTACTGGAAACAAAGATTTATTACAAAGATTTATTAACAAAACCTCAATGCTATAATAAAAGTTAAAACATTCATTATAATATCAGTTTACTTCAAAAATTATTTCTGGTCCCATTATCTCGATTCCCCTGCCCAGAAAAGTTTATTATATCAACTGCAATCCACCTTAGGACTTTTTAAAACATTTACTTTTGATTAACTATTTTCAAGAGTACGAAATAAAAATGACCAGCTTCAATCTCTATTTTGAAATTAATAGAGTAATTGCAATTGGAATTGCAATTGGAGTTGCAATTAATAGAGTAATTGCAATTGGAATTGCAATTCCAATTGGAATGTAAATATCAGTTGGAATGTAAATATCAGTCTGGAATGTAAATATCAGTTTACTTCAAAAATTATTTCTGGTCCCATTATCTCGATTCCCCTGCCCAGAAAAATTTAGTATATCAACTGCAATCCACCTTAGGACTTTTTAAAACATTTACTTTTGAATAACTATTTTCAAGAGTACGAAATAAAAATGACCAGCTTCAATCTCTATTTTGCAATTAATAGAGCAGTTCCTATCAATAACCACTGGGAGGTAGCACATGTATGGTGTTTTCATTATTTTCTATGTAAAGTTATAAACTATGAGTTGATATTACCTGCAGTTGATAGTATTTTTATTATTTGCATTAAATCTGTGTTAAATAGATAGTTAATGGCATTAGTAAGACTGGTGAACAGAAAAAATTAGCTAAACAGTATAAGAAAGTAAATAGCCACGCCTTGTTTGGAGGTCATTGTTTTCCACTGAAGAAAATAAATACAATGTTAAATACCTGAATATTTTGCCATCTTTACAACTTTCCAGAAAACTAAGTACAGAAAATCTTAGGCTTATCTATGTTCAATTTGAAAATTGTTTAGAAATAAAAATAATTATGCTTACATGCCTGAGTTATAAAATAGCATCCAATATAGGAAACTCCTTTACAGGCTTGCTTGCCTATCCCAGTTAAAACAGATCTCTATTCTGCATAGATTTTCATTTAATATGCATTAAATTGTTACTGTTACTAAAGTGCATTTGTGGAAATTTAGACAGTAAAGATCTACTGGAGATGCAGGACAGTAAGTAAATTGCCTGCTTATAACATGCTATTTCCAGCTTTATTAATGTGGAAATTAACCTCAACGCATTTTTTTTTCTGTAGACACTAATGCCTTTAAAAACGTCTAATATTTTTAACTGTTATCAATTTTAGGTATGTCAAAAACTTTTGGGCCCAAAGGATTGACAGTAAATTTGACTAATGTAGAGTTTTAATTCACTTATTTTTCAATATTTAGACATAATTCAGTAATAATGTGTATGACAGAGAAATTTTTTGTAAAATCATGATTCATAAATTTCAACAGAAAAATTACAAACTTAATTTATTAAATACAAGTGATTCCTTATTTGCCACATGCAATCTTTAACTGAAATAAAGTTGTAATAAAAATACATTCATATTAGTTTAATTATTGAGAATTCTTATCCTATATCCAGAAAAAAAGAAAAAAAAAGAAATAAGAAAAAATTCATGTGTTTGCTTGATTAGCAAAAGGAGGAAATGTCTTATACCAGCCCTAATTAGGAAATTTTAGTGTGCTTTAAAATGAGGTGTTAAAGCTCTTTTTTCTAGCTATTGACTTGAACTTCTAGAAAAATCTAGAATAATATTTATTTATTATATGTTGACAACAGTAAATGCAATAGCTATTATGTTGGCATTGTTACTATTTATCTTGCACTTGTTATTGTCCAATTTTGTAAATTCTTTGGTTTTTATAATGAATCAATCTTTTAGAAGAAAACTCCAGGATGCTAGTTTTTGTTACATGATTTGCAGTTATTTTGGAGCCTAGTAGACAGAATGACAGAGAATATTATCATTTAATATTTTAGTCAAACAATTTCTCTTCTCATTCTACAAATCTGCTTACAAAAGTACTGCAGCATCTCCATCTATCTCTCTGGGTCACCCTTGGACATAAATTACAACTAAAGTCCAAACATTTGGTTATCAGAAATAGAGTAGAAGCTCTCTTGACCAACCATCACACAATTTACCCACTGGTTTGGTTTGTCTCTCTTTTGACCTTGAAAACAAATGGACCAATGTTTCAGAAACTGAACATTCACAACAAAGAATTAGTCCACTAGTAAACCTGCAGCCTTCAGCTTTATTTGTTGCTTATAGGCTTACAACAGTCAGTCAGGGTTGTTAGTTCCCTTTACTGGAGCAGTTAGTTTTGTTGGTGACTGATGTGAGACCTCAGTTCTTCTATTCTTAGTTTAGAAGAATTTAAACAAGAGCAAAGGAGATGTAACATAGAGTAATCTATTGCAAAAAGAAAAGAATGTTTTGAAAATCAAGTGCAGAACAGACAGCATGCCCTGAGAGAGAATTCAGGGAGGCTGCTCCTAAGGATGAGACAGCAAAGACTGGCACTAGGTAGACTCCCTTTTTTAGAAGTCTTATATCATTATTCTTAAGGAGATGGAAAGAGGTGTTGCTAGTAAGCATGTTCTGTGTGTTCCTTTGGGTGCACTTGCACAGTAGCTGTACATGCTTGTTCATACATCTCAGGTCTCATTAGCATCTTAAATCTCCACCTAAAGGTGTGTTTTTTACTGTTATAATGAGCAAAGGGTTACTTTAAGGACAGGTGAAATCAAAGTGCACATGCTGTCCACACGGGAAATTCCCTACTGAAGATAGCTTTGCTTGAATGAGCCCAACTATGTAAACGCTAAGGCTTATTGTGTTGACTGTGTGGTCACCATGGTTGCTGTGTCCTGAGGACATTATCACTTCTTTGACTACTTATCTGCCTCAGTTTAAGCAGAAAAAATATGTATCCAAAATACCGGAGAGCTCACAGTACCTCTAGGAAAGCTAGAATAGCCGGCTTTAAGGCAGTACTGCCCTAACATTTGTTAGGGGCTGGAGCAAAATGCACAATTCTGAACATGACCTCCACTCTCTTCCTACATTTGACTCCAGTGTACGTAAGTAGGGCCTTATAAACATTATCTACACCTTAAGTCTCTGTGACCTAGAGATACACATATCTGTGATGCAGTCTGCCTTTGGGAGGAATGACCCAACAAGAAACTTAAATAGGCCCAACAAAAAAATCCATTAGCCAAGAAATGTTGGGGTTTTGAGTTACCACATATGATTCAGAAGCACGTGCTTCAGGTTGGCACTTCCCTTTTGTCCTAGGGATCCTTGTTTTATGGGAAGGGATATGGCGTAAACAATGCAACAGTTACTTGGAGTTTATGCAGTCAGGCATCTTGGAGCTATTGAAAGTCAATGTTAATAACTGACAACCTAATTTCAGAACCTCTGTCTCTGCTGCTTAGACGCTGGAAAGCTTCGCCACCATTCCCATTAAAAAAATCAATTCCTGTAGCTACCGCTTCTGAACAGGAAGAAAATCTAGGTCATTTATCTCCTTCCTAATGTGTTCACATCTTATAAGCAAGGCAGGTTGACCAAGACATTTTCTAGCTGCTACTTCAGGGAAGACTAAATTCATAATGTTGGAAATTCCTCAAACCCAAGAAGATTGTTGAATATTGCTGCATGGCCCCAAAGACATACTCTCTGTACTTAGAGTTAATTGTGTTTTTTTTTCCCAAAGCTGTTTGGGTCAGTTGCACACATTTTGCAGTTACATAATTTAAACGCATTTTATATAAACCTATACAAAGTAAATAAATAAAGAGAAAATGGTTTCTTTTAAAACTTTGCTGAATACTTTGGAATAACTTGATGAGGGTGAGTTGCTTTTAAAAATGCTATTAAGTGCGGGTGGAAAAATCATTAAACTAAAAAAAGACTTTGCAGTTAGATTGCTTCTCAAGTGGTTTTTAGGTTGGGTCTTTATTCTTCTTTAAAGAAAGCAAAATTTGAAATCAATTGGTGAGAGCTCATCATGGGCGTGGTCATGGGCGTGGCTAATTCAGGAAAGGTAACAGGTTACTTCAGTCAGCCCACACATGTTCAAAAAAACGACATTGGCCCTATGTCAAAAGATTATTAGTAAAGCATTTCTTAGTTGGTTTGAAACTTGTGAGAAAAAAATCGTAAAACTGAGCCTTAGAGGAATGATATCTATTTATCAACTTAAAATTCAAAATTTTACATTAAGCATTTAAGTCATTTATTGACTGAGAAAAACTTGACAATATTGCAAACTTTATTTTAAGAAATCTCCCATGAACTGACTATTTTTTAAGACAGCCAGCAGATTAATCTTGATCCCACTAAATAAGATGGCTTCTTCTGTGTGTCCATGTGATTAAAGTTATGGTTGCAACTTGGATACTTGGTTTAGGTTACTTGGCCTGAAGTATAAATTAATTTCCCATGGATTCAATTATACCATATTTTTAAAAGTGGGTGAAACAAAAGACTCAAATTATTTTTGCCAAATTTTCACAGATAGAGTGGAATAAATAATACAGCCATACTATTATACTGCTAATAATAATTTGAATAATAATATTATACAAGTAATAATACATATTAATTAATTAAATCTAGCTGTAAAGATGAGGGTATTAGCAACTTTTAAAAAATACTTATTATATATCTGCATTGTTTTAAGTTACTACTCCTATACGAAGAGCAACTGAAACAATTATATAGCCAATTATTTCCTTTTATCATATTCTACATTATCAATATTTTGTGTTAAGCAATTTGTTTGCCTTCGTTTCTGCATATATCATCTTACTCAACTTTTATTCAAAATTAATAAATATTTTGGCTGCATTCTGCTATGAAAATGATGCTTTCCTGGCCCAGCTCTTATGCTGCTTCCCTTGATACTGTTAGCTCTGGTGTTGTCACTCTGAATTCCTAACATTTACCTGGACTGGGCTTCTGGTATTTGTTTCTTACTAGGCCTTTTCCAATTCTTGCACTCTGTTCATTTCCTTAATATTGTTTAACCAGCTTTGCTAAGAATTGGTGATTCTTTTCAGGTAAGCTCTTATGCAGAACTTTGTCTTGATGACTAGATTTGGGTTCCTACATTTGCTTTGATGACCAAAGTGCCTCGCATTTTGCCATGATCATCAGATAACACATGAGTGCCATTACTCATGCTTATGGACATTTCCTTTTCTTCTGTATCTTGCCTGGTTGTAACTTTTCTGGTTTTAACTCCATTCTATCCATTCATCACCCACTGAACCCAAATATCTAGGATTTTTAGGGGACCCAACTATCTTAAAATAACTATTAATCCTCTTTGGTTCCTGGTATCATTTGTCTTTCCCTTGTTCTGCTATGCTATGTTAATTTTTCCAATTTGTTTTTATCAGACAGTATTTCTGAAGCAAATTGATTCTGTCTTGACATTTCTCAGCTGAGTTCTATCCATAATAACATTTTTATCAGTCTGTATTGCATGCAGCTGCGTATAACAGAGAACCCAATTTAAAATTTCTTAACTAATTAGTTATTAGTCATGTATTTTTCCTCCACTAGAAGACGTCTGAAGTTAATAGGTCCAGAGTTGGTGTATCTATTGAGTATTCTCCACAGGGACCCAGATTCCTGTCTGGGTACTTTTCACCTCCCTCAAATAAGTTAGTCTGGTACTTTTGTCATTTGGGTTGTAGAATGGCCAATTTTGTTTTTACCAATATTTTAGTTGTTTCTTTTCTCCATGAAGCACATCTTGTATGCTTCTAAACTTTTTAAAAATTGCTTTATTGGGGTATGATTGGCCTGTGATAAACTGTATACACTTAAAGTAACTTAATAAATTTGGACCTATACATACACATACACACACAAAGAACCTTCAGCAAAATCAAAATAATTGACATACCAGTTAACCCTGAAAGTTCCCTTCATTTTTTTTATATCCCTTTTCTTGTGACTGGATCATATGGTAAATATATGTTTTATGAAACTACTATTATTTATTTAAGGTATTAATTATAGTATATTTTGTATTACAATGCAATATACAATAATATATTGCAATATATTTAATTACTGATGTTCACAATCTGCCTTCTGAAGCCATTGTACCATATTGTATTTTCATTAGCATTGTGTGAGAGTTCTGGTTGCTCTACATCCTCATAGGCAGCATGGTCAATCTTTTTAATCTTAGTGTAATGTTGTATCATTTTTTAATCTTACTATAGTGTTGCATCACTGTGATTTTAATTTGCATTTAAAATCTAATGTGAGATGATATTTCATTGTGGTTTTGATTTGCATTTCTCTGATGATTAGTGATGTTGAATATTGTTTTACAAGTTTTTTGGCCACTTCTGTGTCTTCTTTTGAGAAGTGTCTGCTCACGTTCTTTGCCCACTTTTTAAGTGGCGTTATTTGTGAAATTATTCTTTCCCAGGAATTGTTTTCTCATGCTATCTTAAATGTACTGTTGTGCAATGAAGGTAACACAAGTCATTTTGGGGTTCTAAAACTAATTTTGACACATTACCAGAATGAACTTGGGCAATTAGTATAATTACTCTCAATTCTCTAATCTTCTGAATAAAGATAATAAACTACTACCTACTTTATAGATTTGTAAATTTATTGATAATATGTGCAGAATATCTTATATGGAGTAAACATGATTAAATGAAGACTAAAGTTAAGAATATATAATGATAGACTATTATGGGAAAATCCCAATTACTTATTCCTCTAAAATAAACATTTACTCTTCTATGTCCTTCCATTTCAGAAAAGATAGACTTTTACGTCATTTGCTTTTTTTTTTTTTTTTTTTTTGAGATGGAGTCTCACTCTGTCGCCAGGCTGGAGTGCAGTGGCACGATCTTGGCTCACTGCAACCTCCGCCTCCTGGGTTCAAGTGATTTTCCTGCCTCAGTTTCCCAAGTAGTTGGGATTACAGGCACCTGCCATTACGCCTGGCTACTTCTTATATTTTCAATAGAGATGGGGTTTCACCATGTTGGCAAGGATGGTCTCAATTTCTTGACCTCATGATCCACCAGCCTTGGCCTCCCAAAGTGCTGGGATTACAGGCGTGAGCCACCGCATCCGGTCTCATTTGCTTTTTTACCTGCTTAACCAATCCTCTCCACCAAGCATTAGTGTCTCAGATGCAGTTTTTTAATAATGAAGTTAAAAGAAAAAAATATAGAAAATGGATGTCAATCCACAGGGACTGACTGGTTAAGTTTTAATAAAATCGCTTCTTTTCCCTTGTTGTTAGGGCCAAAAACTTTAGGCGAAAATGCCAATGTATAGAGATCAACAAATTAATATATCTTCTCAAATTTTAATAGAAATCCAGATAAATACTTTTAGAATTAAAAAAAATATGTAATTTAGATACACAGGAATGGTTATATCACAAAGTGATATAGCCAACACAAATAAAGTAAGTATACTGGGAGTAATGGCATTTTATGTATCCTGACACATTATTGAGATCAGGCATAAAGAAGATTTCATAGCATTTAGCATCAGTCACGAGTGTCTGGCCAATTAACAACATTCTTATTCCTTGTTTGTAGGAAAGTGTAAATGACCTGGTAACTGGGAGATAGAAAAATTGTGAAATGCGTCTGGTGTAAATATTTGAGTCATTGTTAGAATTCATCTCAGTGAGCCCAGAAAATTTAGACA
Source organism: Papio anubis (assembly GCF_008728515.1). Classification (NCBI taxonomy): domain Eukaryota; kingdom Metazoa; phylum Chordata; class Mammalia; order Primates; family Cercopithecidae; genus Papio; species Papio anubis. The sequence continues at coordinate 44,747,562 of NC_044980.1, read as the reverse complement.
TGCATGTGATCTTTATATTTTACACACTGTAAAATGTTCTGTAATTGGATTTCTGTATCTTATTTCCTACGTGTTATTCTCTCATAAATATACTGTTGCTTTTCTCTTCATAAATGTATACCTGATACATAATTAAAATAGTGGCTGATGCATGAAAATGTAGGAGAGGCAGTAGTAGGGAAGGTTAAGGATTTGGAGTAAAATACAATAAAATTCAAATCTCAGTTCCACGATGGACTTCTTTATCCTGGCATCAGGGTTAGAGTTTGGATCAGGGTCAGAATCATGTAATTAACCTCCTAAGTGTTGGTTTTCTTGTCTGTAAAATGTGAATAATAATACATTTCTAACAACATAGTGGTGAATAATAATGTAATGCCTGACACAGGTCATCCTCAAAAAATTGATCCTATTATAAGTGGTATTATTTTGTACTATAATGTTGTATCACTTGGCAAGAGTAGGTTTGGATAATGTGAAATAACTCATATTTTCTCTTCAAATTTAAATATCTGGCTGACTATGAAATTATGCATGATATGATGAGCTTTCCTGTCACGCTTTAAGAGGTTTCTATTATGGGAACAAAACTGTTAGGGTATAGAAAGAATGTTCAACACATTTAGGGTTGTAAAGTAATTTCTCCCTGTGAATTGAGAAGTTTACATGGTAGAGGGGAAAACATGAGTGGGTTAAGGAAGCACAAATGAGTAAGAAGTTGAATTTCAAGGAGAAAATAGGAGTATTTGCTGTAAATCAGCTTTTTATTCCCCTCCCCCCACATAATTTTCTTTAGAAAAGTATCAAAAAAATCAATGTATGTCTGTGTATATACGAGTGTGTGCATAGGTATATGTGCATGAATTTGTGTATGCTCACACATTTTGAAAGGATAAAGATATTATATATTTGTTTTTTGTTTACTCCATAGTTATTTTTCACATCCCCTATCTTCTCTTTTTTTCTCACATATTTCCAAAACCCTGGTTCATAAGAAATATGTCATTTATGTACATATCAACATAAAGATTCACCCCACGTTTAAAATGACAACAACTAAAACATATCAGGGACAGTTCAAACTCAAGAGGGCTGTTAGCTCTGATGATAACTACTCTGACCATTTGCTGGCCAGATGAAACTCCACTGTGCTATTGTTGACTCAAACTCCCAGGGATTGTGCAAAATATTACTTTGGAACTCTAAAAACAAAACATTTTGGATATAATAGCTACATACATTTAGAAGTAGGAAATTGCTAATTCAGCTGTAAAATTGTTTCATTTGATTCAAGATGCACTTTTTGAGCTTCTTCTTTGTTTCTAAAGAGCATGGATATATACACATTACCAAGTTAGAAACCATATTTAATTTAAACATAACTGGCTTTATTAATCTTTTCCATGCCTCAGAAACTTTTTGTACTATAAAAGAACGTAAGCATCAGTGCATAAAACTCAGATATAGTCAAATGATTTCACACATTTAGCTGATATTACAGTTTAAGAATTGAACAAAATAGATGAGCTTGAGGCCATAATATACATAAGCATACCGTGAATATTTTGATAGCCATTATGCTATGAACAAATTTGAAAACTCTTTTTCTCCCTTTGAATCCAGGCAATTTAAATGCTATATTTTCCAGAAAATGTAACTTTGGAAATCATTAGAATTAATGAAGTCATATTTTCAAACAATAGAAATGTCCACTGCACTAAAACCATTTTCAGATTTATGGAAATCCATTTTATTATATTATGTTCTGAAATTATTATCCGTTTAGTTTGAGGGCCAATGATTGTAAGGAATTCCACCAGGTGACTTTCTGATCCCAAACCCAAACTTCTCCCCTCTTTCTGAAGTGACTAAACCACCAAGAAAACTTCTAGCTCTTTTTTGAAATACTACACATAGGTTTATCAAGTTAGTGAAATAGTCCTACAGGCTTACTGGTAACTGTTTGAGTTATAAACATCTTCAGTAAAACCTTAGAAAACCGAGTTGCATATGAGATATGCTCCTACCATTATGTCAGTTAAACTTCTATCTCCTTTTGCATTTCTGATTTTTAACAGTCAAAAGTAGGATAATCAATTAAAGAAAAACCTAAGCTATTTAATTTTTAAAATATGTTCCTTACTTCTGTTGTTACATCATGGCATGTTCTTGATAGTAAACATAATGTTAGTGGTGTGAATTAGTTATGATTAAGGGCTCAGAATGCCAATTTTAAAGGTTAATTTGGCCTCTTCCATAAAGTCAGATCTTCATCAGTGATGGAAAGCACTGGAAAGTTTTAAATAATTTATGTTATTACTAACTGGTGTCCTTCTTTTCATCTCTTTTGAGGACCTAATAAAGGAGAAAGTGACAGCAACTACCATCTTCTTTGTCTACATAGCTACAAAATATTATAACCAATGCTTCTGCATCCAAGGGGGGAACACAAAGACAACCAGCTAACCCATTCCATCCTCATGAACAGAAGGAGTTTAGATAGAAGAGTGTTTTACCAGCCAGAGGGTTCCAGGCTTGACTGTCTTTTTGAAAAACTTTTGCATTTGCTGCTCCTATTCCTGGTTATTCAATGTAACCCATTTAAAATTGTGACTAATGCCATTATACAGTATTATTTCAGGCTGCTGTATCTGAAGAAAATTTAATGATGTTGCTCAGGAAAAATCTTGGCTTAATGCATAAAGATTGTTTTTCTTTTCCAAGATGGCAGATAGAAGGCAATGTTAGTGTGCCTCCCCCACTTGGAAGAACAGAATAGTGGGTAGAGATTTTTTCCCCTAAGAACCACTACAGGAGCTTAAAAGGAAACCAGAAGAATCCATAGCCTCTTTGAAAAAAGTGGCAGGCTGCAGCCTGCTTTGTGAGACAGGTGAAAAACGATATCCAGAGTGTGAGATGGGGAAAGCCTACCTCCAGGCACACATCCCTACCAGGGAATCTGAAACTCCAGGCCATGGTTTAAGGAACCCTTAATTCTACCAAGAGCTGGAATGGATTTAGGGAGTGGCATGAAATACAAAAGCAGAAGCAGCAGTAGGAAGTGCCTCGTAGGCATTCCCAGTCTCCAGAGTGAACCTAGGGAAGCCATCTCTGACTGTATTTCATGGGGGCCCTCAGGGAAGTCAGCCAACAGGCTCAGGGAGAGGTCCCAGGGTGAAAGATGCCCCCAACTGGATTTTATGATATAATCTTGAGTGATGACAAACTCCCTTGAACAGAACCTGGGAAACATTGGGAAGTGTGCTGTAGACAGGAGCATAGGAGCTGGACACCCAGCCTTGCATCAGACAAGCAGTGTCGTGGCCTGAGAGTTGTGCTTGCTTTCTCTGCAGGGAAACTTATGGTCAGGGCAATCTGAGTTCTGTGCGCAGGCTGCCTGGATCTAAACCCAGTGCTTTTAGCAGAGCACTGTGGGAGTGAGACTGGTCTCACTGACTGTGTGGGGCTGAGTTAGGCTTGCTGCTTCCCACTACTCCGCACTCCCTTTGCAAACTCTTCTAAGCATCAGTGGCAGTTATACTCCTCTCTGGAACATTGCCCCAGCAGCCTGAGAACCAGCCAGTCTACCACAGGGGCTGCAGCCTGCCCCACCCAAGGATAGTCTGAGCTTAGACCCACTTAACCCTGCCCCCACCTGGTAATATTTTTCCACCGCCCTGTTAGCTTAACACAAAGGACATAAACTTTTGGGAGCTTTATGACCCTGCCTATCTTCTGATGTACCAGAATACTTCTCCTGGGAAACTTAAGCCAATCTCAAATCCCACTACTACTACTGCAACTGGTGCTCTTATGCAAGCACCACCTTCTGGCTGGAGGCCAGCCAACATAGGCCATTACAGCACCTCTAGGTAGAATCGCACTGTACCCTGGAAGGAGAAAAATGGCTGAGTGATCTTAGCTATCACCACTGCCTACGACACAATGGCTAACCAGAGGTCCTGAGTCCATCCACAGGAGAGGTTCCATACTAGAATAAGTCAGCACAGTAAGCATATCTACAACCAAGGAATCTCAGTCTATGTCCCTCTCCTGCCACCTCCATCAGAGCAGGTGCTAGGATCCATGGCTGGGAGACTTGAAGGCAGGTCGCATCAATGGATCTCTTACAGACATTCCGCAGAACCAGAACTGAGTCTGGTAGTCCCAATGGGTAGCTAGACCAAGAAGAGCAGTAACAATCATCACTGCAGTCTGGCTTTCAGGAAGTCCTGTTCCTAAGGGAAGGAGGAGGACACCATATCAAAGGGACACCCTGTGGGACAAAATAATCTGAATGGAAAATCATAAGTCTCAGATTTTTCCAGTGATGGTAAGTCCCTTTCAGCATAAACACAATTACAGTGCTGGGTGCAGTAGAGAAAGTTTGCAATTCCACCCCAACAGGCAGGCACCCTGTGATCATGAAGAGTCTTGGAGAAGGAGTCTTTGTTCCCCCGATACACAACTGCAAACACAGCTGGGGATTCTCCCATGGAAACACAGGATGGATGCACCTATAGACAGCCTTCCTGGAACAATTCAGTGATATTGCAGCCTTACAGGAGGAGCACTCTTCAGATTCAGCCTGTATGAGAGGCAGTCACAAATCCTTGCTAACATTCCTACAAATGAAAAGAGGTACCTGTCTAATAGCTAGAACATTGGGACAGAAATGAGGCTGTAAGGTGGACAGATTTCCTGCTGGCCTGGGAGGGGAGCTGAGGAAGCTCCCACCCTCCACCCTGATAAAACCTCTGCACATCTAATTGAGAGCTACCCCAGCCACCTTCATCAAGGCTGGGACTTCTGCTCACCATTAGGTAATACATCTAACCACCTGCTTTAGCTACAATGAGTGCCTACCCAGGGATACCTACCTCCCTTATTGGCCTAAAGCTTGCATTATCAACTCAATAAATAAAATACGGGGGGAAATTTCAACAAATAAATAAAGTGTACAGAATGAGATAAGTTTCAAGAGATCACTGCCATTCTAACCCCATAGGAGACAGTGAACTCGCCCATACACCAAGTACATAAATACTACAACCAGCATCTGGGATACTATCACACAGAGACTGTTTATGAGACTCTGTGAGAGAAACTCATATAGATTCTTCACACCTAAAAGCATTAAGAATCAAATTAGGCTATAATAAACTATAATAATTAGATCCTTAAGAGGGAAAAAATAAATGAAAAATACAGTCCAATAAAAAATAAATTCAAGAAAAAATTGAATAAACAGTCTACTCAATGAGAAGGAACCAGAAAAGTAATTCTGGTAATATGACACAACAGGATTCTATAACACTAAAATAGGGTTCTATATCCCCTCAAAAGATCACACTAGTTCTCCATCATTGAATCCAAACCAAGATAAAATCTTTGAAATGCAAGATAAAGAATTCAGAAGGTTGATTATTAACCTACTCAAGGAGATACCGGGGAAAGATGAAAAACAACTGAAAAAAAATCAAATCCAGTATATGAATGCAAAATTGTTTAGAGAGATAGACATAAAGAAAAAAAAAATCAGAACTTCTGGAAATGACACACACACTCAGGTAAATGCAAATTGCATTGAAAAGTTTCAGCAATAGGCTAGAACAAGTAGGAGAAAGAATTTCAGAGCTTAAAGACAAGTCTTTTGAATTAATCCAATCAGACAAAGACAAAAAATAAAAAATGAACATCATGTTTACTAACATCATGTTTACTGTCAAGAACATGCCATAATATAACAACAGAAGTTTCCAAGAAATATAAGATTATTTAAAATTGCAAAACCTAAAAATAATTAGTGTTTGAGGGAGAAGTCCAAAAGTTTGAAACACTTATTTGAGGGAAAAATTGAGGAAAACTTCCCTGGCCTTTCTAGAGTTCTAGATATCCAAATATAAGAAGCTCAAAGAACTCCTAGGAAATTAATTGCAAAAGATAATCACTAAGGCACATAGTCATTAGGCTACCTAAAGTCAGCACAAAGGAAAGAATTTTAAGAGCTGTGAGACAAAAGCGTCAAGTAACCTATAAAGGGACACCTATTAGACTAACAACAGATTTCTCAGCAGGTACCATACAAGCCAGAAGGGATTGAGGTCCTATCCTTAGTCTCCTTAAACAAAATAATTGTCAGCCAAGAATCCAGCAAAACTAAGCTTCATAAATAAAAGAGAGATAACGTCTTTTTCAGACAAACAAATGCTGAAGGATTTTGCCACTACCAAACCAGCACTACAAGAAATGCTAAAAGGATGGTACCGGTACCAAAACAGATATATAGACCAATGGAGCAGAACAAAGACCTCAGAAATAATGCCACACATCCACAACCACCTGATGTTTGACAAACATGACAAAAATAAGCAATGGGGAAAGGATTCTCCATTTAATAAATGGTGCTCGGAAAACTGGCTAGCCATATGCAAAAAATTGAAACTGGACCCCTTCCTTACATCTTATACAAAATTACCTCAAGATGGGTTAAAGACTTAAACATAAGACTTAAAACAATAACAACCCTAGAAGAAAACCTAGGCAATATCACTCAGGACATTGGCATGGGCAAAGACTTCACAACTTAAAAACGAAAACACCAAAAGCAATGGCAAAAAAGCCCAAATTGACAAATAGGATCTAATTAAACTAAAGAGCTTCTGCACAGCAAAAGAAACTATCATGAGAGTAAACAGGTAACCTACAGAATGGGAGAAAATTTTTGTAATCTATCCATCTGACAAAGGGCTAATATCCAGAACCTACAAAGAACTTAAACAAATTTACAAGAAAAAAAAACAAACAACCTCATCAAAAAGTGGGCAAAATATATCAACAGACACTTCTCAAAAGAAGATGTTTATGCAGCCAACAAACATATGAAAAAAAGCTCATCATCACTAGTCATTAGAGAAATGCTAATCAAAACCACAATTAGATACCATCTCACACCAGTTAGAATGGTAATCATTAAAAAGTCAGGAAACAACAGATGCTAGAGAGGACATGGAGAAATAGGAATGCATTTACACTGTTGGTGGGAGTGTAAATTAGTTCAACCATCATGGAAGACAGTGTAGCAATTACTCAAGGACCTAGAACCAGAAATATCATTTGACCCAGCAATCTCATTACTAGGTATACACCAAAAGGATTATAAATCATTCTACTATAAAACACATGCACACGTATGTTTATTGCAGCACTGTTCACAGTAGCAGAGACTTGGAACTAACCCAAATGCCCATCAATGATAGACCAGATAAAGAAAATGTGGCATATGTACACCATGGAATACTGTGCAGCCATAAAAAGGAAGAGTTCATGTCCTTTGCAGGGACATGAATGAAGCTACAAATCATCATTCTCAGCAAACTGACACAGGAACAGAAAATCGAATACCACATGTTCTCACTCATAAGTGGGAGTTTAACAATGAGAACCCATAGACACAGCGAGGGGAACATTACACACCAGGGCTTGTCAGGGGGTAAGGGGCTAGTGGAGGGATAGCATTAGGAGAAATACCTAATGTAGATGATGGGTCGATAGGTGCAGCAAACCACCATGACATGTGTATACATATGTAACAAGCCTGTACGTTCTGCATATGTATCCCAGAACTTAAAGTATAATAAATAAATAAATAAATAAATAAATAAATAAATAAATAAATAAAAGTAATGCCAAAAAGAGTTCTATCTGGAAAAAAAGAGCTTAATATGCACCAAAATAGAACCTCTTCAAAGCATAAATCTCACAGGACCTATAAAATAATACCACAATGTAAAAAAGTATCTAGGTAACAACTACCATGATGAAAAGAAGAGAAAAGACCCAAATAAGCTCAATTAGAAATGAAACTGGAAATATTACAAACAATGCCACAGAAACACAAATCTAATTTGAGGCTACTATGAACACCTTTACATGCACAAACTAGAAAATCTAGAGGAAATAGATAAATTCCAGGAAATATACAACCCTCCTAGATTAAATCAGGAAGAAACAGACACCCTGAACAGATCAATAACAAGCAGTGAGATTGAATCGGTAATTTTAAAAAATTGCCAACAGAAAAAATTCAGGACTAGATGGATTCACAGCTGAATTCTACCAGGCCTTTAAAGAATTGGTACCAATTCTACTGAAACTATTCCAAAAGACAGTGAAAGAGGGAATCTTTACTAAATCATTCTATGAAGCCAGTATCATCCTAATATCAAAACCAGGAAAGGACAGAAAAAGAGATCACTAGAGATCAATATCCTTGATGAACACAGACATAAATGTTCTCAACAAAATGCTAGCTAAGTGGATCTAAAATCATATCAAGGAGATAATACATCTTGTTCAAATGGGTTTCATACCAGGGATGCAGAGGAGATTTATCATATGCAAATCAAAAACTGTGACACATGACATAAACAGAATTAAAAGAGAAAACTGTATGATTATCTTAGCAAACGCAGAAAAAGCATTTGAAGAAATCCAGCATTCCTTTATGACTAAAACCTTCAACAAAATAGGCATAGAAGGAACTTACCTCAAATTAATAAAAGCCATCTATGACAAACCCAGAGCCAACATCATACTGAATAGGGAAAAATTGATAACTTTCTCCCTGAGAAATGGAACAAGACAAGGATGCCCATTTTCACTACTTCTACTCGGCATAGTATTAGAAGTTCCAGCCAGAGCAATCAGACAAGAGAAAAGAAACAAAGGTCACCCAAATTGGAAAAGAGAAACTCTAATTGTCACTGTTCACCAAGGATATGATTGTGAACCTAGAAAACCCTAAAGACTCATCCAAAAGATCTCCTAGACCTGATAAATGAATTCAGTAAAGTCCCAGGATACAAAATCAACATACATAAATTCAAAAATTAATAACACTGCTATACACCAACAATGACCAAGCTGAGAATCAAATCAAGAACTCAATCCCTTTTAGCCCAAGTTGGAGTGCAGAGTACGGTAGCATAATCATAGCTCATTGTAACTTCAAACCCCTGGGCTCCAGTGATACTCCCCCTCAGCCATCCAAGCAGCTGGGACTACAGGTTTACACCACTAGGTCCAGCTAATTTTCTTATTTTGTGTGTGTGTGTAGAAACGAGGTCTCTCTATGTTGTCCAAACTGGTCTCCAACTCTAGGCCTCAAGCCATCCTACCACCTCAGCCCCACAAAGTGTTGGGATTATAGGTGTGATCCACTGCACCCAGCCAATACTATTTCTATATATGGAATTATTAGCTTTTAATGGAGAAATGATCACCATGTAAAAAGACTGTATAATAAGGCCACCAAATGATAAGTCACTGTTAAAATAATTACTTGATGTAAATCTAGCAAAGCAAAGTGGACTTTACCTGATTACACAGCTAAGGATTGTTATCTTAGGTAAACAATAACCTACTCAATTTTGTTCTTTGAATTTACGATGTTGCAAACAGTATATACCTTCTTAAATGTGCAAATGAAACAGCACTTTGTTCATTTCTGCCTAGTTTCTTTGAAATTATTCTATCTATATCCATTTCTTTCTGGAAAACCAGTGAATACTAGTTGAGTTTTCTTTATATTTGCCCACACTAGAAAAGAGACAGAACAGAAAAAAAATAATCGGAGTACAACCCATATTGGGCACTGAGATATATTTTAATCATATATTTGTGCATGGATTACTTTGCTTTTTTGAGAATTTGAAAGAACAAATAATGAAATGATGCTGCCATATTTTGAAACTATGAATTTAAGGGAATAACACCGTTATCTTTTGCCTCCAACCTGTCACATTATTCATGATTTTCTCTTTACTTTCTGTGCATGCTGGCTGCTGAGAGCATATGGCATCCCAAGCAACAATTTATGCTAAAGTGCTCTTTTTAAAATTATGGCAATGCTAGGTCATGTGGTCTTAGATTGATATGTTAGTTAACTCTTCATGTCCAAATGACTAAACTGCATGTTCTAAGACTGAATATAAACTGAGTCAACAAAAGGATATATCATCTACTTTGATAATTAACATGCTACTTAAAAAAGTCTTCCTAAGCATACTTTTTAAAAGATGTTTAATCACTGTAGCTTGTCACAGAGAAGTCAAAATTCTCTGGTTGAAGAGTTTGATTCCGTATAGTGCCTGGGACTATCACCCTCTTCTTCATTTTGGCCTCAAGAGAAAATCTAACATCTCAACTCCAGGAATGACTTGGCACATTAGCCTTGTCTTCAGACATTTGCTAAGGCCTAGCAAAGTTCTTTTCCCCTCTCACGCATAAAGCTGAACATGACAATGGCCTTTTGTATTAGCATTTATACAAAAATGCAAGTATTGATTAACTGCTATGCATGCCTGGCATCAGAATCAAATATAATTTTTAAAAATACACAGAGGAACTTCCAGTTTCTAATTCTGCACATAAAGAGCTTAGAAGCCCTTCACTCCATCCTGACAAATAGAATGCTGAACAGGCAGGAAAATCAACAACTCTACTTGAATCTAAGAGAGAGGATCACCTGAGGTCAGTAGTTCGAGACCAGCCTGGCCAACATGGTGAAACCCCCTCTTTGCTAAAAATACCAGGCGTGGTGGTGGGTGCCTGTAATCCCAGCTGCTTTGGAGGCTGAGTCAGGAGAATCACTTGAACCCAGGAGGCAGAGGTTGCAGTGAGCCGAGACCACACCATTGCACTCCAGCCTGGGCAACAAGAACAAAACTCCATCTCAAAATAACAATAACAGTAAAATTTTAAAAATGCCAGACCACTCTCATATGTCCTCAGGAGAAACAAGTTAACCAGAGCCTATTCTGGTAGGTTATTCACGGAGCCTAAATAACCTGGAGACAGGAAAATACCCAAATTCTGGCCCTTCTTGGCTTTCTGTACCACCTACTGGGAAAAATAAAAACTAAAAGGCACCTATGAATTCACAGTCCAGAGATATAAGCTCACTAAAAGACTGAGACTTAAACACAGGACCATAGAATGGTTCCTTTCTCTTCTTCACCCTTTATCACCCCATTACTAAAGACCTATTTATAGCAGTTTCTTTTACCTAGTACATTATTTTTGGCCATCAAGAAAACATTACACAACAAATACTAAATGACAATAAACACAATTTGAAAAGATAGAACAAACATCAGAACATGGCAAGGATTTTGGAATGATTAGACCAGAAATTTAAAAACATATATGATTAACATGGTAAGGACACTAAAATAATGTAGGCAACATTCAAGAACAGATGGATCATGTAAGCAGAGGGATAGAAACATTAGGGAAGAATTAAACAATAATTCTAGATATCAAAAACATTGTAACAGAAACAAAGAATAATTTTAAAGGTCTTGCTAATCAGCTAATTATGGCTGAGGAAAAAATCTATAGCTTGAAAGATGTCAATACAAACCTATGAAACTGAAAAGCAAATATAACAAAGACTGAAAAAAAGCCAGAACAGAATATTTCAAAACTTGGGGACAGCTACAAAAGGTGTAACATATGCATAATGCAAATAGCAGAAGAGAAGAAAGGGGAAAAGAAACAAAAGAAATAAATGAAACAGTGAGGACTGAAAATTTCCCCAAATTAACTTTAGATACCAAGTCATAGATCCGGGAAGCTCAAAGAACATCAAGCAATATAAATGCCAAAAATCTACACCTACACGTATTTTCTAACTACAGAAAATCCAAGATAAAGAAAATATCTTGCAAAGAGCCAGAGGGAAATGCCACTTTGCCTGCATAATAACAAAGATAAGATTTATATCTGACTTCACAGAAACCATGGAAGCAAGGAGAAAGTGGAATGAACTATTTAAGTGTTGATAGAAAAAAAAATGTATAATTCTCTACCTGATGAAATTATCCTTAAAAAATAAAGAAGACATACAGACTTCCTTATGACAATCAAAAACTAAGGTAATTTATTACCAGTAGATCTGCTTTGCAATAAATGTTAAAAGAAGCTCCTCAGAGAGAAGGAAAATGAGTGATATGCAAGCAAAATAAGTGACGGCAATGATACAAGGGGTGATAGATCGGAATTAGTATTATTTTACTATGATAATATTTGCTATGATATTATTTTGCACTATCTGTCAAGAAGTGTATTGTTATTTGAAAGTAGACTTGTGTTAGTTGTAAATGTATATGGCAAATGCTAGGACAACAGCCAAAAAATTTTAAGAAGGATTATAACTAAATAGGAATGAAAATGAAATAACATAAAATGCTCAAGTAAAGCTGCGTAAGCATACAAAGAGGGGAAGACAAAAATAAGAACAAGGAACAAGGGCAACAAATGAAAAACGTAACAAATATATTTCTTAATCCAATGATATCAACATTTGAATATCAATGGTTTAAATCAAACTTGTCCAACCCATGGCCCGTGGGCTGCATGAGGCCCAGGATGGCGTTGAATGCAGCCTAACAGAAAACTCATAAACTTTCTTAAAACATTATGATTTTTTTTGGTGAATTTTTTTTCTTTTAGCTCATCAGCTATCATTAATGTTAGTGTATTTTATGTGTGGCCCAAGATAATTCTTTTTCCAGTGTGGCCCAGGGAAGCCAAAACATTGGACACCCCTGGTTTAAATGTACCAATTGAAATGTACTCATTGAAAAATAGATATTGTCAGAGTGGTTCAAAAAATAAGACTCAATTGTGTGTTGTTTATGAGAAACACACTTTGAATATAAAGCTCTATCTATCTATGTATCTATCAATCTATACAAATATATAGATTGATAGGTAGAGAGACATAGATAAAGATACAAGATAAAAGTAAATTCCTGGAGAAAGATACACCAGCTAAAAATAACCAAAAGAAAGCAGGAGTAGCAGTATTAATTTCAGACAGAGAGGACTTCAGAGCAAAGGAAGTTATTTGAGATAAAGAGAAGACACTACATTGGGAGGCCGAGGCGGGCGGATCACGAGGTCAGGAGATCAAGAACATCCTAGCTAATACAGTGAAACCCTGTCTCTATTAAAAATCCAAAAAATTAGTCAGGTGTGGTGGTGGGTGCCTGTAGTCCTAGCTGCTCGGGAGGCTGAGGCAGGAGAATGGCGTGAACCCAGGAGGCAGAGCTTGCAGTGAGCCAAGATTGCACCACTGCACTCCAGCCTGGGCGACAGAGCGAGACTCCATCTAAAAAAAAAACAAAAACAAAAAAACAAAACAAAACAAAAACCAAGAGAGAAGAGAGAATACACTACATAATGATAAAGGGATCAAACCTCTAGGAAGACATAACAATTATTAACATGCATGCACCTAAAAACAGAGTATCAAAATAGATGAGGCAAAACTGATAGAACTACAAGGAGAAAAAGAAATTCACACTATTATAGTTGGAGATTTTAACACCCTTCTATGATAAATGAACACATCAAGCAGGCAAAAATCAGTAAAAACATAGTGGAACTCAGCAGCGTTATTCAATCAACTGGATATAATTAATTTCTACAGACTGTTTCATATAACAACATCTGAATACACATTCTTCTTAAGCTCACATGAAACATTCTAATAGAATGGGTTTTCTTTGGATAATAGAGAGAAGAACAAAATCCTACTTCCAGATTGGAAAAGTGATATTTATAGAGAATGCTTTCCATGGAGGAGTCATACTTAGGCTACATTTGTATGGCTTAAAGTAAAAATTACTTCCAGGATTTGAAATATGATATTTATAAAGTGCTGAACTTATTACCCTGCGAATTTGCAAGTGCTCAATGTAAGGAGCTATTTATTAATCTCAGATTAAGTAGTATAAGCCACAGTCATATATAGGGAAAACAGCTGTGTTTTAATGGAGTTTTAGAAAAAAAGGAAAAATGTCTTTTTTTTTTAATTACTTTCTAAAGTTTGCTTCTATAATAAATACATCCTTCCATCTTCTCATGCAATACATCTCTTTCATCAAAATAATCATTCTATTCTTTTGACTCCCTAGCTAAATATGGTGGCTCCACTTTAAGATATATTTTTTCTTCATCTTAAAGATCTGGCTGAATAGAGGGTAGCATTAATGGTTTTTAATATTTATGTTCTATTCATTTAATAAGTGTTTCAAGGATACCCCATGATCCAAAGTCTATTTGGTTTACAGATTTTTATAGTATTTTCCACACAAGACTGTGCAAAATGCAATGAATATTCATGTTGTACAAACTGTGCTGAATAATTTATTTGGCTTCAGGTGATGAAGAGGTGTTGGCCTATGAGGTCCTGTTGTTGCATGTGTGGGGGTGAGAGGGGGTGTGAGAATAGTGTCATGCAAGGCAGTAAACCATGGGTACCTTGATGCTTCACACCATCCACACTGCTCAGACACTGAGAGGAGACTAAGAACACATCAACTCAAGGAGAATTTCCATTTCTCCAGAAAGGCACTTGCATCCTGGGGAGGATAATCTCCAAGTTCTTTCTGGTGCCCTGTGAATTAAATCAGATAGACATTCTGTCACTAGTGTCAAGTGTGACTTTGAAAGTGAATAGCACCTTTGGGAAATAAAAATACCCTGAGGAAGCCAATTCTCAACAAAGAAGAAGGAGGAGGAGGAAGACAAAATATATATTTATGATATATATCTCTCATTCTCACTCTTTCTCTCTCTTTCTTTCTCTATCCTCCTCTCTCATCAATCATCATATATCTTTTAAAGTTATTTCCTGAATGTGAGAAAATCAGAAATCATCAGGGTACTAGATAAATTCCCTAACATTCCTGAGTATACCTTGAATGAAAATCAATCTTTTTCTAGTTGTATTAATACTCAGAAATTATAGAATGGGTGTTCATAATTAGTATTTAAATTAATTGTTTAATCAGTTTGTCAAAACAGGCCTGTTAGAATTGAATTGTGTGGCAAATTTTGGCAAGCTAAATAGAAGAGAGTGGAACAAGGTCTGATATGATTTGGCTCTATGTCCTCACCCAAATATCATCTTGAGTTATAATCCCCACATGTTGAGGGAGGAATCTGGTAGGAGGTTATTGGATCACGGAGGCAGTTTCTCTCATGTTGTTCTCATGATAACAAGTGAGTTCTCATGAGATCTGATGGCTTAAAAGTATTTGACAGTGTCTGCCTCCCTCTTTCTCTCTGCACTGCCACCATGTAAGATGTGCCTTGCTTCTCCTTCACCTTCCACCATGATGATGTTTCCTGAGGCATCCCCGACCATGAGGAAATGTGAGACAATTAAACCTGTTTCCTTTATAAATTACCCAGTCTCAGGTCATTCTTTATAGCAGTATGAAAACAGACAGTGGTATGAAAACAGAAAATTGGTACTGGGAGTTTGGGGCTATAAAGATACCTAAAAATGTGGAAGTGACTTTAGAACTGGGTAACAGGCAGAGGTTGGAATGGTTGGAGGGCTCAGAAGGAGACAG
Source organism: Papio anubis (assembly GCF_008728515.1). NCBI lineage: Eukaryota > Metazoa > Chordata > Mammalia > Primates > Cercopithecidae > Papio > Papio anubis. Next base: position 44,732,131 of record NC_044980.1, on the reverse strand, counting down.
GAAGATGTGGGAAAGTTTGGAATTTCTTAGAGACTTTTTGAATAGTTTTGACCAAAATGCTGATAGTCATAACGGACAATGAAGTCCAGGCTGCAGTGGTCTCAGATGGAGATGAGGAATTTGTTGGGAACTAGAGTGAATGTCACTCTTGCTATGCTTTAACAAAGAGACTGGTGGCATTTTGCCCCTGCCCTAGAGATCTGTGGAAACTTTTAACTTGAGAGAGAAGATTTAGGGTATCTGGCAGAAGAAATTTCTGAACAGCAAAGCCTTTGAGATGTGACCTGGCCTTTTCTGAAAGCATACAGTTATATGTGTTCAGAAAGAGATGATATTAAATTGGAACATATGTTTAAAAGGGAAGCAGAGCGTAAAGGTTTGGAAAATTTGAGCCTGACAATGTGGTAGAAAATAAAAACCCATTTTCTGGGGATAAATTCAAGCTGGCTGCAGAAATTTGCATTTAGTAATGAAGCGCTGAACGTTAATAGCCAAGACAATGTAGAAAATGTCTCCAGAGCATGTCAGAAGTCTTCACAGCAACCCCTCCCGTCACAGGCTCAGAGGCCTAGGAGGGAAAAATGGTTTTATGGGTCACGCCCAGAGCCCTGCTATTCTGTGCAGTCTCAGGACATGGCACCCTATGTCCCTGCTACTCCAGCTACAGCCATGATTAAAAGGGGCCAAAGTATAGGCCCCTCAGGGTGTTGCTTCAGAGGGTGCAAGCCCCAAGCCTTGGCAGCTTCTATGTGGTGTTGGGTCTGCAGGTGCACGGAAGGTAAGAGTTCAGTTTGAAAGCCTCCACCTAGATCTCAGAGAAGTATGGAAACTCCTGGATGCCCAGACAGAAGTCTGCTGCAGGGATGGAGTCATGGAGAACCTCTATTAGGGAAATGCAGAGTAAAATATGGGATTGGAGCCCCCACACAGAGTCCCCATTGGGGCACTGTCTGGTGGAGCTGTGAGAAGAGGACCACTGTTCTCCAGACCCCAGAATGGTAAAGCCACTGACAATTTGCATTGTGCACCTGGAAAAGCCACAGGCACTCAACACCAGCCTGTGAAAGCAGTCATGGGGACGACCCTCCAGAGCCATAGAGGCAGAGCTGCCCAAGGTCTTGAGAGCTCATCTCTTGCATCAGCATGTCCTGGATATTAGACATGGAGTCAAAGGAGATTATTTTCTAGCTTTAAGATTTAATAAGTGCCAGCTGGGTTTTGGACTTGCATGGGACCTGAGGCCTCTTTGTTTTAGCCTATTTCTCCCATTTGGAATGGGAACATTTACTCAATGCCTGTACCTCGATTGTATCTTGGAAATAACTAGCTTGTTTTTTATTTTATTTTGTTTTATTTTTGAGATGGAGTCTCGCTCTGTCACCCAGGCTGGAGTGCAGTGGTGCGATCTCAGCTCACTGCAAACTCTGCCTCCCAGGTACACGCCATTCTCCTGCCACAGCCGCCAGAGTAGCTGGGACTACAGGTGCCTGCCACCACGCCTGGGTGATTTTTTTATTTTTTTAGTAGAGATGGGGTTTCACCATGTTAGCAAAGATGCTTTTTTTATTATTATTATTTTACAGGCTCATAGGTGGAAGGGACTTGAGTTGTCTCAGATGAGACTTTGAACTTGGATTTTTGAGTTATTGCTGGAAAGCGTTAGGACTTTGGGGGACTGTCAGGGAAACATGATTGGTTTTGAATTGTGAAAATAATATGAGATTTGGGAGGGGTCAGGGGCAGAATGATATGGTTTCGCTCTGTGTCCCCATCCAGATGTCATCTTGAATTGTAATCTCCACATATTGAGGGAGGAACATGATGGGAGATTATTGGATCATGGGGGCAGTTTCCCTCATGCTGTTCTCATGATAGCAAGTGAGTTCTCATGAGATCTGATGGTTTAAAAGTGTTTGATAGTTTCTGCCTCCCTCTTTCTCTCTCTACTGCCTCCATGTAAGATGTCCCTTGCTTCCTCTTTGCCTTCCACCATGTTTCCTGAGCCCTCACCAGCCATGAGGAACTGCAAGTCAATTAAACCTCTTTTCTTTATAAATTATCCAGTCTCAGGTCATTCTTTATAGCAGTGTGAAAACAGACTAATACAAGGTCTAACAGTCAGTTGAGTTCAAAAGAAAGACTTTCTAATAGAATCTAGAATTTCTTTTATATAAATCATAGTAAATAAAGTAATTTCTAATATCATTTTTTTGGAAAATTTGTGAATAACACATGAAAATTTATCCCCTTATAAGCCAGAATTATTCTGTATATTAGTCGTTTCTAAACTTATTTTACAGGATACTATTTCATAGTACAAAAATAGGTACACAAAAAGTTATACCTTGTAAAATAAGTTTATATCTCAATCTAGAATCTAGAAACTTTTCTGTGCACATTGCCTTATAAATGGTACTGAAAATTATGTGGTTAAAAAAAGTATAATATTTTCTAAATGTTGTGTCCATGAAACATTTTTTTCCCCTCAGTACACCACCTGTAGAGAAATTCCAAAACAGTGTACAGCAATCATGAATTTGAAGAAATAATTTGGATCCTTGGGTTCTGGGAATACAAAGATAAATAAGCCACAGTACATACCTTTAAATAGGGCACAGAAAATGTATCACAAGGAACCACCACAATTATAAAAATATGTTCAATACTACTACTAATAATAAAATCATAAAATTTATGTTTCCAAAGTAGTAAATAGCACAAAGTAATTGACTTTGCCAAGAAATTATGGTCTCACAGAAAGTAAAAGGAAAGACTTTTTTCCCTGTATTGTTTTCTGCTTACAAAAAGTCTCTAAGAAAGAATTGGGTTTTAATTTTCTTCTTGCTGCTTTTAGTTGACTCCCTAATGGAACAGGTTTTTGTTGTTGTTGTTGTTGTCGTTGTTGTTCTGGAATGCCAATTCTCTTTTGATTGTAGTCCTTGTGTATATTATATTTCTACTATTCAAATTATATATATAATGTTATATATTTTGTTGTTTTACTTCTTCTGTGAAAACTTAAGTCGTATTATTCTGAAGACTGGAGATGATCCAACAAAGCCTGTGACTCTCCCTCATTTGGAATCCTACTGGCCTGATCTCTTTTCCATTGCCAACACACTGCTAAAGCTATACTATATCAAACACTCTCCCTAAAGGCTCAGGGACCATTATGGAAAAGGAGGGCAAGTGAGATTGTAAGAGCCAAATTAGGGAGGTGCAGTGTGGAAGCCAAAGCAAACTCCATCTTGAATGCTAATCTTCCATGTGGGCTTCTGATTAACCTCAGTTCCGGGAATGCCTCAGATTTTCAGTGTATCTATTGTCCCTTATGAACAAATACTTACTGTAAATCCTGCCTTTAGGCAAATTCCCACCCATTCCCTCTGAAGCATGTGTGACCTTCCCTTATGTTATATAATCCCTGGGTCTGGCAGGTAATGGTGCAGGTCTCACCACCGCCTGAGACACAGACATGGTTTCTGTTTGAATGCTTCTATTAAATATTTCTTCCTAAGGAAAGAAAAACAAATATGAGTTTGAAAGAATTGGAAAGAGCATTTCTGTCAGAGAAAACAGAAATTTATTCTGTCAATAAATTCTTGAAATTTTTTAAGTAAGGAAAATACAAATCAAAAATTTTTTAAAGTAAACTAACCTAACTGAAATAATAAGGATGAATGCGAGAGGGCAGTGATACACTTGAAAGAAATAGTTGAGTGATGGCAGAGAAATCACTGAATGTTTTTCTTATCATTTTGCTGTTGTGTTGTTTGCTTCTACCTTTGTGGCTGAGAAGAATATCTCAAACCTCATTACTTACATTTGGAACTGTGGATCAGGTTCCTTTCACTTCTAATTCAACCAGATTATGTATTAATTAAATTTTGGGGGGCTGGTCTAGAGAGTCTACCACCACTGTGAAAGTGGCAAACTATAAGGGGTACAAATAATGTTTTCACAGGTCAAATATTACCAGGATAATCATACGTTTTCAGGGACTAGCTGCTGACTTATTCTGTTTCCAGGCAGGAGGATGTGTGATAACTGCTTGAAAGTAAGTAGAAAACCTAATCAACAATGCCCTTATGCCTTTTGAGATCTGGCAAGAAGAGAAAAGCACCATTATGCTCCATTCCAAATTTAAGGGCAGCTGAGAGCCAGCAAAGTCCAACCTTCTGCATGATGGTGAAGCATGGATTTTCCACCCACATCACAGCTGGCTTCTCAAGTTGTCTCATCAGCGTCACCTACAAAGCATTCTTTGTTTGAGATAATTTGGCAGAATCTCCCACCCTGGGACATTGGAATGTGGCCAATCTATCAGCATGGAAGATAGCTTTCGGGAAGCTCACATGGTTGTTGGATGTAGGGCTGATTGAAGGAGGGTGATTCTGAGCAGCTTGGATGGTAAAATCTCCTTATGGGCATAACAATTTATTACTCAGGTTTTTGGAAGCAATGTACACTATTTTTCAGGCAATAAAAATCTCCACAGATAATCTGATTTTGTTTACTTGTTTTTATTTTTTTATTTCATTAAAATATAACCATGTGAAATAAGGGAACACCTATCAGCAAAAGAGTTTGGCAGACCATAAAGCTGAGCACCCCAAAAGACCTTGAATTTCAAAATAGGTGCACTCTGTTCACAAACGAGAGTACTCCGCCATCTTGACCCAACAGTAGGATTATTGGGGGATATTTGTGGTATTTTATTTAGGTATTTATAATTAGTGGAAGCATCTAGTCAGCCCCATTGATTTCTCCTGCAAACCCACCCTTATAATTAAAAGCAAATGGCTGTCATGATACAGACTTTATTTGCTCCAAGTTAAAGAGAAAAGAGCTGTTTGTGAAAATTTTAGTAATGTATTAGGAAAGGTTGAAATTCCAATTGTGAGCCTTGACATGGTAAAATAAAACTCTGGTTTTTGTGATACAAGAGGTCAGGGGAAGGGCTGCTCTTTAGGTTATGTGACCGAAGACAAAGTTGGCCTGTGAAAACACTCTGCCCGTATGTATAGAGCAATAGCCAGCACTACTCTTCAAAGGAAAGATTTGTTAGGAAAAAAAAAAAAAAAATCAATGGCAGAAGTTTCCCATACCAGCTAACCATAACAAGTGACCTGGTCTTTTTTTGTTCATGAACATGAACTGATAACAGAGAATGATCAGACACTTGAAGAAAATCAACAGTGTAGGAGAGAACAACATATGTAAATGAAGAGGACAACTAATATTAAGGGAACCAGAATCTACCTACTTTGGGAATCAGAATAAATACAAGATACTATGGTGACTTGCTCTAGTGAATTGTGCACTTTCTGACCAATTCACCCAGAATCTTAAGGTTATTCAAACTTGTATTTAGTTTGTGCAAGTAACAATGGGAAATTTCAATTATTTCACCTATTTAAGGCATTGTGGAATACTCTGTTTTTCTCAAGTCTATTGGGTCATTTTTCAAATTAAACATCCATTCCATGTCTCTGTTCATTTTCAAGTCAGTAGTGGAGAAATGCAGGTGGAGATGACAATACAAGTAAATGCTTTGTATTCAGCAGGTGAATGTCCTTCCTCCTTTCTCTCAAGACACCATATGTAGAACATGCTGCATAAATATTGATACATCTATATGCTAGGTGAAGTATTCCAACAAAAATTCCACAAATATATGGAGAGGTATATAGATGATAGAGATATATAGGTAGATAGATAATGTTCTCACGTATCTCCATTTAGAGATATAAACATGGAGATGAATACAGATGTAGACATGACTATATAGAAGTATATGGAGATGTTGTTAGCTAGAAGAAAAAATCTGAGTTATGTCCTCATTATCTAGAAAGGTATACAGTTACAGTATAATACAGAAGAAAAATGTCATGATAAACTAGTCAGAAATATACAGAACCTGGGAGGTGGAGCAGAACATTTCTGTACTTTCCTCTTTAAATCATTTCTCAGTTCACATAGAGCTTTCTTGGATGGACCTCAGGGTCTTTTCTGTCTCCCTTCCTTCTCTCATGCAGTCTCACCTACTCAGTCTTTTCCATGACTTTTGCCTTCTTCTGACCTCTGTCCTGGAGATGGGCCTCAAAATCTCCAAACTCACAGGCAGCATTCCCCTTTTCTGGAATGATAGAAATAGGTCATTCCAGTTACAATGGACAAGCTGACTATTAATGTTCATGTAATTGGAATTAAGCCTGCACAATTTTGGTGATGGTCCAAGGTGGACTGCACATGCTCCAGGGGTGCATGGAACAATCTATCAGAGTGCAGTAATATAATAGTCACGATTCTGTTTATATTCTGCCTTTTTAAATTATTTTTAAAAAATATTTTTATAATGCTCTATAGTGCATGATTTATACACACACATAGTAGTATATAAAGTAAACTAAATATGCCTACATAAATTTGCATATATTGCAGGCTTAATTTGTTTAGCTGAGAGAGGTATACTATCAAAGGCTATTTCAGAAGATAAATTATTATTGATATTACTTTAATATGTTAATTTTGCTGCATTTTATATCAATAATAACTATTACAACAGAAAACAATGTTTTGGCAGGGCACTTTGCTCATGCTTATAATCCCAGTACTTTGGGAGGTCAAGGCAGGAGGATCTATTGAGCCCAGGAATTGATGACCAGCCTGGGCAACTTGGTGAGATCCCATCTCCACAAAATACAGAAAATAAAAACTAGCTGGATGTGGTGATGTGCACTTGTAGTCCCAGCTACTATAGAGAGGCTGAGGTGGAAGAATTTCTTGAGCCTGGGAGATTGAGGCTTCAGTGAGCTGAGATCACACTACTGCACTCTAGGTTGGGTGACACAGAAATAAATAAATAAAATAAAACACTGCTTTTTTTAAATATCATCTTAACAAATTTTCATCCCTACTGGGAATAAAGGGAAGGAAAAGAGTGAAAGAAAGAATACCTCACCTTGCCCTATAAAATCGTAAATTTAAAGGAAATATCAAAGAGCTATAACAAATTTAAAGATAATAAAAAGTTAGTGGTTTTCGAAGAACTTGTCAACTCTCACAGGAGGAACTAAAGTGTGCAGAAGGAACTTTGGGTCACCAGTTGCCTTTAATGTGCCGTGTTCTAACTGTCTCCCTGTTACATTCTTGTCTTCTTCAGTCTGTGCCAAACAGCAGCCATGGGGATCCTCTGCCCTCATAAGTCAGAATATGTCATTACCCTGGTATCAGCCTTCCAATTCTGCCCATTTCACTCTGCATAAAATTTAAAGCCCTTATCATGTTCATAGGACCCTATGTGATTGGGTCCTGGCTACCTCTAGGATCATCTTTTTCACTGCTCTTTCCCCTTGTTCACTATCTTAACATAACAAAAATATTCCCTTCTACCTCAAGGATCTATTTTCCAGTTCTCTCTGTATTTAATGCTCTTCTTTTCTATATTCATATGGCTCCCTTTCTCCCCCTTATTCATATATCCTTCAAATGCCACCACCGTTTTAAATGACCACTGTAACTACATTAGGATCTTTATGTCACTTTATCCCCTCTTAAATCATTCCTAATGACCCTGTTAGCCCTTCCTTCTTGGCACACCATACAAGTATTGAATAGAAAGCTCAGCAGGGAAAACTCACTCAGTCTTCTTGACTTCAAATTTCTCATCTAAAAACAGGAAAGAGTAAACCAATTTCTAGGAATCTGCCAATACCCATGCAAGTTCATAATGAAAATGTATTTACTAGATTAAGTTTGGTTTAGTGGCAGTCGTTTTACTCAGCAATCACATTTTTTTGGAAGTTTCTTGAGGGATGGATATTTTTTTCTCCAATATTTAGCAATAAATACTAATGTGTTCTCTTGAGATGAGTGAGACTTTTGAAACAGATTTCTTTCCGGATGGAGATGATGGGGATAAGTGAAGCAATAAGGAAGGCTACAAGCCCTCTTCCAACATTTGTGGAGTCCAGGGTAAGGGACCCATAAACTTATTTCCACATATGTAAAGATTATAACTTAAACTATTCTCATGGCCTAGATTAGTTGTCCTCAGATTACCCACTGTCACCCAAAACTCTTCCTTAAATATAGAATATTGAATCTAGAGGCTGAAGGGGGCATGATTTTCCCAGCCAGCCTAGCCATATAGCTGTCTAGCAGCCTAACTGGAAATAAGGACCTGAGGTAACAAGGCAGGGCAGAGCCTGGGTGGTGATAGAGCCTGCCTGGACCTGTGACAAATCGAACTTCCCAACGAGCCAGAGAGAGCAACTTTCCTACCCCAATACATCACTTTTCTGAGTCAGATTTCCAGGCAGGTCTAGCTATGCCACACATTTCAGACATTTGGGACAGTGAAGCTTGAATATTCTATGGTTTTCTCAGACAAAGTCTGTAATTTTCTCATCTCACCACCCTCCAACAACAGCACACATACACACACACACACAAACACATGCACACAGCCTCCACACACCCCCCCTCTGGTATGAGTGTCTCCGTTCAGATTAATTGTCTTTCTCCTGTAATTTTCATAGCTGAAGTTATTACCAAGTTTCCCAAAAGTTTTCTATTTCTTTGTTGTTGTTGTTGAGACAGGATCTCACTCTAGTCACCCAAGCTGAAGTGCAGTGGCACGATCATGGCTCACTGCAACCTCCACCTCCCAGGTTCAACAGATCCTGCTGCTTCAGCTTCATGAGTAGCTGGAACAAAAGGTACGCATCACCACAATTTTACTTTTGTAGACATAGTGTCTCACTATGTTACCCAGGCTGGTCTCAAACTCCTGGCCTCAAACAGTACTCTCGTTTTGGCCTCCCAAAGTGTTGGGATTATAGGCATGAGCCACTGCACCCAGCCCAAAACTTTCCTTATGTACCCAAAATACAACAAAACATCTTTGTGTATTGCTATTTGTAATACGTGGGATCTTCTCAGTCTTCGGTTTCAGAGTAAAGATTCCTCTTTCCCAGGTGTGAGGGCAGGACTGGTCAACCATATCATGCGGATTATCCAGAAAATGACTCAGTTGTCAGGGGTCCACTGACTTACTCTGACCTTTGGACACTCCACTTAACATCTCAGGAATGTTTTTTCCTTTCAGTATAATCGTTTTAGCAATGAAAAAGAACCTCCACCTCTGTCATGAGAACATATACAAGGTCAGTTTTAATACCTTGAGATTGCTTCATGGGAAATCCAGAATAATTCAGAAACTTGGGCTGTCTTAAATAATGTACCCCCTAGATGTTTTAGAGAAAATTTTAATATTTTGTGTCTAAAAATTTTATTGAATAATAAACAATTTGCATTATACTAGTTATCAGAAAGAATCTTTCCTTCAGTTAATCTAAGTTAAATAATAAGTTTAATATAATAACATCTTTAGGTAATAACTAACAATAATTATTTACTATTTGCATGATATTAATTTATATATTATTAATTGCATTATATTAATATAAAATTAATTAATAATTTGCATATTATTAATTATGTGATATTAATGTAAGTTTAGTTATAACTGGATAAGAAATAGTTGCTTAGTTTGTAAAACATGCTATTTAGCTAATAGGAAAGTTGTTATTAATTGAATTCTCATTTAGTATAACTAGACATTATTTTAGGAGCACAGACTGGACCATTGTATGTACCAAGGCTGAGAGACTGTGGATGGGCCTGAGTAAGAACCATCTAAAAAAGTGAAGATTATTATAACTGTTGTAATTGTAATTATAATAATAATATTTTTAAAGTTCTAAATACAGTTTTACATATTCTAGGTGTCAGATATATTAACTTTTCATTTAAATATGTCATGTTACCATATATGTTAACCTTGGCTCTATGGAAAAGTTGAATTCAAACAATAAATATGTTAACATATTTACTGAGGTTCAATTTAGGATACGGCATAGTGTTCTAAGAGCGATTCAAAGTTGGGTAAGACATCCTTGATCCTAAGCATATATTAACCAGTGCATATATTAGTATAGCATAACCTGAAATACACTTAGGTAACACAGGTGTTTAGAAACAAATTACTCCCAGTGAAGAAACTAGACATGGTTTTGCAAAGAAAGCCTCACAAAGAAATGGCATCACAGTATTTAGTAAAATACAATTTCTACTCTAAATAAAGTCATCTGAATAAAAAGCAATTTCTATTTTCATTTATATATATTTAAATTTATATGATATTCTTGTGTGCATATAAAATCTTGAAAAAGCCTTTTTACATATATTATTATAAACATTCTGAAAGCTGGCCAGCTATCTCATATTATTAATATTATAGATAAGGTTGTGACTTGCCAGCTTTCATGGGTTCATAAAAGAGGGACTGACATTGGAATTCATAAGTCTTTGAGTGCTTTTCACTCACATGATGCTTTTCTTTTCAAATAAGACATGGTGAATTTTACCATGAAAAATCAAATTTATTTTAATATAAGTCTAAGCAATATATAATTAGATAATAGTCTTATGAGTCAATTATGGATCCAATAAAATGGGTAGAGATTAGGTTTTCTGAGCTGGTTTTTAAATAGGAGTTGACTAGTCTTAGGCTATTTCTCAAATCTGAGTTAAGGCTGCATGGGGGCTCATTTGTTCCATAGATCAATGTTAAAGTGCTCAGTACATGTTATCTATTATTACTTTTAGACTCTTTTTCAGTTCAGTGGAAAACCAATAAAATCTTCAGCTCCAACAGAAATCCTAGGCATCAGACACCAAACTCTGTGCCCAGCAGGGGGTTGGGACAGATATTTTAGAACATTGCTCTCACACTGAGCCAGAGACATTGCCAGGAAGACTGCTGGTGATAGTCTCATTGCAGCAATTGGCTTCATAGTTTCTAATTCATCACAAGTTCTTCATTGTCAAAAGTGAGAAAGATAAAAGATGGAAGAGGAAGAATATTTGACATACTGTACTAATAACTGCCTCATTCTGCCTGCTTTCACCCCCTAATTTATGTGAGGGAAGTTTGAAAACTGACACTAATCTCAGAAAAAAAATAGCTGGAGCTGCAGGGATGACCGAGGTCTGATCAATAATGAAATAAATCAAGCTCAGAGAATATCAATACTGTCTGTTTACAAGTAAATTTTTTTTAACCAGATGTAATTTGATTACTTTTTTCTACAGTATTTCTGAAGGAAACATTCTCCATTGTTCATAATTAATAAACTGATTTTATTTAATTTTATCTACCTCCACACTAGACTGTGATCCTCTCCTATAGTTTGAATATTTGTCCCTTCCAAAACTCACGTTGAAATTTAATTGCCATCATAACAGAATTAAAAAGTGGAACTCTCAAGAAGTAATTAGGTCATGAGGATAATACCCTCATGGATGAGAGGGGTGCTGTTAAATAAAGGGCAAGTCCGGCCCTCTCTTGCTCTCTCTTGACCTTTTACCTTCTGCCAAGGGATAAACAGCAGGAAGGTACTCATCAGACTACGATCACCAGATTTGGACTATCCAGCCTTCAACACCTTGAGCAAATAAATTTTGGTTCATTATAAAATTTCCGGTGTGGGGGGCGCTAAAGATGGCCAAATAGGAACAGCTCCAGCCTCCAACTCCCAGTATGAGCAACACAGAAGATGGGTGATTTCTGCATTTTCAACTGAGGTACCGGGTTCATCTCACTGAGGCATGTTGGACAGTCGGTGCTGGTCAGCAGGTGCAGCACGAGCAGTGAGAGCTGAAGCAGCACAAGACATCGCCTCACCTGGGAAGTGCAAGGGGGAAGGGAATTCCTTTTCCTAGCCAAGGGAAACTGAGACACACAACACCTGGAAAATTGGGTAACTCCCACCCTAATACTGAACTTTACCAAGGGTCTTAGCAAATGGCACACTAGGAGATTATATCCCACACCTGCCCAGAGGGTTCCATGCCCAAGGAGCCTCCCTCATTGCTAGCACAGAAGTCTGAGATCTAACTGCAAGGTGGCAGGTAGGCTGGGGGAGGGGCACTTGCCATTGCTGAGGCTTAAGTAGGTAAACAAAACCGCCTGGAAGCTCGAATTGGGTGGAGCCCACAGCAGCTCAAGGAGGCCTGCCTGACTCTGTAGACTCCACCTCTGGGGACAGGGCATAGCTAAACAAAAAGCAGCAGAAACCTCTGCAGATGTAAATGTCCCTGTCTGACAGCTTTGAAGAGAGCAATGGTTCTTCCAGCACAGAGGTTGAGATCTGAGAATGGACAGACTGCCTGTGTAAGTGGGTCCCTGAACCCTGAGTAGCCTAACTGGGAGACATCTCCCACTAGGTGCAGACCGACACCTCACATCTCACACAGCTGGGTACACCTCTGAGACGAAGCTTCCAGAGCAAGAATCAGACAGCAACACTCGCTGTTCAGCAATATTCTATCTTCTGCAGCGTCTGCTGCTGATACACAGGCAAACAGGGTCTGGAGTGGACCTCAAGCAAACTCCAACAGACCTGCAGCTGAGGGTCTTGACTGTTACAAGGAAAACTAACAAACAGAAAGGACACCCACACCAAAACCCCATCATTATGTCACCATCATCAAAGACCAAAGGCAGATAAAACCACAAAGATGGGGGAAAAGCAGTGCAGAAAAACTGAAAACTCAAAAAATCAGAGTGCATCTCTCCCTCCAAAGGAATGCAACTCATCATCAGCAAGAGAACAAAGCTGGATGGAGAATGACTTTGATGAGTTGAGAGAAGACGGCTTCAGTTGATCAAACTTCTCAGAGCTAAAGGAGGAACTACGTTCCCAACTCAAAGAAACTAAAAACCTTGAAAAAAGAATGGAAGAATGGATAACTAGAATAATCAGTGCAGAGAAGACCATAAACGAACTGATAGAGATGAAAGCCATGCCACGACAACCGCGTGACTAATCCACAAGTTTCAGTAACTGACTAGATCAACTGGAAGAAAGAGTATCATGATTGAAGATCAAATGAATGAAAAGAAGCCAGAAGAGAAGTATAGAGAAAAAAGAATAAAAATAAATGAACAAAGCCTCCAAGAAATATGGGATTATATGAAAAAAGAAAATCTACATCCGATTGGTGTGCCTGAAAGTGATGGGGAAAATGGAACCAAGTTGGAAAACACTCTGCAGGATATCATCAAGGAGAACTTCCCCAACCTAGTAAGGCAGGCCAGCATTCAAATTCAGGAAATACAGAGAATGTCACAAAGATACTCCTTGAGAACAGCAACTCCAAGGCACATAATTGTCAGATTCACCAAAGTTGAAATGAAGGAAAAAACGCTAAGGGCAGCCAGAGAGAAAGGTAGGTTACTCACAAATGGAAGCCCATCAGACTAAAAGGAGATCTCTTGGCAGAAACTCAACAAGCCAGAAAAGAGTGGTGGCCAATATTCAACATTCTTAAAGAAAAGAATTTTCAACCCAGAATTTCATATCCAGCCCAACTAAGTTTCATAACTGAAGGAGAAATGAAATCCTTTATAGACAAGCAAATGCTTAGAGATTTTCTCACCACCACTCCTGCCCTACAAGAGATCATGAAGGAAGCACTAAACATGGAAAGGAACAGCCAGTACCAGCCATTGCAAAAACATGCCAAAATGTAAAGACCATCGATGCTAGGGAAAAACTGCATCAACTAACGAACAAAATAACCAGCTAATATCATAATGACAGCATCAAGTTCACACATAACAATATTAACCTTAAATGTAAATGTACTAAATGGTCCAATTTCACATGCAGAGACACACATAGGCTCAAAATAAAGGGATGGAGGAAGATCTACCAAGAAAATGGAAAACAAAAAAAGGCAGGGGTTGCAATCCTAGTCTCTGATAAAACAGACTTTAAACCATCAAAGATCAAAAGAGACAAAGAAGGCCATTACATAATGGTAAAGGGATCAATTCAACAGGAACAGCTCACTATCCTATATATATGAACCCAAAGCAGGAGCACCCAGATTCATAAAGCAAGTCCTTAGAGACTTACAAAAAGACTGAGACTCCCATACAATAATAATGGGAGACTTCAACACGCCACTGTCAACATTAGACAGATCAGCGAGACAGAAAGATAGCAAGAATATCCAGGAATTGAACTCAACTCTGCACCAAGAGGACCTAATAGACATCTACAGAATTCTCCACCCCAAATCAACAGAATATACATTCTTCTCAGCACCACATCGCACTTATTCCAAAATTGACCACATAATTGGAAGTAAAGCACTCCTCAGCAAATGTACAAGAACAGTAATTATAACAAACTGTCATTCAGACCACAGTGCAAACAAATTAAAACTGAGAACTAAGAAACTCAATCAAAACCGCTCAACGACATGGAAACTGAACAACCTGCTCCTGAATGACTAATGGGTACATAACAAAATGAAGGCAGAAATAAAGATGTTCTTTGAACCCAATGAGAACAAAGATACAACATACCAGAATCTCTGGGACACATTTAAAGCAATGTGTAGAGGGAAATTTATAGCACTAAATGCACACAAGAGAAAGCAGGAAATATCTAAACTTGACACCCTACATCACAATTAAAAGAACTAGCAAAGCAAGAGCAAACACACTCAAAAGCTAGCAGAAGGCAAGAAATAAGTAATATCAGAGCAGAAATGAAGGAGATAGAGACACAGTGAATTCTCCAAAAAATCAATGAATCCAGAAGCTGTTTTTTGAAAAGATCAACAAAATTGATGGACACCTAGCAAGACTAATAATAAAGAAGAAAAGAGAGAAGAATGAAATAGATGCAATAAAAAATGAAAAAGGGGATATCACCACTGACCCCACAGAAATACAAACTACCATCAGAGAATACTATAAACACCTCTACACAAATAAACTAGAAAATCTAGAAGAAATGGATAATTTCCTGGACACTTACATTCTCCCAAGACTAAACCAGGAAGGAGTTGAATCCCTGAATAGACCAATAGCAGACTCTGAAATTGAGGCAATAATTAATAGCCTACCAACTAAAAAAATCCAGGACCAGATGAATTCACAGCCGAATTCCACCAGAGGTACAAGGAGGAGCTGGTACCATTCCTTCTGAAACTATTCCAATCAATAGAAAAAGAGGGAATCCTCCCTATTCATTTTATGAGGCCAACATCATCCTGATACCAAAGCCAGGCAGAGACACAACAAGAAAAGAGAACTTCAGACCAATATCCCTGATGAATATCGATGCAAAAATCCTCAATAAAATACTGGCAAACTGAATCCAGCAGCACATCAAAGAGCTTATCCAGCATGACCAGGGGATGCAAGACTTGTTCAACATAGGCAAATCAATAAATGTAATCCAGCATATAAACAGAACCAAAGACAAAAACCACATGATTATCTCAATAGATGAAGAAAAGGCCTTTGACAACATTCAACAGCCCTTCATGCCAAAAAGTCTCAATAAATTCGGTATTGCTGGGACGTACCTCAAAATAGTAAGAGCTATTTATGACAAACCCACAGCCAATATCCTACTGAATGGGCAAAAACTGGAAGCATTCCCTTTGAAAACTGGCACAAGACAGGGATGTCCTCTCTCACCACTCCTATTCAACATGGTGGTGAAAGTACTGGCTAGGGCAATCAGGCAAGAGAAAGAAATCAAGGATATTCAGTCAGGAAAAAAAGAAGTCAAATTGTCCCTGTTTGCAGATGACATGATTGTATATTTAGAAAACCCCATCGTCTCAGTTCAAAATCTCCTTAAGCTGATAAGCAACTTCAGCAAAGTGTCAGGATACAATATCAGTGTGCAAAAATCACAAGCACTCTTATACAACAGTAACAGACAAACAGAGAGCCAAATCATGAATGAACTCCCATTCACAATAGCTTCAAAGAGAATAAAACACCTAGGAATCCAACTTACAAGGGATATAAAGTACTTCTTCAAGGAGAACTACAAACCACTGTGCAGTGAAATAAAAGAGGACCCAAACAAATGGAAGAACATACCATGCTCATGGATAGGAAGAATCAATATTGTGAAAATGTCCTTATTGCCCAAGGTAAATTATAGATTCAATGTCATCCCCATTAAGCTACCAATGACTTTCTTCACAGAATTGGAAACAACTGCTTTAAAGTTCGTATGGAACCAAAAAAAGACCCCATATTGCCAAGACAATCCTAAGTCAAATGAACAAAGCTGGAGGCATCACGCTACCTGACTTCAAATTTTTATTTTACTTTAAGTTCTAAGGTACATGTGCACAACGTGCAAGTTTGTTACATACGTATACAAGGCTACAGTAACCAAAACAGCATGGTACTGGTACCAAAACAGAGATATAGACCAATGGAACAGACCAGAGTCCTCAGAAATAATACCACACATCTACAGCCATCTGATCTTTGACAAACCTCAGAAAAACAAGAAATGGGGAAAGGATTCCCTATTTATTAAATGGTGCTGGGAAAACTGGCTAGCCATAAGTAGAAAGCTGAAACTGGATCCTTTCCTTACTCCTTATACGAAAATTAATTCAAGATGGATTAGAGACTTTAATGTTAGACCTAAAACCATAAAAACCCTAGAAGAAAACCTAGGTAATACCATTCAGGACATAGGCATGAGCAAGGACTTCATGTCTAAAACACCAAAAGTAATGGCAACAGAAGCCAAAATACAAATGGGACCTAATTAAACTAAAGAGCTTCTGCACAGCAAAAGAAACTACCATTAGAGTGAACAGGCAACCTACAGAATGGGAGAAAATTTTTGCAATCTACTCATCTGATAAAGGGCTAATATCCAGAACCTACAATGAACTCAAACAAATTTACAAGAAAAAAAAAGACAAACAACCTCATTCAAAAGTGGGCAAAGGATATGAACAGACACTTCTGAAAAGCAGACATTCATACAGCCAACAGACACATGAAAAAATGCTCATCATCACTGGCCATCAGAGAAATGCAAATCAAAACCACAATGAGATACCATCTCACACCAGTTAGAATGGCAATCATTAAAAAATCAGGAAACAACAGGTGCTGGAGAGGATGTGGAGAAATGGGAACACTTTTACACTGTTGGTGAGACTGTAAACTAGTTCAACCATTGTGGAAACGGTGTGGCTATTCCACAAGTATCTAGAACTAGAAATACCATTCGACCCAGCCATCCCATTACTGGATATATACCCAAAGGATTATAAATCGTGCTGCTCTAGAGACACGTGCACACGTATGTTTATTGCAGCACTATTCACAATAGCAAACTTGGAATCAACCCCAATGTCTATCAGTTACAGACTGGATTAAGAAAATGTGGCACTAATACACCATGGAATACTATGCAGCCATAAAAATTGATGAGTTAATGTCCCTTTTAGGGACATGGATGAAGCTAGAAACCATCATTCTCAGCAAACTATCGCAAGGACACGAAACCAAACACAGCATGTTCTCATTCATAGGTGGGAATTGAACAATGAGAACACTTGGACACAGGAAGGGGAACATCACAAACCGGGTCTGTTGTGGGGTTGGGGGAGGAGGGAGGGATAGCATTAGGAAATATACCTAATATAAATGACAAGTTAAGGGATGCAGCACACCAACATGGCACATGTATACGTATGTAACAAACCTGCACGTTGTGCACATGTACCTTAGAACTTAAAGTAAAATAAAAATCAAAAAATTAAAAAATAAAAATAGTAACAATAAAAATAAAATAAAATTTCCAGTCTCAGGTATTCTGTAACAATGTCACAAAATGGATTCCAAGGTGGAAAAAAAATGTATTCTCTTCAATGCCATCTAGCCCTGTAATAATGCTGAGCACAGGACAGTTCACAAATGAATAATTAATGATACTAAGTATGTCATACATAAGGAATCCAACTGATAATCTTATGAAATTATCTAGATACTTTTAAAAAATAATTGAGTGCAGATCTGATATGCAACCCAAATAGAAATACTATAATGAATACCATGAAACAACACTGAAAATGGAAAAGCAGCACTGGCAATATAAAAATAATTTTTAATTTGTAGATTCTACAAATATCTGAGGATTGTAAATGCAGAAAAAACAATACAGTTTTGGCTGGGCACAGCGGCTGATGCTTGTAATCCCAGCACTTTGGGAGGCTGAGGTGGGTGGATGATGAGGTCGGGAGCTCGAGAACAGCCTAACCAACATGGTGAAACCCCATCTCTACTAAAAATACAAAAATTAGCCAGGTATGGTGGCATGCGCTTGTAATCCCAGCTACTCAGGAGGCTGAGGCAGGAGAATCACCTGAACCCGGGAGGTGGAAGGTTGCAATGAGCTGAGATTGCACCACTGCACTCCAACCTGGGTGACAGAGTGAGACTCCATCTCAAAATAAATAAATAAATAAATAAATAAATAAATAAATAAATAAATAAAAAAAATACAGTTTTCTTTTCAGATAAATAGTCCTCAAAACTTGAATCAAAACATTTCCTAGCGGCTGTGGTGCTCTTTGTAAGACATAATTGTATTTACTTGCTTTGAAACCACTAAACTCTTCATGTGACTTGTGGGAGTTGATTTTTGGGCCATTATTTTCTAGCTGCTAAAAGAATGCAGTACATTTGGTTGTGTGAGGTTTTTAGTAAATGGCTCCTTATGTCATATTTGCAAGACAGATGTCTACAAATTGAAGTTTGTTTTTATAATTATGTGCATATTCAGCTCATCCTGACTTTGTGCAATTTAAAGTTTGTCCTCAGTTCACACTGGAGTGGTGTAAGTCAATGTTTTCCTCTCCAGGAGAACAATTTTGTCTGCTGCATGTTAACCAGTTGGCTCTCTTCTTAACTGTTGAACTGTATTAAATAAAACATCAGTTTCAGTGAATGGATGAGTTATTTGAGACATGTTAAAGAAATCCAAATTGTTTTTTTCACTCAAAAGCATTTATTGTAACCATATATTAAGAACAAAGTTTTTGTCACTGGATATCAAATATTTGCTCAGTGAAATCAAAGTTTCATACATGTTTTATAAAAGTAGACTGGACAATGCAGGTAAATAATTTTTCTTCTTTCCTACTCTCTTTTTCATTTTTATACTCTCTCTTTATGATGCTTAATTTTGTTGATCACAATATTTGGTGAATGGGAAATATTTACCAAATATTCTTTGATTAAAATAATCTATAAATAAAATTTAATAGAATACATTAACCTGCCCATGGCATTTTCTTTTTCAAATAAACAAGCTTTATTTTAGAGCAGTTTTAAGTTTACAGCACAATGGAGCAGAAGGTACAGAGAGTTTCTGTTTACACCCTGTTAGTACACATGTACAACCTCCAGTACAACATGGGTACATTTATTAAAATTGATGAACCTACATTGACACATCATGATCACCCAATGTTCATAGTTTACATTGGGGTCCACTCTTGGAGTTGAATATTCTTTGAGTTTTGACAAATTTATAATGACATGAATCCACCATATTCAGAATAGTTTCAATGCTTTATTACTTAATGTGATTAGGGAAATAGTTGTATTATTGTCTACCATATTTATTAGTTTTATGTTTCTTTCCCTATTCTTTGTTCCTTTTTTCTTATTTCATACTTTTTCTGCCTTTTGTGGCTTTAATTGAGCATTTACATGATATTAATTTTTTTCTTCTATCTTAGTACATCAGTTACACTTTTTTCTTTTACTTTTTCTAGTGGTTGCCCTCAAGTTTGCAATATAGATTTACTATTATTCCTAGTCATCTTTCAAATAACATTATACTATTTTGTGGCTACCACAAGTACCTTATAATAACAATATATTTTAAATATAGTAGTCCCTTTCATTTGCAGTTTCACCTTCTGTGGTTTTAGATATCTGTGGTAAATCACAGTTTGAAAATATTAAGTAGAAAATTCCAGAAATAAAGAATTTATATTTTAAATTGTAGGCCACTGTGAGTCGTGATGAAATCTTATGTTATCCTTCTCCATTCCCCTGGGACATGAATCACCTCTTTGTCCAGCGTATCCATGCTGTATATGCTACTGACCCCTTAGTCACTTAGTAACCATCTAGGTGATCAGATGGACTGTTGCAGCATCATAGTGCTTATGTTCAAGTAACCCTTACTTTACCTGATAATGACCCCAACGAACAAGAGTCAAGATGCTGGAACATTGTTATAATTGTTCTATTATTAGTTACTATCATTAATCTCTTACTGTGCTTGATTTCTAAATAAAACTTTATCATAGTTATCCATGTATAAGAAAAAAAAACATACTATGTATAGAGTTTGGTACTAGCCACGTGGATTTAGGCATCCACTGGGGATTTTGGAATGTAAGCCTCATGGATAAGGGGAGATTGTCCTATATTCTTCCCTCCTATCCCTTGTATTTTTGCTGTCATTCATTTACTTTTATATAAGCATACATATATATAATAATATAATACATATGTAATATGCACACATATATACATATAATAAGTTTATATATATATAATAAGCATACGCAATCAAATACATTGCTGCTGTAATTATTTGGAACAAACTGAGGAATAAGAAATTTTAAACTTTATTTTACCTTCACTTATTCTTTCTCCTATGCCCTTCTTTTCCTTACATAGATTCAAGATTCTAACACATAATATTTCCAACTCTCTTTTCACATGTACTGCAGAGCTTCTTTTCACATGTATTGGAGTGTAAATCTAATGACAACAAATTTCCTTCAATTTTTGTTTATCTGATAAAAAAAATCTTTATTTTTTATTCACTTTTGAAGTGTAATTTCACAGGGTACAGAATTCTAAGTTGGTGTTTGTTTTGTTTTGTTTTTCTGAACACTAAATATTTTACTGCACTATTTTCTTCCTTGCATGGTTTATAAGGAGAAGTCAGATGTTATTTTTATCTCTGCTCCTTGCCAGTTAAGATTTTCTTTTCTTCTTCTAGATTTTTGTCAAGATTTTAAAAAATCTTTTGATATTTTGAAATTTGAATATGTTATGCCTAGATGTAGTACTTTTGGCATTTATCTGTTTGGTTTTCTTTGGGTCTCCTGGATTTGTAGTTTGAAGTAGTTTAATTATTTAGGGGAAAACCTCAGTCATTGTTACTTCAGATATTGCTTTTGTTTCTTCCTCTTTCTTGTACTTCTGGTATTGCCACATGCATATGTTATACATTTTGTAGTTGTCCTACAGTTCTTGAATAGTTTGTTTTGTTTTTCTCTCTTTGCTTTTTAGCTTTGTAGGTTTCTATTGTGATATCCTCAACTTCAGAGATTCTTTCCTCAGTGATGTCCAGTTTACT
This sequence comes from Papio anubis, assembly GCF_008728515.1. Classification (NCBI taxonomy): domain Eukaryota; kingdom Metazoa; phylum Chordata; class Mammalia; order Primates; family Cercopithecidae; genus Papio; species Papio anubis. Next base: position 44,710,823 of record NC_044980.1, on the reverse strand, counting down.
AATAAGCCCACAAATGACCTTTTACATTTCTATTACAATGTTTTGATTCTAATATTTCATTTAGTTCTTTGTTAGAATCCCATCTCTCTGCTTGTATTATCCATCTGTTCTTGCATTTTTCATTAAAGCTCAGAGCAGTATCGATCATCATTTAAAAAATATTCTTGTCTGATAATTCCAACAGTCCTGCCATATCTGACTCTGGTCCAGGTACTATTTTAGTCTCTTTAAATGGTGATTTTTGCCTTTTAGTGTGCCTTGTGATATTTTATTGGAGGGTGGATATTATATGGTGGGTAAAAAGAACTGCAGTAAATAAACCTTAATATTATAATGGTAAGATGTTGGGAGATGGGAAAACTTCTTTAGTCCTGTAATTAAGATTAAGTCTTTTGGTGACTTTGTGACCTTGGTTATGTTTCTCAATATTCCTTCCCCCACCCTCCCACCCCACTGGGAGAGGACAGCTGGAAGGGGCTGGAGTTAGGTATTTCCTTTTTTTTTTTTCCCCCACTTGGAAGGCTAGAGCTAGCTGAGTTGGATATCTTTCTTCCCCCATGTAGATTAGGCTCTGATATAAACCAGCAGGTTGAACTCTGGTAAAATAATTTAAGGACAGAGGGCTTTTTAATGCTCTGACATATGTCAAAATGACTTCTTTTTCTTCCACCTGCCAGAAGCATGAATGGATTTTCTATAAAATTCACCATGACAACCTGGTAGAGCTCCTAGAAAGAAAAGTTCCAATAGTGTGGACACTGCCCATGAGTGAGCCCCCTTGGAGTCTTGAACTTGCTGATTTGTTCACACTGAACCTCCAGCAATTCATCAATTACAGTTTAGATTGTCTGACGTAGGCACTGGTTCCCACAGTGGTTTCTGCTCATGGATTTCTTTTTTGATAAGTTGTGATTCTCTCTATTTGCTTTTCTTCCTCTTCAATTGTGAGGGTAGCAGTTTTTTCTGTGACCTTACTTCTCTAGTAGATCTAAAAAAAGTTGTTGATTTTTTTCAGATGGTTCAGCTATTTGCTTGTTAGGATAGAGTGACATTTTCCAAGTTTCTTACATGCTGGGCTGGAAACTAAACATGTGTGTCTTCTTTTGAAGATGGAATGTATTGATATTTCAGTTGGCAATTTGGTATAAATCTGTCCTTTATTTGTAAGGGCCCTTTATTCTATTCTCTTTCTTGTAGCTGGAACTTCCCTAGCTTACCATGACCATTTCAACTAAATGTACATTATTCAAATTAACTAGATTACTGGCCTTCATCCAGGATTTGATCTAGCACAGCAGAGCCTTATATCAGCTACGCTAGAATTGCTGGATAAAAGCATCCTAGAAAAGAATCAAAATCCTTACGCAAATAGCTAGGAATACTAGTGCAAACCAGAAGTCATATAGAGGCTTCTTATTTCCCAATATTCATTTTCAATGTCTACATGGTTACAATATAAATTGAGCAGAAAAATAATCACAAGGCAACATAATTTGTTAGTGAATTGACCATTTATAAAATTAGTCTGAATTCACATTTCCCTTCTCTCTACTGGTTACATGGTCAGTTTTCTGCAAAATGTTGAATGCTTTTAATAGTGCAATGCAGTGCAGACTGAATTGATTACAATGTGAAATTGGCAACATCAAGATTTCATGGAATCAATAGTATAATGCCAGACAACTGGTGAAATCCAGTGCCAATTTATTACCCAACAAAGTTATAATGGAGTTAGAACAGACATACATACACAGAAAAACACTAATTCTTAGGGAAAAAAAAGAATGAAATGTGTATGTATGTGTGTTTACTAAGATAAATTTTTGGCCAAAATTGTATGAGAACACAATTGGGACCTCAAAAGAGGACATTTTGATCACCAAAGAATTAAAATATCTGATTAAAAAAACACTGATCGGCCGGGCGCGGTGGCTCAAGCCTGTAATCCCAGCACTTTGGGAGGCCGAGACGGGTGGATCACGAGGTCAGGAGATCGAGACCATCCTGGCTAACACAGTGAAACCCCGTCTCTACTAAAAAAAAAAAAAAATACAAAAACTTAGCCGGGCGAGGTGGCAGGCGCCTGTAGTCCCAGCTACTCGGGAGGCTGAGGCAGGAGAATGGCGTGAACCCGGGAGGCGGAGCTTGCAGTGAGCTGAGATCCGGCCACTGCACTCCAGCCTGGGTGACAGAGCGAGACTCCGTCTCAAAAAAAACAAAAAAACAAAACAAAAAACACTGATCTTTATTATGCATAAAAGTGTGATTTTTGAGAGGTAATTTAGATATGAAAGTCAAATGCGATATAAAGCCTAGACATTTGACATATCATAAAATTGTGTTGGAAAAATCATTTACTTGTTTATTAACAAAGAAAAGTAAATATTTGCTCCATTCATTGTTCAAATAAGGTCATATTTGAACTCATAAACTCATTTCTTGTTACATACAAAATAAACATATTGAAAATTTTGCTTTCTTTTAAAATAGAAAATCCAAAACAAATTATTTTTAAAAATTATTTCCTTGAGTATCCAATTAACATGGTCATTTTCCAATATTATTATCATTTAATAACAAAATGATCTATATTTCTAAGCAGGATGCTAAAGCTATTCAAATATATGGGCAACTACAAGATTTTAACTTTCATCTCTACCCTTCAGAGATCCATTCTTAATGAATATACACCGATTTTGAGACTAGTAAAACCATGAAGTATAAAAACCAAACAAACAAGCAAAAAAGAAATGAAAAACCCAAGAGAGTGTTAAAATATCCCTACTTAATTGGATAGCCACATATCTTTTTCTCAAATTTTACCGCAATGATGATTCTTACCTGTATCAGTCTTTACTACAATGACTGCAAAACAATATCTCACTAGTCCATTCTCAACATTTCAGTATAGGCAAGAGGCCTTCCTCCTCATTCTCACTGTTATCTATCTTTTTTCAAATAAACATATAATTTATTACTATCCTTAATCATTTTGATGCTCAAAGACACCCAGATGTTTTCTGTGGGAGCCCATTCAAGCTGGTTCTGATGCTCCTGTGATGGGCCTACATAAATTTTTGAGCATTTCCTTACATTCTCTCAAGCCCTTCTTCTACCTCTGCCCCTCCTACCCCAGTCTTGGAATCAGCCATGTCTCTGAGGAAGCCAGGATTCTTTTAATAATATTATAAAATGTAATAAAATAAAAATATTATTAAATAATAAAAATTTAAGTAATATTAAAGATATAATCTTGTTACTGTGTATGCTTATTTTTACTCTGGCAACTTTACCTCTAGGCCCTTGCAGCAGCCAGAGGTGGGAAAAAATACACACCCCCATCTCCACCACACACCAACCCACCCATAAGTGTATACAGTATACATACACATACATACATTTCCATGTGCACATATACGTGCATACATATAGCCACACATATTTTAGAAATCAGGAGTTTGCACAGAACCCTACAATTCCAATCCATCCCTGAAGTTTTTTCTCTTGCTTTTCTCTATTTCATGTGTGTATGTTTTCTTCCACAGTGAGAACCCTAACTCCCAGCAGCCATTAACACGTGATCAGTCTACAACGTATGTAAAATAGTTTCAGAGTTGGTTCATCTATATTTATTACCTAGGTAACTCTGACATTACTAGTATGTGTCCAGTTCTGATCCAGCAGAAATAAGTCTTTATTGTTTCCATTTGAGAATGAGCCTGCTTTTTCACTGTGTAAAGAGGATATGTGCTAGCACTCATTTGTTATTGCAGTCTGTGTGTGCGTGTATGTGTGTGTGTGTGTAGTATTGATAGGGAAAATATCTTCTTCCTCATGCATTAGAATTTGTTTCAAGCACCTCTTTCCTAACTAACTGTGGTTTGTGGAAAGGTACTTTAAACAGAATTCTTTTAGAATACAATTACAAACTGAAGAGGGACTTACCCAAATACTTCTCCTCAGTTTATCACTGTTTTTACTCAAACCATCACTTCACTTTATGTTCCTTCAATACTTTGACTCTTTGTTCAGAGTCAGTTGTGAAAAAATTAAGAAAACTATCATTAAGAGTAGTGACTACCCAGGCAGACAAAGATCTAATTTCGAGACCTACATTCACCACCTACTTCTCAAAGCAGTCATATATACTCACCTAATGGAAATTCCTGCTTTGTGATGAAAATGAACAATTTATATAAAAGTGTTTAGTATAGGTGCCTGGTACAAAAAAAGAGTTTAATAATTATTAGTTACTATTATTGTTATGTAAAGTCTATGGTATCTGCATACACAATTTAATCCACTTAGAATCTTAGCTTGTTATTTTAAATTGTGGCTGTATCCTTCACATTTTAATTGTATTTCAGAATTGAAGTTGGTCTATAAAATGCTGACCTTTCATCAAGTACTGATTTTTCTACTTTCCTGTAGGAGCATTAAGGAGGGAGTGATCTCATAGATTTCCACTAATGTCATGACCTACAGCTCCTGCCCAACATTTCTGCTAATTATGGAGTCTTCCTTATCATCTTCACAATGTGCTTACCTGTTTTCTTATGCTAGGCTGACAGCTTGTTCACTTCCGTTGGCCTTAACCTTGGCTTTGACATCCACAGGAGGTAGGCAGGCTGTCAATATCAACATCAGAATAGGGCAGAGACCGTCTGGAAGCTAGAATCTGGGACAACTTTGGCAGCTCCTGCAGATTTGTATTTTTCATGTGATTATTCAGCTAGCTCCCCCCAACCTAAAGTGTTAGAAGGCATTCCAATACCAGAGGGCTAATGCATGTAATTAGAGAGGCGTGGTTTTTGCTATTCTCAACCCATCTGCCACAGCTTGAGTACCACTGCATTACTCATTAGGAGTCATAAGTCCTGACCTGATGGATACCCAAAGGGCTCAAAGGCTAGGGGTGGGCAGCTTGGAAGAGAGCCGACATTGCTTCTGACCTTGGATAGCCAAATGAGCCCAAACAAAATTTATATTTTCATCTCACATTTTATACAAATATTTTAAAAGATTCCACTCTTATGTGTTTCCATGAGACCCATTACTTTTAGCTATTTTTATTTTCTTTTTACATTTTTAAATTTAGGGAGCAGTGTAAATGTAGTGATGTCACACAGCAAATTAACAGTTTCCAAAAAAGATTCAAAAGATGAAAAAATTAAAATGCATATTGGAAAAATAACATTTAGTTATTATTTTCATACTAATAATAGAATGAACTAATGTTTATTGTTAAAAATTAGAAGAGATTCAGAAGAACTGAATTTGCAACCCTTTTGTTTCTTTCTGGAAATAGCTCCCACCTAATTGGCTTTATCATTTGGGCAACTTGATATTCTAAACAAATCAGGTGGTGCATAAGAAAACAGGTGTAGAAAGACTGTAGTCTTTGAAATCTTTTAGTATCTCTCTTTTTTTTTTTTTATACTTTAAGTTCTAGGGTACATGTGGATAACGTGCAGGTTTGTTACATATGTATACCTGTGCCATGTTGGCATGCTGCACCCATCAACTCGTCAGCACCCATCAACTCCTCATTTACATCAGGTATAACTCCCAATGCAATCCCTCCCCCCTCCCCCTTCCCCGTGATAGGCCCCGGTGTGTGATGTTCCCCTTCCCGAGTCCAAGTGATCTCATTGTTCAGTTCCCACCTATGAGTGAGAACATGCGGTGTTTGGTTTTCTGTTCTTGCGATAGTTTGCTGAGAATGATGGTTTCCAGCTGCATCCATGTCCCTACAAAGGACACAAACTCATCCTTTTTTATGGCTGCATAGTATTCCATGGTGTATATGTGCCACATTTTCTTAATCCAGTCTGTCACTGATGGACATTTGGGTTGATTCCAAGTCTTTGCTATTGTGAATAGTGCCGCAATAAACATACGTGTGCATGTGTCTTTATAGCAGCATGATTTATAATCCTTTGGGTATATACCCAGTAATAGGATGGCTGGGTCATATGGTACTTCTAGTTCTAGATCCTTGAGGAATCGCCATACTGTTTTCCACAGTGGCTGAACTAGTTTACAGTACCACCAACAGTGTAAAAGTGTTCCTATTTCTCCACATCCTCTCCAGCACCTGTTGTTTGCTGACTTTTTAATGATCGCCATTCTAACTAGTGTGAGATGGTATCTCATTGTGGTTTTGATTTGCATTTCTCTGATGGCCAGTGATGATGAGCATTTTTTCATGTGTCTGTTGGCTGTATGAATGTCTTCTTTTGAGAACTGTCTGTTCTTATCCTTTGCTCACTTTTCGATGGGGTTGTTTGTTTTGACAAAGGGCTAATATCCAGAACCTACAAAGAACTTTTAGTATCTCTTTAGCCAGAGCAAGAAAATGGACAAATGGACTGAGTTAAAAAAAAAAAAAAAGAATAAAAGCTTCCCAGCTTCCCAACAATGTCTCTTCTCATCTTGCTTTTGATTTTGAGGAGAGACTTCCAGGGTATTTTCCCAATAATGACATTACACCCAATGACAACCTCATCCTCAGTCTTGCACATTGATGGCCACAGTGATGTCTGAAAATGGAGAAAAGTTGTATGGAGGTGGAGGGAGAGAGGGAGGAAGGAGTAAGTGAGAATAGCAGGAAAGAAGGAGAGAGAGAGGGAAAGGAAGGAAGGAAAGAGGAGGGAAGGAAGGAAAGGGTGGAGGGAGGGGGAGAAAAAAGAACACAAAGGAGTTTCACCTATTTATTTTGTACTCATCAAGGATTTTTTTTCTAAATAAATGTAAAGCCATGTCACAAATAATTAGCGAGAAAGTTACTTTCCCTTTGCCTCCCCTCCCCCATAATAATTCTCTTTTCTTAGAGTTTATCTCATTAAATGACAATCTCATTCTTTAAGTTACGCAGCTCAGTGATCTTGGAATCATCCTTGCCTCCTCTCTTTCTGTTATATTCCACATCTGAAAATCCTGTAATCTCTACATTCAAAACAAATATTTTGAAGTTTATAATTCTTCTTTACTTCTATGAATTTCATTCTGGTATAAACTTCTGTTGTTTCATACCTGGAGCATTGCTTTAGCTTTCTAACTGAATTCATGCTTCCATCTCTATCATGTATTAGAGTCTCAATAAAGCATCAAGACACATTCTTTTAAAATCATAAGTCAGTTCATGGCACGCCTTTGCTTTTTTAAAAAAGAATGTTTTCCCCTCTGAGAGTAAAAACCAATAACTTGACTATGACTTATGCGATGCTATCTATTCAACTTCTCTATCTCCACCCACTGCAACCATGTCACAATTATTTTTTTGAACTCAACTGTTATAATTCCTTCCTTCCCACATCTTCACTTTGCTTAGCAATTCTCAGCCATACAAAACATGTTATTGCTTCTGGAAATTTGTCCTCTCTCTGAAAATATTTCTCAATTTTACACAAATAACCTGATACCAGTCAGGTCTCTTCTGTCCATTTATTTATCAATAGCTAACATAATGTCTATTTTACTTATTTACTCATTCATCATTTGTGAATAACAAATCCCCTACCCCCTCTACTAGAAAATAGAAATTTTGTGAAGGTAGAACTTTGCAGTTCTATTTATTATTAAGTCCCCATGCCCTAGAAATGATTGGATTCAGGATATAGCCAGGATATAGCAGACATTCAGTAATTAACTGAGGGAATTAATGTATGATTTTGCAGAAGAAATAATTTGTACTATAACAGAAAAAGCTGGGCATAGGCAAAATTTTGAAGGAAGCTTAGTTCATTTTTTATCTCCCTCAATACCTTTTCATTTTCTTTCTCCTCCTTTTGGTGATTGGCAGTAATGTGATGGAAAGAACATGGAGTCTAGGATGGCAAAGATTTGTGTTTGATTCCTGGTTATATAATATTGGGCAATGTACTTACCTCCCTAAGACTTGGTTGTTCTCTTCTTCAAAGTGAGAATGATAATCTTACTTTATAGAATTGTTATAAATATTACATAATATGGATATAAAATAAATTGTTTAGTGCAGTTTTGACACATTGTAGGTATTCAATTAATGCCCTTTTATTTTTTCTCTTTCAGCATCCCTTCTTTTCAACTTAATGCTACTCAAGAGTCCACAGGATTAAATGCTGTGCTTCAGGGTCTGACAAAGGTCTTGAGCTCTCTGGAGACTAATGAGATTTCATATCACTAGCTTATGATTGCATTGGGAGTTATACCTGATGTAAATGACGAGTTGATGGGTGCAGCACACCAACAAGGCACAAGTATACATATGTAACAAACCTGCACGTTATGCACATGTACCCTACAACTTACAGTATAATAATAATAAATAAATTAAAAAAAAAACAAAAAACAAAAAAAAAAAACAATTGCTTTAAATTGAGATCCTAGAGATGTGTGGTATACACACTCTATGGCAGTGTATGGCACAGCCACTGTATAGTCATAGACACTATTAGGGATTTGTCCAGATTCTCTCAGATCCCTTCCGCTCCTCTATGCATATCTCCTCAGGTGTCTATGTGCGTCTGCTTGGGGCCAGCACCTAGTATCCTGTGGGGAAACTACTCTTGGGCTACTAAAGCCACTTTGTCCCTGGAATTAGAGAGGCAGAAATACTTAAGAGTTTATATCCATCCACCATCACACCCATTAACTGACTCATGTGGGAACAGAAAAGGTCAGTTTCGGCCCAGTGCGGTGACTCATGCCTGTAATCCCAGCACTTTGGGATACCAAGGTGGGTGGACCACCTGAAGTCAGGAGTTCGAGATCAGCCTGACCAATATGGTGAAACCCTGTCTCTACTAAAAATACGAACATTAGCTGCGTGTGGTAGGGAACACCTGTCATCCCAGCTACTCAGGAGGCTGAGGCAGGAGGATTGCTTGAACCCAGGAGGTGGAAGTTGCAGTGAGCTGAGATCGTGCCACTGCACTCCAACCTGGGTGACAGAGCAAGATGAAAAAAAAAAAAAAAAAAAAAAAAAGAGTCAGTTTCCTTGCCTCTAAACAGGATAAATTCTGAAATCTTCTCTAGAATCAGGCTGAAGCCTCCCTCCATGGGATTGCATCTCCTTCAGATCCTAAGTGTGGTCTGCAGCACTGGCTCTTTTGTGCTGATTTCCTAACATACTTGGCAGTTCCCTGAGGCTGACCCCAATCCTGCATGCTGAGTCACCACCTATCAGGACTCTCTTCTCTGTCTCCCATTCTCCCCGAAGATAAGCGCCATCTCTGCCCATGACCCAGGTTGACATTCTTTTAAATGACAGGGAAAGGGGCACTTATTTCCCCTCAAATCATTTTTCTATTCTATAATTATGGCCCCAACTCTTTGCTTAATTTTTCTTGGACATTTTGTTTGGTTCTTCAAAAGGCAACATGGAAGTTAACAAACCAAACACGAATCCTTCCTTTTTTCCTCTCTCATTCCCTTGCAACAATTCTACTTCTCTTTGAACCAATGCAGAGGGCTGATGGCACTGATGGACTAAAAGAGAACTGGAGAAAATAAAATAATGAATATATATAATTCAAAATAATTTATCAATACATTCTACGTTAGAAATCAGGATTAGAAAACAGGGTTTCACCATAGCCTATAGATTTCTTATTGGTTTGTTTAACGGACACCTTGCTATGCTCTAGAAGTGCTAGATGAATAATACATGTTCATTGCCCTTGTGGACCTAACAGTCTATGAGACTTTACCATGCAAAATGTGTGCCTAGAGTGCAATGGTAGCACAGAGAAGTAGCACTGAGTTAATGTGGCTTAGCGAAATGAGCATTGGAGGTGAGGACACTGAAACTGTCTTGAAAGATGAGAAAGGTCTAGTCAGGTTAGGAAAAGAGAAAAATCATCTCACATCAAGTGAGTAGCCAGAGAAAAGCCCATAAGACTTATTCAGAGTGTTCTGGGACAAAGACTAAAAACAGATTTGTGTTATTTAAACATGTAATATGAGACAGGCACTGCTGGAGATGAGGTGAAAGAGAAAAGACAGATTTTGTGTTCATGAATTTGACCACGAAAGGCTTGGAGTAGGAGAATAACATGGACAAATTTGTGCTTTCTGGTAGTTTTCACTGATTGTGTAAAAAAATGGACTCCAGGAAGCAAGATTGAAATCCTGGCACAGCTGTTGTGAGCCTGAATTAGAACAGGGCCAAGGAAGGATGATCAGGAAGGAAAAGTTTCCAGAAAGAAACTTCAATGGTAAGAATCTAGAAAGGGTCTAGAAATTCTGCACTCCCTCTTTAGCTGCCTTTCCCTGGCCTCCACATCACTCTTGGTAAGAATTAGTAAGATGCCTCAGACTTTCTCTTGCTGCTGGCAAGAAATCCTCTCCATTCATGTGTCAGTAAAAATCTCATTATTCCCTTTATCCCCATTTACATCATTCATCACAAGAAGCCCAGAGACTACCGGGTCATTCTTTATCCCTGGATTTTAATCCCCATCTGGCTCTTGAAGCAATGAGATACTCCCCTTCTTTCTGGCTGTCCCTAAACATTTTCCTCAAGGTTCTTTTTTTCCTCAAAACATTTATCACCTTCTGACATGCTGTAGATTTTACTTATTTATTTGATCGTTCCATTCTCTCGCCCCCTCCCCCACCATCGACACATGTACTAGAATTTAAACTCTATCATGGCAACAATTTTTGTCAATTTATTCATGGCTATTTCTCCAGTGCTTAGGGCAATATTTGACACAATAAGTATTTGTATAATTACTAAATTTGAAAGTTGCAACAGGATCTGTCTGTCAACTATACTTCTAGGGTAAGAGAAAGAGAGCAGTTGCAACTGATTTCAAGATTTTGGCTCCAGAGATCTGAGAGCATAATTTTAAGTATTTGCTAAAATCAAAAATGATTCCCTTCTACAGGCTGTACTATTTTTTTTTTTATTTTAGTCAGAGAGCATTTCCATGGAAGTTTGCAAGTATTGCACGTTTTATTTGTTGCAACCAGTAAAATTTATCTTTGGGGAAAACTTCAGAAAAGATTGAAGCATGACTGTTTTCAGTGCAATGGTGAACAGGAATAATTAGCTAATCCATTTGTTACCAAAGAATGTGAGAAGTCATTGATTTTATGTTAAATATTAGAGGACTTCAGGTTATAAAGATAAATTTTTCCAGGTGCCGTTCTGGAACATTGGCATCAGGAAATAAGAGAGCAAAGGAGGAAAAAAAGAGATTTGGGGTTGAGAGGAGGAAGATGAAAAGATAATTCTTTTAAAAATATTTCTAAAGAAAGACAACTTCAACAAAGAATAATAGACAAATAAGCAAAAAAAGTGGTTGTTGGTGGAGGGGAAAAATTTGACAAATGGCATCAAGCCCTTCCTCAACCAAGGATAGCATATTCATATCCTGGTGCATAGTTCAAGCTATTATTTTATTATTCATAAGAAACAGCTTGATATCTGGATATCTGACTTTCCATTAAAAAAAACCTCTAACTCCATTCACCCCCTATACACTATATTGGTCAATATGTCTATGAACCAAACATACGTATACAAAACCTTCTATAAAAGAATTATACATTTAGGCTCCTGACTAATTTTGGTTGCTGCAGAAGTATTATATGTAGTTATATATAAGTGGTTAAGAAGATAGAAGGATTTAAAAAATAGATAGTCCACCAGGAAAGGACATTAAGTGGGAAAGTGGAAATAGAGCTCTCATTTATTGACTGACTTTTTGGGACACCTACAATATTTACATGCCTTAAACATATTCTCAGTTAATCATTATCAAAATTTTGGAAAATACATATTATCTCCCCAAGTTTATAGATGATGATAACAAATAAAGTCACTCAAACAAGCTGTAAAACTGAGATGATGAAAATCTAATCCATGTTTTCCAATTTCAAATGAACTATTTGTTACCAATGTATTTCATGCAATATTGCAAAAGAAAAATTTATATGTATAAGGTTCTAAAAGACTAATTGTACAAAATGAAGCACATGGTCCTCCTGTTAAGATTGCCAGAACTCCCATACTTCGTTGGCATTTATAAAGTTCTACTAAATTTGGCTTAGAAGCAATACATACACTACAAAGGAGCAGTTGTTTTTGAGTGTTTTGGGAAGGAGGAAAGAAAGCAAGAATGCATTGTGGGAGTGCAGACAAAGAGCAGTGTTCCTAGTGTGCAGCAGTGACTAAGAAAGATTTCGAGCTTCAGAAAAAGAGTAGGGGACATAGAGCAATAAACAAGATCAACCTCCATTATCATAAAATGTAAAGACTCGGTTTCTACCACATTTGCCATGCTCAAATATCTCAAACATTTATTATTATTATTATTTATTATTATTATCATTATTATTGAGATGGAGTCTCCTTCTGTCTCGTAGGCTGGAGTCCAGTGGCATGATCTCAGCTCACTGCAACCTCTGCCTCCCAGGTTCAAGTGATTCTCTTGCTTCAGCCTCCCGAGTAGCTGGGATTACAGGCACCTGTCACCACTCCCAGCTAATTTTTGTATTTTTAGTAGACACGGGGTTTCACCATGTTGGCCATGGTTGGCCAGGCTGGTCTCGAACTCCTGACCTCAGATGATCCACCCTCCTTAGCCTCCCAAAGTGCTGGGATTACAAACATGAGCCACTGTATCTGGCCTCAAACATTATTTTGTATTAGTGTATATACTTCTTATTCAACGGCATCAACATACTTATTCATAGCCTAAAATTAAGAAAAGGAAAAATGAACAGAAATTCACAAACACTTTTCCACACAGAGATATGCCATTTAAGTGAATGGAGTGAAATGCCATTGAGATGCCCAATAAGGATACTGCCAATGTTGTTCTTTTGTGACATTGTAAATGTAATAGATTTATCTGCTTATTTATTTATTTTTGGCATGGTGTGCATAGCCTTATCTTATTTTCCAAGTTCTAAACTAATGGCTTTGGCTCACCGTGGTGGCTTATGACTATAATCCCAGCACTTTGGGAGGCTGAGGCTGCTTGAGGCCAGGGTTTTGAGACCAGCTGAGGCAACATGCCAAGACCCCATCTCAACAAAAAATACAAAAATTAGTTGGGTGTGGTGGCATGTGTCCGTAGTCTCAGTTACTTGAGAGGCTGAGATGGGAGGATTGCTTGAGCTCAGGAGGTTGAAGTTACAGTGAGCTGAGATCATGCCACTGTACTTCAGCCTGGGCAACAGAGGGAGATCCTGTCACAATCAATCAATCAATAAAACAAACTAATGGCTTAACCAATAAACTTTTCGAACATAAGCATTCTTAAATATAAATTTGCCTACATTATGAGCTTGCCCTGAAGTCAGTAAACAGCTATATACAACTGGGAGCCAGTTATCACATTGCCCCAGACCAACTCCTTTCCTGAAGTAGAAAGGGCTTTTTAAAATCCTATCTCAATAACTTTATGAAATTTGACATAATTGAATAGATTCTGAACCTTGTCTTTAACATGAGATTATTGAGATTAAATGAGAAAACATATAAAAGTTCAGTGGTTGTTACATGTTAAGCATTCCATAATGGTAGTTACTGTTCTTGCTTTTTAGCCATTAATTGAAAAGAAGAAGGAAAAGGACAATAGAAAGAGAAGGAAAGGGTAGAAGGATAGAAAAACAAAAACAAGATAGTGTTGTTATAACACTTCATGTTGAGAAATCATTAAGTTTCATCTAAAACATCTATGGACTTCAAATCTTCGAGTGATCTAATAAGCCATAGGATAATAAAAATGCATTAGATGAAATGTGTCAGTTCAGTGCAGCTATTTTTCAGGGATGAGTAAATGTACATTTCAATGTTGACCAGGCTTCCCACGGGGAAATAATCCTACATTTTTATTGTTTTGTGGGGAAAAGAAAATACTTTATAATTAGAGTATTATAAATGAATCAATAAATTCTGCTAATATTCAAATTAAAAGACTTTAAAAGCAAGACATATGCTAAAAGTTTGTTTAAATTACATTTTGCTATCAGAGTTTATATCACTGCCAACTTACATTCTTCAGGATGGTTTACATCTGCAAAATTCCAACTATCTGAACATCTCTAAATAACAAAGAAATTATCTGCCTGAGTTATGGATCAAGTGTTTCTAAAGATATATAAACAAAATTGATTTTTCTTTTGCAGATTATTTATTAAAAGAATTAAATTATTACATTACTTATAATAAAACCATAAGTGATTTTCAAATTACAAAACTTTCTTTTTTTGATTATTATAGTTTTAATTATATTCATAATTTGTGCAGTACATTCAACAATTAATCATGATTAGGAAGCAAAATGTTGACTACCAACTCTTTTTTCTGAATAAAACAATGCCAGCAATTACATTACAATATAAGTTATTTTATTATACTATCATGTGAAACTTAGTCTTTCCTTGGTGCTCAAAGCTACTACTATGTCAGCGCTGACATAATACATGTTTTCCAGTCTAAAAAAAGTCACAAAAGAATCATTAAACTAAAAATTTCTTCTCCTGGTTTTTCTGTGATAAAATAGTAAGTTATCTTGCAGATCTCCCTCATACATATACCATAGAAGTACAAATACCTCATTTCTGCAATGCACACTGGGAGTTGCATTCAAACAAAAGGAAATACATATTCAAGCCAGTATTTAACAATACTGACTCTTCCACATTGCATACCATGAATATAGGATTATCCACAACGTCATACGATAAAAGAATATTGTCAAATAGCTTATTGTGCCTCTTCTTCCAGAACGGTCCAGTCAAGAGCTTCATAAGTGAATTTCAGTCTTTTTGGCAACATTTCCCTACTTCCTATAACATTCATTAGTGATTAAACTTTTCTCAATTTAAAACTTGAGTATCATTTGTTTCTCTGATATTTGCTATACTAGGATATTGTTTACATGAGCTAGTATTTGATTTTACACAAAATTTTATTTATTTTTAAGGTAAAAATACGTGTTTCATGGTGTTGTCTTTATTTCCCAGTTTGTGAACCCAATTTTAGAAACAAAGCTGTGCCAGCAGTGAGGAAGATCTTGGATTAGGAAGACTCAAGAGACCTGTTGGGAGTCTTCAATTAATATTCTAAGCAAGAAATGCAATGTACACAAATGGGACAGATTTAACGCTATTTTGGAGGTGGAAACTAATAGGATTTTTACATCTAAGAAAAGGAAGAAACTTCAATAACGGCACTACGGTTCTAGCTTAGGAGCTGAGAGGATATGTTATTAATTAAGAAATAAATTTGGTCTTAAATATCCTTGATTAAGTTGTCAATTACCTGACAGATAGATAAAAAGTACTAGAACTCAGGAGAACTATGGATTTCTAATATACGAGTTCTTTTGCTTTTGTTTCCCTGCCTCACCACTTAAAGCTATGTTTGGGGAAAGTTTTTCAATGCTGGCATGGAGATTAAAGAGAAAGAAAATGCAAGAGGCTAGAGGGCATATATGTTAGAGGGTAATCTAGGCCATGTGGTAAATGCAATATATAACCAGCTGGGTCATAGTTGTTTTTGTTTGTTTGTTTGTTTTGTTTTTTGAGACAGAGTCTCACTCCTGTCGTCCAGGCTGGAGCGCAGCAGCGCGATCCCGGCCCACGGCAACCTCCTTCTCCCCCGGGTCCTGACTCTCCCGCCCCAGCCCCACCCCCGAGCAGCTTGGCACACAGGCAGGCGCCACCATGCCCAGACAAATTCTGTGCCTCTAGGAGAGACAGGATCCTGCCATGCCGGCCAGGCAGGTCCAGAACCCCCGATGGGTGATCCGCCCACCTCAGCCTCCCAAAGTGCTGGGATTACAGGCATGAGCCACCGCATCTGCCCGGTCATATTTCTTAGTTAGGGCTCATTGTATTCATACTGGGGTTGGGGGGACAGGGGTTTGCAAAATAAATCTCCTAAGCACCACCCTGGATATTACTGCTTTGATAGATTTGGGGTAGAAACTGAGAGTGTACTTATTTTTTTTTTTAAGTTCCCTGAATGGATTGACTCAGAGAGCTATGAGAGAACTTTCTGGAATGATAGAAATACTCTATTATGACCGGGATGGAATACTATTCGGCCTTTAAAAAGCAGAAAATTCTGTCATTTGTGATATGAATGCAGGTAGAGACATTATACTAAGTGAAATAATCTAGGCAAAGAGAGATAATATCCAGAACACATAAAGAACTCTCAAAACTCAGTAATAAGAAAATAATCAATCCAACAAAAAATTAGCAAAAGATTAGAATAACACATTTCACCAAAGATATATAGATGGAAAATAAGTACATTAAAACAGACAACAACAAAATGCAAATTAAAACCACAGTGAGATGCCACTACATACTTATTAGAATGAGAAAGAACAAATCTGACAAAACCAAATGTTGGCAAGGATGAGGAGCAGCTGGCCTCATACATCATCAGTGAGAATGCGAAATGGTATAGCCACTCTGGAAAACAGTTTGGCAGTTTTCAATAAACTTAAAACAGAAGACAAAAATCATAAACAATGGAAAGGCATAAAAAGATCACAAAGCTAAGAAAAATGAAAATCAAAAGTTTACCATTATGGAATAAATTAGAAATAGAAATGGGCAGAATCTTTCTATTAGTCAGAAGAACATCTCAGACATGATTATATATCTACTATAAGGCCTTCTGTGTAGATAAGATTGTTTCCCCACAAAATACCAACTTGGCACAGAATAACCTATAGTAGAAATATTGGAAGTGAAAGAAATAATTTAATATTTCTGAATTTTGTTCCTGATGATAGCTATCAGGTTTCTAGATGATTTCATTTCAATATCTTCTAATGGCCTGTAATTTATTAAACGTTCTCCAGTCAACACAAAATTAGAAGCATTAGCTTCTTTGAATAACTCAGGTACGTTTTTATGTATTATGTGCATAATGTGTTCAACACATATTATATTTTTATATAATATTTTATTTCCATTTACTGACATGTACTTGCCTAGAAGGAGAAGATTATGCTGTTGCTCTTCCTCATCTTTCCTGAACATTTTCAGTCACTAAAATCTCTAGTTTTTCTAAGGCTGAAATGTATTAAATACAAAGGGAACGAATAAAATGCTTTGCAATTTTAGAGATCTAAATCCTCTGAGAAAAGCCAGAAACAACAGATACCATGGCAAAGGTAGACTTCTTCAGTAGAAGAAATTTCTGGAGACAGATTCATAAATATAAAATTATTATTTGAATTAAGCTGGTTTCTTTGTGATTGCTATAGGAAGCTCAAAGCATAAAAAGCATTTTTTAAGTGCATGGGAACTAAGATATAGAAATGGTTAGTTTCCTGTAATATAGGAACAATGTACTGTGGCAATGCAGGATTATTTATCATGAGCTAGCTTAATTTCTAAAAAATGGAAAATAACCTTATAAGAGTGCTCAAATGAGCATTGTGAAAGTTCTCTTTCCTTTTCATATGGATCATTATTATTCTCTTTATGAACTAATGACAAACTTATTGTAGATATTACGAGGACAAGAGCATGGATATAAAGGAGACACTTTTAATGTGCATGCAATATTTCACCTAGAAGAGAAAGTGTAAACAAGCATTATATTGTTTATACCTATAACAAATTATTAGTCTTCTCAGAGTGATGTTTTAAAAAAATCTGAGGTCACATCTGGATTCAATAAGGCATATTGCCATGATCCATTAGTAATATCCAAAAACACTGGTTAAAGGAGTGACTCTTTTTTTTTTCATTGCTAAATATTTGCCACTCCTAACCTAGGACATAGCTAGTATTTACTGAATGTTAAAAATTTCATGAGACAATCAGTATCTTTTATTAATAGCATTCTACTTTATCCAAACACAGGCTAGGAAAAAAATTCAAATTTTATGGTTTCTTGTTATGCTGATAGCTATCAATTCTCATTTTGTCTAAAGATTGTGGTTTGGCAATCCTATGGAATGGTGAAATGAAAACTTAGGAGTGTCTTGATAGAGAAAAAATAATCTATTCTACTCTACTAGAATTTCTCTCCTTTTACTCTCTTATGCCCCTCACCCTTCTGGTCTGTGTTGATCTTTCTTCCTTTCTGAATAGTACTATTTAAAAATATTCTTATCTCTGAAGCAGCTACATTTGAATTGATATATGCAATATATCAGTTCCAAATTTATCAGCAAATACTCATCAGGAACTACCCCTCTGAAGTGCACTTCGGGTTACTGGCAGCCACGAATGCTTTGGAAGCTTGCCTTCCGTTTTCCTTGGTTAAATGATGACACTTGAAAAGACAAATACCACTATAATTCCTGTTGAGTTGGGACACAAGTCATCTAGCACACTATGATTTCATGAAAGCATAAATCAGACTCACAAGATAATATCTGAGTCAGCTGTTTCTACTTTTGTATTGAAGCTAATTAAAAGCATGAAACAAATGCTTGACACACATTCTGTCTCACTGAAATAATATATAAATAAATAGTGAGACAGAAAATTGGAAGATATAGCAATTGGAATAACAATAGGTAATTTTATCCAGAGCAGAACTTGATGACTTAAAAGTCATCTAGAAAATCAACCTAACTAAAAGTATCATAAAACATATTAAATATGTTAAATACTCAAGGATTCAAATTAGTACTATGAGAAGATACTAGGGTGGATGGTTGTCAAATAAATCATAGATGCATCTGATGTTACAGATATATTAAGATAATATCTTCCTGATTAATATTTTTTGGTTCACAATATGTGTGAGTATTTACAATTGCTCTGTTTAACAAAGATTATATCAGAACACAGTGAAATAGGTGATAAATGTTGTGGTATAAAGTGCAACAGATTACTTTGGAGGTATGGTGACATCTTTAAATTTAACACTGGAAAGAAAATATTCCCTAGGTTAGCAGTGGCCTTCCACATGCCACACGCTATAATGATTTACTCCAGCTGTTGGAGCACATCTGAAACATGAGATGCAATTGTGATCACTACACTTGGGCAAGCTTAAAATAGTCTTCTGCTGTTTCTAAGACCTACTCTTCTTCTGCTCTGGACCAACTAGAGTGAAATTGGGATATTCTAGGAATCAACAGTCCTGCATCTTTCAAGCCTTAACAGTGACAGATTTCTGTGACTTGACAATAAATACAGCACTTTTAGATTTAAATTTTTGATTGGGAGAAAGGTTTATAGGGTCCAGAATTGACCCTTCCTACCAGAAGAACTTACTGTATAGGACAAGAGTCTACTGAGATAATTCTTCCTGTTGCTTGAAGAGGTTTGGTTATAGCCAATCATATGATTAAAAGACAAACTAAAGAGAAAGGGGACACAAGAAATTAAAATTACTTAATTTTTTGAATATCGACTTGACTGACAAATTCATTTTCAAAAATATAATGCTTTGTAAAAATTATAAACAAAATATCTATATGTAGTATCAAAAATTTATATTCCTTACATTAATTTTAAATATAAGTAGGATACCTATTATAAGTAAAATAATTATTATAAGTAGAATAATTAAATATTTGGCAATAATTTTTTGTGGATGACTTTCCACAAAGTATAAATATTTCTGTCTGAACATTTTCAAAAGTACTGTATTTTTACTCCTATTCAAGTCACCTTTGTAAATTAATATTTTACAAGATAAAATTCATCAATGTTATTACTATTATGATTTATGCCTTTTGATTTATTATTTTCTTGCTAGTTTGCCAAACGTGATATGCTATAGTATGATTGAAACTCTCAATTTCATTCGTGTTAAACAGCATATTCGTAACAAAAAAGTTTTGCTTGTTGTTATTCTGACTTCACCAACTACAGCTTGGTGGTTTTGTGCATCTTGTAGGCTCCAGTAGGAGCCATGGCACATTGACCAGTCCACCAAGTGCCTGGTAGTGGCAACATCATTGCCTGTTTCTTCCACACTCCCTGGAGGCTTGAAAGAGTTAGGTGTTCCTCGCCTCTCATGCTCAAGGAGACTTGTCTTATCAGTGAATGCCTTCATACTGTCCTTGAAAGGAAGGTGTTAGATGTATCATCTCTGAAAAGTGCTGGAGAAAGAAATGCAAGTTATTTCTGGTCATCTGGCAGACTTCCCCATGCACTACAGTAAGAACGTGAATTACTGCATAATGTGTTCTCTACACTACTAGAAGAGACCATGGCAGATCTACCAAACTCTTCCCAAATAATTCCAAAGCAAATTTTAAATGTGCTCCATACTTGTGCACGTGTACCCTAGAACTTAAAGTATAATAAAAAAAGAAATTAACAACAATAATAAAATAGACCAATTACAACAATATACTGTAATAAAGGTTATATCAATGTAAAAAAAAAAAGAAAACTGAAAAATTTAGAACAAACTCCGAGTCTAAGAGCATGCTGGCACAATAAATATAAGCCACTGTCTTAGATTAACAGAGACTTTGGGTAACAGATAGAAACTCTGAAAATAATTTTCATTCTTCCATTGTATCTACTGATAAATGGATTTGCTTTAAAATATCATTTATTACCTTTTTAAAGGCAGACCCAGGTTTTATGAAGCCAGAGGCTTATACAATATAAAAGACCTCCTTTGGGAAAAAGAAGATAAAAATACTTTATGTTTACAAATTCTAAAACAGACTGATGGGATTCTCTCAGGGCTGTGCCAGTTAAATGCCCTGAAGCTTGGACCATATCAAGATTTTAAAAATCTGCTTGTGATCCTTTCTTTGCCATCAAGTCCGTGCTGGCTAGTTGACAGTACGGGTTATCTGAATCTCCAGGAATTGGGTTTGTTTGGAGATGTTGGCAGGAGAGAAGAAGAAGTCCTGGTGAAGGCCAAAACAGAGAAATAAGAGAGGAACCATTCCGTGAATGAGGAGAAAGGCAACTAGCTGACAAACCCAGGGAGTCAAGCCCCAAACTGTGTAAGAAGCTCCTTAATTTAGTCCTTTATTTATGGAGCTTGGGGTTTGTGAACGGGTTCCTGCCTGGGAATAGCATACAAAGCCAATTATCTATTGTGGTGGTTTAAATCAGCTCTCTGTTCATCAGACCTGTAGTTTTGCTTTTGTAACTGAGATCCATGCACACTGGAATTACAAAGTATGGAGTGAAATTTCCTTCTTCTCCCTCACCTTTCCAAGATGCTGCACTAGGATGTCTGAGGAAAGAGCCCTCTTCAACTGGTGCTGATATCTCTGAAATAATATGCTGGGAAAGTTATGGGGTATAGAAAATCTGCAAACTATAACAAACTGCTGCTACTAGAAATATTGCCAGTGCCATGGTGAAGAACTACTGTTGTGTGATGGTGATAGGAGTAGAAAACAAACAGGAGAAATGTTTCTTTTCCCTTCTCCGGCTTCCCTGTCCCTTACATTACCCACTACTGGAAGAGTCTAACAGTCATTTGCTGAAAAAAGAGAAATGTGATTTGCAGAGTCCCAGATCCAAGTATAGATAGGCCAGTTTAAAGCTGAGACAATGGCTTAATAATTACACATTGCCAGTAGCAAGCATAATATTCCATTGTCCTGTAGTTAATTTATCCCTTACAACTGTATTCTTCAATAATTTCCATCTACCAGGAACTCTAGAGAGCACGAGTATAGTAGTGAAAAAAAATGG
The DNA here is from genome assembly GCF_008728515.1 of Papio anubis. Classification (NCBI taxonomy): domain Eukaryota; kingdom Metazoa; phylum Chordata; class Mammalia; order Primates; family Cercopithecidae; genus Papio; species Papio anubis. The sequence goes on along the minus strand of NC_044980.1, from coordinate 44,689,217 downwards.
ACTAAGTCGCTGCCCTGGTGGAGTTTACATTCTAGGGGGGAAAGGCCAATAGTAACGATTTTAACAAATGAAAATGGTAAGTGCTCCAAAAACAATAAACAAGAAGTTTCTTATGCCCTTTATATTGTATAATAGCAATTGTTAACTGGTTCTCCAGAATCTTGCTCTCAATAGGCAATTGGTTCTAAGTAACTTCAGTCAAGCACTTAAATAGCTGTTTCGCCACTTCATCTGCTACTGTGAGTTTCTTGGTTCCATTATGAGGAGACGAATGGAAGTTTTGCTGCTTTCATTTTATTTATTTATTTATTTTTGAGATGAAGTCTCGCTCTGTCGCCCAGGCTGGAGTGCAGTGGCGTGCTCACTGCAACCTCCACCTCCCGGGTTCAAGTGATTCTCCTGCCTCAGCCTCCTAAATAGCTGGGATTACGGCACCTACTACCACGCGCAGCTAATTTTTGTATCTTTAGTAGAGGTGGGGTTTCGCGATATTGGCCAGGCTGGTCTCGAACTTCTAACCTCCGGTTATTCACCTGCCTCAGCCTCCCAAAGTGCCAAGATTACAGGCGTGTGCCACCGATTTTAGCCCTGTCTAGGCAACAGAATTAATTTCAAATACTTCTCATCACCCTAATGGTCTATATTTGCACCCTACTTCTGGCCTCATTTGATGTATCCAGATACTTTATTATAAGCTACAGAAACTAACTTAAGCCAAAAGAAAATTCACAAGATTGAAGATAAAGCTGAAGAAGCTGACTTGGGGAGTGTAGAAACCAAGTATCTCCAAGGTATTTAGAGGCAGAAAAGGCTTACTAATCTCAACCATGTGCCACTGCTGAAATACATTTAAAAATCATATATATATATATATGTACATATATGTGTGTGTGTGTGTGTTTACACTTTGCTGTAAAGATTACAAGAATTCATTTCCCTTATGTTTTATAAATGTTAGTGAAACAAGTCTTACATTTTCTCTGTCCTGGAAACTCAGACACACAAGAAGGTGGTTAGAGGGGATGCCCAGTAACAGGCACCATACTCTCCTCAAAATCACTGTATCCTCTGCATCCTTCTTTATCCTATGGCTGATTTGGTAGTTCAGATTTTTTTTTTCTCTATTTCTTCTACGAAAAACAAAAAAACAAGATACATGTGCAGAACATGCAGGTATGTTACATGGGTATGCATGTGCCATGGTGATTTGCTGCACTTATTGACCCATCCTCTAAGTTCCCTCCACAGACCTCCCGCCTCCCAACAGGCCCTGGTGTGTGTTGTTCCCCTCCCTGTGTCCATGTGTTCTCAATGTTCAACTCCCACTTATGAGTGAGGACATGTGGTATTTGGTTTTCTGTTCCTGTGTTAGTTTGCTAAGGATGATGGCTTCCAGTTTCATCCATGTGCCTGCAAAGGACATGGTCTCATTTCTTTTTATGGTGGTTCAGATTTACAGTGCCCAGATTCTTTCTTTAGAATAAGTTTTCTTAAGCTTCTCAGTCTTCATATAAAATGGACCTCTAATGCCTCATTCGCCAATTTGCCAAACACTGCTTACTAACACTCTCAATTTGCATTGTCACATCTAAAGTCAGCCACCCCCACAAAAAAAGGGGTTCTCATTAATTCATGAATCATAGTACCAATTATTTCAACTGAACTCTAGGATGAGGACTCTAGTTATATAAAGCTACTTCTGGCTGTGATAATCTATAAATCTGTGAAGGTCTGACTCTTTGAACTGCCCTTTGGATGACCAATTTGCTTTATTTGCAAGCCTTGATTTTCCTGACTAGTTTAGTTAACTAATGGTCCTGGATGAATAACCTGATTTCTACCCTTTACCCACCTATCAGGCTGCTGATGAACTAAGGCCTTGCATTCATTTATTATACATTTCATGACCCAAATGTAATCTACCATTAATTCCATCTACTTCTGACACATGCCACAACAAAATGCCACTGAATTTCTACTGGAAAGTTACAGTTTTAAACATATTGCTCATAAATATGATTTTACTTAACCAAATTATATTTAGTCTCCAGGACATAATATACTAATCTCTTCTCTCCTTATTTTTCAAAAATAAAAATAAAAAAATTATCAAATTGTTAAAAAGAAAATTTAAGGCCCTTTCTCTTTTACATTAAGTCACATGACTCATTTTTAATTATAATATTAAATTAGTAATTTTCTCCACATTTTATGATACAACATGACATGAGCTTTGTTCTATAATGTAATATTTCCATCAAAAATGTAAATGAAGGTAGTAAAAAAAAAAAAACCCTGTGAATTTTTTAATCTAGTAAGAAGATACTCTAAGCCTTCCGTCAGTTGTATTAAAAGTAATAATTGGACTAATTATATAATTACTAATAAATAATTAGTTATGCGTCTTTGTAAATTTCTTACACAGAGGGGCAGAAAGTTCCTTCATTTATTTCATGTAATTTCATTTCATTCATTTCATCCTTTCAAAATCAAATGATTGAATAAGAGTAGATGTCATTGTTCTAAGTGCTAGAAGCACAGCAGTGAATACAGCCTTATGGATGTACATTCTACTGTGGGAGACAGATAATCTACAAATGAAACAAAATACTGAATATGTCACTTGGTATCAAGTGCAGAAAAGAAAAATAAAGCAAATAAGGGAGATAGGAAGCAATAAGAGGGATTGGTTTTTATGTAAAATGATAACTGAGATGATCACTTAAAGTACACACCAGTTTAAGGTGAGAGAAAAACTTTGCAGGTAGAAGGAGCAGCATGTGCTATGGATGACGTAGACATGTGCCTGCTGAGTTTGAAGAAAAACAAGCACGTCTGTGTTGTGGGAGCAGAATTTGGGGGAAGGGGAAGTAGTCAATGGGATCAGTGAGGACTGTGGCTTTTAATGGGGCATGATTCCCTTAGAGGATTGAGATTAGAGGAAAGACCTGGCCTGGCTTTTGTTGTAAAAGATTCACTGTAGCTATAGAGTTTGAGTTTAGATTATAGGGAGGCAAAGTAGAGAGAAGTGGTCAAATTCAAAATGTAGAAAAAGTAGGAACTGCTGACAGATTGAATGTAAGGTAGACATGAAGCAGAGAAATGAAAGATAAAGTCATGATTTTTTACCTGAACAGATAGAATGTACATTAGATTTATAGTTGATATTTTATAATGATTAATTTAAAACAGAAACAAGTGGAGAAACTCTTTTGAAAACAAGTGCTGCTGAATAATATTCTTAGAGAACACATTGAAATTTGTGTATATATATATGTAGTTACTATTTTACACATACACATAACAAAATAAATAATGTTGATGAATATGAATAGACAAGATAGAACATTTAATTGATTGATCTGTGGGTCATTTGATGTGGAAAGAGATGCCAGCTTTGACAAAGAAATTTATTAAACCTATATTGAGAAATTGTACCAGTCGAGGTCCTAGCAAGAAAAAGATGGCTCACTCAATGAATTTAACTGAAGATATTTTAATGAAAGGGCTATTTACAGTGATATGGATAGAGGTAAGGGGACCAAAAAATATGGTGAAGCAGCTGCATGGAAACTAGCCAGAGCCTGTGTCACATTCAGTAATAATTTCCTCCGCCTTGCCATTACCACCCCTAATGGCAAGGAGGAAGAAATTATTAATGAATGGGGCACAAGCTATAGCCACTGAGAAGACTATAGGAGCTGTGGACATAGAGGAAAGTAGCCAGGGACAGAACCATGGTGAAGGGAGGAAGTGGGACAAGGGAAATAAAAAAATCTGTTCTTTTTCTCCTGTCCTTCTGTTTCTTTCTGGTCCCTCCTATTGGCCTAATGTAGTCACAATACATAAGATCCCCGGTAATGCAGTCCATGGAGTTCAGACAAGAGGGAAGAAAGGGGTAGAAATTGAATGTTGAGCAACAAATTAAGAATATATAGCACAGAATTTCACATAACTTAAAGAAAATCTGAAGGTCAACACAATTGAGGAGGCTCTATGGAATACCAGTAAAATAAACTACCGATTGTATGTCTATGTTGTTATCACAGGAAACTCAGCTGCAACCGCCCATTTTCTCACTTAGTCTGTGCTGAAAAGCTCAGATTCTGGGAGAATAACCTCCATGACCTGGCTTGAATCAAGAAGTCACATTTGTCAGGGGAAGGTGCTGGCAGGATCCAGTGAATGGAGCCCAATTCTAATCAGTGTGAGGAGTTAGTTAGGAAGAGAGTGTGTTTCAAAGAAAGAGGTTATATAGTATTTAAAAATCAATGTAAGGCTCTCTCCTGCAACATTAAAATATTTATATATTAACAAATAAAAACAGGTAAGTTTCTCTAAAAGGACACCAATATTTCAGAATATATGAATGCTGTTTAATTCACTTCTCAATTGCAATAAAGTCAAAGCTTGATATTTGTATTTTTGAGATTTTCTCTCCTTTTTTGTCCAACCAAAACCTTTACTCCTAACTCCAGGTTTTTAAAATTGATTTTAAGATTTGAAAAGTTTACAAAAGTCTTAAGAAGAGAAGAAGAATGGATCAGTGTACAATAATTGTCACTGCTGGGGAGAAACAAAACAATAGATAAACAAAGTCTTGAAATGTGGGGTTTTGTAAATTGCTAAGGTAAAAAAAAATTACAAAGAGGAAACTGCTTTAACCCAATTTATGCATCTTAATTCACTCAGAGACAATAATAATAATAATATCATTTATAATCGTGTACAATTTCATTTCCAGACTTTCACCGAATTTCTTGCTAAAGAGGTGGAGAAAATCAGCTTTGAGATTCCAAGTTGATAATGGCCTCTTCGTTGGTGACAATATCCACTCCCTCTTTCTGAGACAACTAGTCATGAGATTTGGCTTTGGAAGTGTAAGTTTAAAAAGGAACACATTTTAAGAAGGAAATTAAAATTCATCAGTTCAGTATTGGCAAATTATTAACCCTTTTTCATCTTGCTCATTCATTAATTGATCTGGTGATCAGACATATAAAATTTTTTGATGTGAAGAAATGAGAGTTTGAAAATACATGTATACTTCTTACTAAAATAGAAAATACAGCACTTCAGTGAGGAGCACAGGCAACTTTGGAGCTGATAGACTCATGGTAAGAGGTAGCTCTGTCACATGAAAGCTATGTAAAATTTTTGTGTTAATAAGCTCTCTATCCTAGAGTGTAAAATGGAGACAATATTGGCCTTACAAACATGTGGTGAGGTTTAAGTGAGACATCTATGGAGCATAGAGCACAGGACTCAGCACAGAGTACTATCATTAGATATTATAGAATGAATATTACTCACACTCTAAGGTAAAAAACACAAGTCAATAATTATAAGAACCAACTTTACTCACACTTTAAGGTAAATGATGCACATTAATAATTATAATTCACTATGATAATCATGTAGTAATAATATGTATAGCGATATACATATGTATATGCTCTAGGAGTACAGAGGAGGGAATTCCAGATGAAGCTGGAGGATTCCTGGAAGAGGTTCATTCATTCATTCATTCAACAAATATTTATAGAATTCCTACTTTGTGCCAGGGGTATAAGATTCAGTATTGAAGTCTATAGGGAAGGTCATTGCTCTTATGGTGCCTTCTGATGTATCAGAAAAAAGTAAAATAAATATACAAGTTAATTTAGGAAAGAAGCAGCACTAAATGGAAATAAAACAGATAAAAACATAATGAGGGGAAGGAAGTGAGGAAGCTTAAATTGAAGAGCATGTCAGATATATTTTTTTCTCTACAGATACACTCTTTATCCTTTGCCCTGTCCTAGACATATGAATAAACCTCTGAGCTATGGGGCTTCTATTGGGTTTGTCCAGAAGGAAACCCCAGCAAGAAGTTGGAGGGAGGGGGAAGAATGAAGAGAAGTTTTCCGCCTTGAGATTAAAATCTGTGCCTAATCATGTTAAGCTAGATAGAAGTTTATTAGGGAATTTTTTATTCTAGTGGTCTATAACTGTTATGGTCATTAAAATAATGCAACAGATGTTAAAAAGGAATTCAACAGGATTTAAAAAATATACTTAAATAAAATGCACACACACACTTCTTACCTCTTATAGTTCTATTCTTTAAGATATAATCTGTATTTATATCTTTTAATATATCTGCTTCAAACAAATAGAATAATAAAATAGTAGAAGTATTCTGAGGCTTTTCATTATAAGACATAAAATTAATATTTTTCAAATATAAACCAAGAAAATTTAAGAAGATAACAAAATAAAAATACATAATTCAAAGTAAGAAAGATAGAATATATTTATCTGTGCATGATAGAATTGCACATCAATTAAACAAAATAAAATAAAAATAGGATACTGCAATGCATAGAATTTTTCCCCTTTTCTGTTCAGTTGCTAAACTGCAGGCTTTAAAGAGTGTCTGTATATGGTAGGTATCCAATGAATATTTATTTTTATTTTATTTTTTTTTAGAAGGAGTCTTGCTCGCTCTGTCGTCCAGGCTGAAGTGCAGTGGCATGGTATCAGTTGGACTGCAAGCTCCGCCTCCCGGGTTCAAGCAATTCTCCCGCATCAGCCTCCTGAGTAGCTGGGACTACAGGCGCCCACCACCACGTCCGGTCAATTTTTTAAATTTTTAGTAGAGACGGAGTTTCACCGTGTTAGCCAGGATGGTCTGGATCTCCTGATCTCGTGATCTTTCTGTCTCGGCCTCCCAAAGTGCTGGGATTACAGGCGTGAGCCACCGCGCCAGGCCCAATATTTGTTGAAATAATGAATGAATGAAGATAATTTAGTAAAATACTTAGTAATAAGATGAAAATATAAAAGAAACCCTTAAATTTTATTTTATAAAAAATAACTCTCACAAAATTAGAATTCACACCAGATGCAAATATGTTCATAATAATGACCAATATAAAAATACTTTGGAGAAAGCATCATAGTGTAACTAGAAAATAATTAATAGTTATATTACTAAGAAATGTAAATTCTATTAAGAACAAAATAAAACAATAATTAATTAAATGAGAAGTCATAGCAAGGGGTAAATCAAGAGGGCAAACAGAACATTCATTCACCTCCACTTCAGAATTAAGTTCCATTAAATAACAGAAATGATACATTTTAAAGAAATGGTACAAACCCCCGGGGAAAATAATAACAATTTCCCGACACCAGTAATTTCAAGACATTCTAGGAACAGAGAAAGTAAATGTTATGAAATTTTTGGAAGAAAAAATTTAATAAAAAACAAAATAATAAAAACAGGAAAAACTCTATAAGAAAAAAAGCACTGCAAAGGTAAATCTTTTCCAGAGGGTAACATTACTTTACATTCAATGAACAGATGAAAAAAGTTGCATAGAGGGACTCTGGGGCAATTTTCAAAGCATTTACTTGAAAACTGGGTTCAGAATAGCTGGACTCTTTGGGCCTTTGAGAAATTAATAATACACAAAGCAAAAAAATATTTGACTTGGACGACAAAATTAAAGATTGGCTATTTTAAAAAAGACAAAGGAAATGGGTAAGCTCATTACATTCTCTTTAAGACAAAGAGAAAAGAAACAACATGGGGAATGAGATAAAGAACAAAGATGCAGAGAGGAGAGTTTTGTTGTTGCTGTTAAAGAGAATATAGTATACAAATTTACACTCACAGTTCAAAAGCTTGGAAGAACTGGGAAATTTTCTGATGTAACATAAAGTATCAAACAATTCAATAGCACTATCAAATAGCCCAACAATTGTAGAATACATCAAAAGGCTGGCAAAAAATACTCAAATGAACACATTTATGTGTTTCTAAACATAAACTTTGACAGCTATATCACTTACATGGAATAAACAGTTATAGAGCACAGAAGAAAATAAAGCTTTCAGATCTCAGTCTGTGAAAAGCTAGTATAACCAAAGCTGGCCAAAACATAGCAAATAATAAAAATAATACCATCAGCATTTTCATCATCTAACAACATATTGAATTAATACAATAGTCTAATGTGATTATATAAGATTTATGCCTATAAGGAAAATATTAATCATGTTTATTATTATAATAGATTACAATAGTAGGTTAAAAGAGAAAAAACAAAGAATCATCTTGACATATGCAAATTAATAATATGTATCAATTTATTTTCTCATTAAAACAATTCTTCACAAGCAAGAAGAAATCTACCTTAATATGATGAAGGCTACCTTACTAGTAACCTATAGCAAATGCCATAAAATCAGAACAATTACTATTACATATCAGTATGATAACAGTGTCAGTTAACATTATAACTATTACTATTCAGTATTTGATTGACATTGCTTGAGAATGTAGCATGTCAAGAAAAGTGTATTATAAAAATTGTTAAGAAAGAGAATAAACATATAGCTGATAGATGACGTGATTATTTACTGACATTACCAAAGAGAATAAACTAAAATACTGTATTAGATACAGTTTAATAATTCCCTACTACAGCTATATGCAAGAACAAAGTCAGCAGTAAAAAAAGAATTTTTCTATAACCGAAAATAGCCAATTGGAAAGCACAATGATAAAATGTCTCTTTTCTAAAAGTCAGAACACCTATGAAATACCTACCAATAAATCTTTACTAAACAAAAAATTTCCAAGACTTTTATTAAAAAACTATACAACAGGCCGGGCGTGGTGGCTCACGCCTGTAATCCCAGCACCTTGGGAGGCCGAGGAAGGCAGATCATGAGGTCAGGAGATCAAGACCATCCTGGCTAACACGATGAAACCCGGTCTCTACTAAAGTACAAAAAATTAGCCGGGCTTGGTGGCGGGCACCTGTAGTCCCAGCTACTCAGGAGGTTGAGGCAGGAGAATGGCGCGAACACTGGAGGTGGAGCTTGCAGTGAGCCAAGATCGCGCCACTGCACTCCAGCCTGAGCGACAGAGCAAGACCCTGTCTCAAAAACAAATAAATAAATAAATAAATACTATACAATAGATTACCTTGTATTTCTATACATTGGTAAGATAGGTAGAGATATAGATTAATGGAGAGATTTACATATTAAGATGTACTAATTTGAGGTTATGACTATGTTAATTATTTTTCAATTAATGCATAAATTTAAGGTAATTCCAAACAAAATTCCAGCTGGATTGTTTAAAATAATTCGACAAACTTAAATTAACACGAAGGGGAAAATAGGAACAAAAGTATCTAAGAATTTTAGCTGGGTGCAGTGGCTCATGCCTACAATCCTGTAACTTTGGGAGGCCAAGGTGGGAGATTGCTTGAGTTTAAGAGTTTAAGACCAGTCTGGGAAATACAGGGCAGGGCAACCCCATCTCTACAAAAAAAAAAAAAAAAAAAAAAAAAAAAGAGAGAGAGGGAGAGAGAATTGTTGAATACTTGTGGAAATATTTTAAACAGACATGGGAAGTAAAGTCTGCTTTCATTGATTCAAATTTCTCAGTCTTTTATATATGGCCTCTTTTCATTCTTTGCAAGGAATTCATTACTCTAAAATTATATGCATGGTGAAAATTTTATATATAAAATATATTTAAAATAAAACATACGTATGTATCACATATGATCATATGGTAAAAGTAGGCGACTTACAAATGAATAACTATAAGAAACTCAATGAACATGTGAAATCTGTTTATTCTTACTAACAATTGTGAAAATGCAATTAAAACTCCAGTGGCCTACCAGTTTTTTCTTGCTCATTTTAAACTGGAAAAAGTTGTTAATACCTGATTTTGGGGCAAGTGTATGAAACAGGTAACCTCATGTGGTCTAAGAAGAAATACATATTTTGACAGTCTTTGGAGTGCAATTTAATAGTTATTACCAAGAGTAAATGTACCCATTAATTGAGTAATTGTCTTTACCTCCAATGTTTTCTCCATATCTATATTCATAAGTACACAGAGATATAATAAGGATATTAACTGTCATACTGTTTGTAATAGCACAAAATAATAAAACCTCAAATGTCCATTAGTAAAGGAGATGTTAAGTAAATTATGGTATATTCATTCAACAAAACAAATGCAGGCATTAAAGAAAAGGATGTTATAAATTATCTCGTGCTAATATCTTCAAGATATATTTTGAAAGCTTAAATCCAAATGCTGGTACAATAAGTATATTAAGAGATTAGTTATGTAACAATACAAATCAATATATTTATGTTAGAGTCGAGAAAGATAGGCATGTGCCAGAAAAATGAAGATGAGTTGATGGAATACTTTAAGGTTTTTCTTTTTAAATCTTGTATTGTTCAAATGTTTGCCAAAAATATGCATCATTTAGCGCTGATATAAGATGAAAGAAATAGGGAAAACATATCTATTTTGCTTTTGAATAGAGACTCAATATTGAAGGATGATAGTTCTTCCTAGTCTATGTGCAATGAAAACAAAATGCCTTAACTACAAAGACAAGTGCCAAAATTTGTCAAAAATAATTCTACATGTATATGAAAAAAATAATCATGTTTAATATGTATATATACAGACACATGAAGAGAAATATGGATGTTGGAATTGGTCCACCATATATTAAAACTATTAAAATTGTATAGTATTTTTTGTTAGTCTTTATATAGACAGATCAATGGAAAAAATTCTGAAAAGTAAATATCTGTCAATCTTTTAAAGTGGCGTAGTCTTTTCCAGTGTTTGCTTTCATAAACATTTACCTACATTTACCTATCATGATTTTTAGTATTTACATTATAATACTAAATCATCTTAAACTCACTTTAGGAAATAACATTATATTATATTCTACTTTCCTTTTCCCTGGAATAGTTAACCATCCTAGGACCATTTGCTATACAACATATCCTTTGCTCATTGATGTGAAATGACAATTTTGAGCTGTGGTTAACACTAAAGTGTGTTTCTGGTATTTATTTATTTATTTATTTATTTAGAGACAGGGGCTCACTCTGTCACCCAGGTTGGAGTGCAGTGGCGCGATGTTGGCTCACTGCAACCTCAGCCTCCAAGGTTCAAGCTATTCTGACGCCTTAGTTCCCCGAGTAGCTGGGATTACAGGAGCACGTGGCTCATTTTTTTGTATTTTTAGTAGAGATGGGGTTTCACCATGTTAGCCAGGCTGCTCTTGCACTCCCGACCTCAAATGATCTGCCCCCCTCAGCGTCCCAAAGTCCTGGGATTACATGCATGAGCCACCGCACCCGGCCTGGTTTTGACTCTTTTGCATTGCCTTATCTGTCTCTTTCTCTGCTCAGTGCTACCCCAAGCAATTCTAATACTTTGGAAATTTTTTCATTGTTTTCATTTTTAAGCCATAGCCTATGAACTGTTAAAAATGATTTATTAATCCAGCTAAACTTTGAAAACATTTGTTGCTTTGGTCGTCATGGAGAAAACTAATAACACTTTTTTTATTGTTTGTCTTAAAGTAAGTAAGTTGCTTTACTGGTTACCAAGAATGACTGTATATTGCTGATGAGTTGTTTGGTTTGGTTGGTTTGCTTTCTTTTTATTTTATTTTATTTTATTTTTATTTTACTTTAAGTTCTGGGATACATGTGCAGAACGTTCAGGTTTGTTACACAGGTATACATGTGCCATGGTGGTTTGCTGCACCTATCAACCTGTCATCTAGGTTTTAAGCCCCTCATGCACTAGGTATTTGTCCTAATGCTCTCCCTCCCCTTGCCTCCCAGCCCTTAACAGGCCCTGGTGTGTAATGTTCCCCTCCCTGTGTCCATGGAATCATCAAATTTTGCTTGAAACTTAAAATCAATTTTGGAAGGAGCACCATGTTTATAATATTGAGACTTTATGGACAAAGTATATAGCTAATTTATTTAAATATTTTTATGCCTATCAAAATACATGTTTATTAAACTATGGATCGCAGACATTTCTTGTTAAATTTATTATTATGTAGTTTTCATTTTTAGTTGCAATTGTGAAAAACAATCATTGTTCTTTATATTGCCTTAATGGTTATTGCCGATGCTTAGGAAAAATGTTAATTTTTGCATGTTTACTAAAGTAACCAAAAGTTGATACCAACTTCCCAGTTTCTACTATTAGTTACGATGATTATCCAGTTGATTATTTTGGGTTTTCAGGAGACAATATTATCAATTAAAAATAACATGCATTGTAGAAATGTTGGACATAAAGCTTGTTCCGACTTTAACAGCTTTAATGTTTCATATTAAACACGATGTTGGTGTGGCTTTCCAGATAATCAGATTTGCCTGTGCACAAGACACCGAAAGACTGTGAGGTTGTCTGTGAGGAACTTTTTTTTTTCACTGTGCCTTACTACTGTCTTCTTAAACAGATATTCTTATTTTATTTCCTTACATATGTAATATGTTTGTAACATATTACTCTGCCCTACTAAGAGGACCAAAATGTCTTATCCCTTAAATCTTTAAGTTTCACTGAGATTTTCCAATAAACCGTCAAACTTCAAGTCACCAATCTATCCTTTTTGTTTCATTTCACATGTGCTAGCATCTGCTGCATGGAGATTTTATTTTAGATTCATGTCAATCTTCTGCTGCTGTCTGCAACTTGATCTTAAGCAGAGTATTAAAGGAGACAGGGAACATTTCAGGAGATGCACAATTCTTGTATATATTGAACAGCACCCATTACAACTACTGATGAGATATTCTCCTGAAATTAATTCATACTTGATATTCTCTAATGTGTCCTCAGAAATCAGATTCCTGTAAAATACTAGGCACTTTGACATCCTGAACATCTAATGACAGAGAGTCAACATGATGGTAGTCTTCTTTCTTTTTTTTTTTTTTTTTTTTTTTTTGAGACGGAGTCTCACTCTGCCGCCCAGGATGGAGGGCAGTGGCGGGATCTCAGCTCACTGCAAGCTCCGCCTCCCGGGTTTACTCCATTCTCCTGCCTCAGCCTGGTAGTCTTATTTCTAAGATGTCTTTGAAATAAACACTCTCATTTAGCTCGCTAGATTTTAGCTTGAGATAGTTTATCAACGAACTGATGCAAAGACAAGCTAAGAAGAAAGTATTCTGAAGTTTCAAGATTCTCTCTGTCTCTTCCTCTATCATTGATTCCGTTCTTTTATTGCTTTCACTTTGTCTCAATCTTCTTGAGAGTTCATTCTTCTTCCAAATAAAACTTAAATTTCATATTCTAAACAACTTTAAATCAACACTCTGAAAATTAAAGAAACAAGACTTTTTATATTGCTGACAACTTTAAGTTAATGCATTGATTTAATGTACACATTCTCAAATTTTAAAGAAAATGTATTTTTTGAGATTTTGAATAAATAAAATATGGCCTAAAAGCTATACTTGGAACAACCAATGACTTGTGATCTTTTAAAGACATTTCTTAGTTCTATTTTGAGATCTTGTTTTTCAGTGATTCTGTCATATCAGTTTAGTACAAACCTTGAAACTCAGAAAAACTTTTACTAAAATAACTGCCTGGTCATGAGTAAGATTAAGTTGCAATAGAACAAACAGAGAGATTGTCTAAAAGAAAAGCAAAAATTACTTAAACTCAGCATAACATTTCAGATGGTATATTTTTACATTATTATAAAATTTAAAATTTATGTTAAAATATACATTGTCACACTCATGACTGAAAATAGAGGGATTGAGGAAGCATGCAGAATGGGAGAAAAGTAAGGAAACATCTTTAGTCTAATAAAGAAAAGCTGCCTGAGTAATCGGGTCTTTAAGCAGAACTGTGCTTTGGACAATGTTTGTTTTTATCCATTCCCGTGGCTTCCTTCTGCCCTCAGCACCTGGTATCCTTATCTGACCTCTTGGATTTCCCGAGTAGAGAAAGGTCTCCATTTTGACAGATGAGAACTCCGGATTTTCATATTTTTCCCATTTCTTACCATTAAAATTTGGCCATCTATACTTATTCTTAGGGTTCTGGTATATGATTAGTTGAAAACAGATGGTGTCTGAGTCAGGACATAGCTCCGTGAAAAAAGGAGATTTAGCAGAAGCTATGGTAAGGAGAATGGTAGGGAAATCTTACAGAATTGCAACAGAGTTAGGCCTAATGGCTCGTTTCTGCTTCCCTCTGCTCTTTTCTCTGTTCTCTGCTTCCTTTCTCAGCCTTTGTTAACTCCTTTCTCAGCCTTTGTTAACTCCTAAGGAAGGCATCCAATTGTCTTCCTTTGTCTTTATCCTTGCTTCCCTCATTGTTAATTGGCTTCAACACTGTTTAATTTTTCAGAAAAACGCCTTGATTAGCCTCACTCATTATTTTTTTTTTCCCTCATGATAGGTCACTAGTTGCCAGCCTGACATACATTCCCTCCTTGAGTGCTTGCCCCTTCTCCACAATATGCAGCTTGAATTAACAGGAACCCAGGGGATGTGGGACTCTTGGCAGGGTAAGATTTCCTTTGAAGAGGCTGTGGGCAGGGAGGCAATGCTTGTATCTGAAACAAATGTTTTGGGACATTCGGGAGTCTTGAAGCTCTTCAGACCCAGGGGCTGCCCTGCTGAGTGACTGGTGGGTTTGGCAGCACATTTTGCTTCCTTTAGGTAATCCAGTGGGTTTCAGAGATGCAGAAGGAATAAGAGGAAACGGATAATGCTTTCCTCAGCATCAGTACCACGCTTGTAAGTTTCCCTTACGAATGTTCCCCTCTTCTGAAATGGTAATGACATTCTGACAAGAGATTCCAAGATGTCTTGACATCCTAGCGTTATGTCGGTGAACACTGACCGACATACACATCCCTTGGTATGTTTCATTGATTATGTAACTTTTCTAAAAAGATAGGTCAGCTCAGGCGAGGCCTCCCTCACACACTTTTCTTTCTTGGTGGCTGATAGACCTGCTTGCATGTGTATCGATACGAATGGCCTTGGAAAGAAAGAAATCCCGTCCCCTGTCTAAAGAACTCTGCAAGAATTAACAAGGATAAGTGTAAGGAGGTCAGTTGTCTGTCCCCAGGTGCAGAACCTTAATCTGAAAAGCCCCAAGCAGCTGGTTACCTAGGATTACACAGACCTGGTAGCTTCTGCCCTCTGCCTCTCTCTCTAGTACACACGCGCATGTACACACACACGCACACTTTCCCTGGTACTTGTGACATTTATTTTCCATTGTCAAACTTTACTTTCTTTTGGACATTTGGTTTTACACGTGAATTGTTGGCATGCATAGTCAGCTCGTCCCCTTTTCCCCATCTGTATCGTTATTCAAACAGGCGTTCAGACAATGTCTTCGTAAGTTTAAGATGTTTGTTTGTTTTGGACCAACACACACTCGCTAGTTCAGGCTTCCTCTCTCTCCTCTCTCCGCTCTCTCATGCAAACATACACCGAGTCCTTCTCCACGTGTACCAATGAACGTTTCCTCCGCGGGCTCCTGAGTTCAATGTCACGCTGGGCAGAAGTGGAGCAAGAGTAACGAGCATGTGTAGAGTGCGGACGTGGGGGGAGACCCTTTCTGGCCAGCAGAGGGCAGCCGAGGGGAGGCGCTGGGGCTCGAGGGCTGAGCCGAGCTGAGCCTCGCCTAGCTCTGGCAGCCTCAGCCTCAGCACCAGCCGCGCCGGAGCCAGGAGCGCAGCCACTGAGGGCAGCGGCGGCGGCGGGAGCCAGGCGCGCAGCAAGGACCGGCGCGGGCGGCAAGCAGCAGCAGCCGCCGCCGCCGCCGCCGCGACGGGCAGCTAGGCTCGCCGGCAGCCGGCTCGGGCCCCTACCCTCTCGGCTACGTGTCCCCGGCGCCGGGCGGCCGGCGAGTGTGGAGCCCGCGCCGTCGCCGGCCGCGTCCTCCGGGCATGGAAGGAGGTGGCAAGCCCAACTCTTCGTCTAACAGCCGGGACGATGGCAACAGCGTCTTCCCCGCCAAGGCGTCCGCGACGGGCGCGGGGCCAGCCGCGGCCGAGAAACGCTTGGGCACCCCGCCGGGGGGCGGCGGGGCCGGCGCGAAGGAGCACGGCAACTCCGTGTGCTTCAAGGTGGACGGCGGCGGCGGAGGCGGCGGCGAGGAGCCGGCTGGGGGCTTTGAGGACGCCGAGGGGCCCCGGCGGCAGTACGGCTTCATGCAGAGGCAGTTCACCTCCATGCTGCAACCCGGAGTCAACAAATTCTCCCTCCGCATGTTTGGGAGCCAGAAGGCGGTGGAAAAGGAGCAGGAAAGGGTTAAAACTGCAGGCTTCTGGATTATCCACCCTTACAGTGATTTCAGGTGAGGGTTCCCGGTCGCCGCCCCACCCTCCCTTCAGGCGCACCCTCAAACGCGCTTCCCTGCCCTGGGAGGGGGGCGCCCCGTGGACTCGGAGGGCGGGCCGGGGGTGGCGCTGCAGGCGGCGTCGGCTAGGGCTGAGCAGGCTCCACTCGGCGCCTCCCGGTAGTTTCCACCCAGGAAGGGCCCGGAGGATGTGCTCCTGTTGTCCGGGAATCCCGGACGGGCTCTCCTCCTCGGCCTCCTGAACTTCGGGAACAGATCAGGGAAGGATGGAGGCCACGGTGACCGCCCTGGGAGGAGGCGAAGTTGTACCAGGGAAACTTTTACTTCAGAGACGAGAGTGTGAGGAAGCGGGCAACCACCCTTCCTCGCGCGGCTCCCTGAAGTGTGGTCTCAACCAAGAGGGAAAAGGAGGCTTCTGGGGCTCTGGAGAAGGCGTGGTAACCGGAGACAGCGTTTCATACGCCTGAGCAGTTCCTGCCAGCGCTTGCCCCGGGGAGTGTGTTTAGTCTGTTTTTCTTTATAGCCGCTGGGTATCCTGGCTGTGTTTTCTCAGGAACAGCGGCCGGCAGGCAAGAGAAGGGCAATTTGCACTTGGATGGTCCCCAACGTGAGGTCTCACCAAAGCGAGGCGCTTCCAAGCAGGGCAGGAGCGTGGCAGGAAGCCTCTAGTCCCCGAAACGGAGAGAGGGGGCGTTGCCAGAGCCCCCTTCCTGGAAATAGAGCGGCACCCTTTCTTGACCTTGACTGCAAATCTCTTTCAAAAATCTTTCACAACCCTCAGCTCGGGAAGGAGGACAGAAACGCTGTCAGAAGGAAAACTCCGCTTTAGAGAATTAAAATTAAGACGTTTTCTGATCTTATTTGTCGCCCAAGTATTCGTTCGGTGATAAGCACGTTTAGAGATTGTCAAATGAAGGTCGTGTAGTAGATCCTCTTATTAGCGTGCGCACAGTTATCTTAGCTCCTGAACAAGGCTGGACTTTCCATTTTAAAATCCAGAACTAGTAACTCTTAATAACTCAGGGTAATATTTATTTATTTGGCCGAACTCGTTCGAAAAGAAAAAAAAGATCAACTAAAGGAGTATGTGCATATACTAAGCATTCTTTATAGGATAAATACAGCAATGTAAACCAGCCTTGGAATTAGTTTAGAAACTAAGGGAAATTATCACCAACTCCATGCTTTAACGGGAGCTGTCCACAGTTCTGATTGACATTAGCTGTGAAAAAAACCACAGTCCCGCCACACAAAGGCTCATAGTGACTGTCTTTGCCTTCTTTGAGATGTTTATCGTCTCAGAAATCAGTAGCCTCTGTGATCTATGCATAGAGTGAATGGATTTTAGAAAGTGTATAATTTTAAGGTACTTATTTGTAAAAACAGCAAAGTCTAAAAGAGAATTTATAAAACCTAATGAAGTTTATAGTCTAAGAGTTTGATTGAAAAATGTTCATATTAAAGAGATGTAATAAATAATCAAACCGGTTTCCTCCAGTAGGAAGATAGGGAAGCAAACTTATAAATGACCCTATTCTAAGATGTATAAGGTTGTCGTGTTCTTTAGAGTTTTAAAGGTGGGAATCAAGTATAGAATATTATCTCTTCCTCAGTCCCCAATGGAAATATAGTTCACCTCATTTTAAAATTTTTAAATGAAAATAATTTACATGAAAACAGCCTCCAGTCTTAATAGCAAAAATAAATGGGGTATTTCCAGAAATGTATGAGGTTCAATATTAACATGCAAAAATGCTGAACTTTTAATATGTAACTTCACTCAATAAAATGATTGCATATGAAGCTTTTATTTCTTCAGCAATGTGAAAAGGACTATCCCTTTTCAAAATATCATACATCAAATAATTAAACTTTTTCCCACTTACTAAATAAAAACATAGGGCCGCTTTTCAGGAATTAGAATAGTGTCCAAAAGTCTTTTGAATGAATGGAATTACAGGATTCTCCTTCTGAGACAAAATATCTCTTTAATAAAAACATTGTTACTGAACAAAGGAACTAATTGAAATCAGGTGATGATTTAATTTTATTGTTCATTTCAAAGAAATGGGAAATGATTAAAACGTGAGCTAATACTCTAAACTCCAGTGTGGAGAGTTTGGAATATTTGACTTTCCCTCGTATAAATGGAAAAAAGAACATGTCAGGTGCAAATTAAGCAATTAGAATTATTTAGATCATTTTAAACTGAAAGATACCTGAAAAAATAGATTTTAAAACAGAATTACAATATACACTGGTGTTCTAAAACAAACTAGAAAAATAATCATGTACTTGTTTTCATTCAGAATATATTTACATCTTATTATTTCATTAATGTTTTTGTATGATCTCAAAGTTTTCATATGATTTAGATAAGATTTTCTAAAATCTATAACATGTCAAGATAATGTAATGAAAAAACAAAAATATGAAAGACAAAATTCCAGCAGTATTTTTTTTCTACAGGAAAAGCAATGTGTGAGTAATTTTCAACAGATACTAGAAATGTTTGTGGTCATGATCTAGCCTTTACTTTAGGCCCTTTTCTGAGGGTTCTTTCAGAGGGGTGCTTTACTACAGTTCCTAAAATGCCAAACTTAAGTTCATTAATTATGTAACAACTGAGTGAGTGACACTTAAGAGTAATTTCCATGAAGAGTGGGGAGATAGTGCAAATGAAGATATCCAGAGGATTCTTTTCCTTGACACTTTTAATAAGCCTTTGCATGGCCAGAGAAGTTTACTATGTTCTTACTCCAGAGCATGTTGTGACTTTAACACTGTTTCTAGTTTCCCTTCTCAGAATAATTTTTAAGACTGATAGCTTTCTACTTTATTTACCTCAAGGGACTGTGCTCCCACTGAGACTTTCAGAGAACTACGTAGTACCTCTTTTCCCCGCCAGAGCCCAAGAGTGCTATTGCTGTGTCTGGCAGGTAGTTTTCTCTACCCCTGGTGTAAGTAGGGCAGAGATGCTGCATTTACCTTTTTCCTCAGGGAAAAGGATGATAATAAAAACCTTCAGAGAATAAAAAAGAGTCAAATAGTATCAGATACTGTTTGAAATAACTGGGTGGAAGCTACAGAATTTAGTAAACACAACAAGCTCATGTTTTTGTTTATACTGTGGTATATAAGCACCCAAACTAGGGAAAATAGGGATAGTTACTTAAAAACAAATGTAGCTCGATTTTTCTGTAGTGACAGCATGCTCTTACTCTTATTGAATTTCATGTGAACAACACACAGACACATTTAATTTGGAGGTTAAATATGATTTTTAAAAATTCATGGTGATTTTATATTAATTAGCTAGAATTTTACTATGGTTAAAAAGTGATGCTCAGCAAGCATTGTGCTTCCACAGCCAATTGATAGTTATGATATAATCATTTAAATAGATTGAAAGAATATTTAGAATACTTTTGTGGATGATTTTTATTATGCAAGCAATTTATCTTGGAAGAATTTATCACCAGACCATTTGCCATTTTAGGGATTCTGTCATTATTTTGTTCCATCATGCTTACACAAAGGGACTTTTAAAAAGAATGCTCCTCTTCCATATATATTGCAGCCAATATCTTGCTCCTCATAATGGAGGCAGTTTTGTATCTTGACTTCTTATTTTTTTTTTCCATTTCTTTTCATCATTAGTATGAGTGTGTGAAAAGCTTACTGTGTTATAAGTACCCAAGGACTCTAGAGATGGGAGTTACTTCCTGAAGATACTTTCACTTCCGGTCTTCCATCTCTGCTTTGGATTGCAGCCACAACTGTACTGATACCAGAGATCACTGATGTGTTCATTAGGGAAGGGAGGCTTCACCAATATTATACAGTTCATTATAGAACATTTGCTTCCAGGAGCTTCTCACAAGAAAACAGTTCAACCTTCTGGGGTTTAAAGACTAATTAGCCTACTGTTACATTTTCTTTGTGCTGAACACACTCTGTATTCTGCCAGCAATGCTTCTTTTATTTGCTTTTCTTATCAACATAGCCAAAATTAACCATAAGAATTTATTGTTTTTTCTACATTAGGTGAACCTTTTTGTGCTTTGTTAAGTTCAGTTACATTTTTCTTAGTGGCTCTAGGAACTGTTAGACATAATGAGAAATTTCTTCAAAGATTTAAAGGTGTGAATTTATTTAGTTACTTTTTCTTAGTATACATGTAAGTTATGCAATTTTAATTTTTAGCAAATGTTTCACTGTTACATTTAGTAGATATGATTTATACTATTAAATTATTATAAGATGGTTTTCATTTTTTTCTGAGCAACTTTCCCTTTAAACCTGCTTTTGGGGTATGATTGCAAATTGAGAATTAGTGAAGAGGTACACTTTACCAATCATATTTAATTATGTGGACTTGGATTTATGAACGTGCCTGTTGAATAATGAAAGAAATTTAAATGCACTGGAAAGATACATTACTTGTTATTTGTATCATAGGTTCATTTATCTACTTGATCAAAAAACCCAAACCAAAACAACATCACCACCAAAAAGCAAGATAAATAGTCTTTGTAATTCTGCATTATTATACTCAGTGCACCTATGTCCTACAGTGAGCAGGAAGCCAGCAGAATGCATTTAGAATGATTTTCAGGTGAGAATCTTATTCTGAATATAATTCTTGTGTTTAGCAGATAAATCACTTCATTATTTAGAAACAACAATTGGGCTCAGGAAAAGGACTTTCAAATAGAGTCTCGTATAAGTACAGTGCAAATTATTGCAGATGATTAGCACTACACGAAGAGTACTGAGCATTTGCAGGGTCTGTGACAAATTTTCATTTTATCATTTTGTGTAAAGAAGTAACAAACCATGAATCAGGCTGACACTATGTATTTTAGTTGTAGAAATAGTGATAATAAAGAAAAAAGTCTGCCTGAACTAAGAAAATTACATTTTCTCTAAGTACTTTTCTTCTAAAAATAATTTTTTTTGTGAAGGCATCTGGATGTACAACTTACCATTAGTTTTATAGATAAAAAATCAGGATTCCTCGTGCATCCCGGAATTTTATGTTTTTGCAAAATAAACCTTCATGGCTCTGTTAATTCTATTTGTATATATGTGCTACAGAAACTATTCAAGGGATACCTATATATGTAGAAGAATATATATAGAAGTAAAGAATATATGTAGCAGTTGATTATTTTTGACTTGAGTGTTTATCTGATACATTTTGCCCAACTTTGATAAAATTGATTTCATTACTCTTTCAAGTTATGTTAGTTAATTTTCTCATAGTATTTTTCTATTTTGTCTAATAGTTGACCACTCAGTTAAAGCAAAGAAGCAACATTACTCATACCTTAAATTTACAACTTATAATTTTATTTGTATAAACCTAATTTTATTTTCAGGTCACTAGCTGTAACTCTAAAAACATAAGGCTAATTTTACATACGTACAAAGTTAGTAAATATTTATAAATTTTAGACTATCAGCTTGGTTGTATACAGTTATTCAGTATTTTTAAAAGTGCCACAGCAAACATCTTTGCACCTTACTCTTCATTATGTTTTGGCTAAACTTCAGGGAATGGAATGACTGCCTATGAACATTCTAGAGATTCTATACATATTAATTTGACCAATTAATACTGCTTCCAGTTTACAGATTTCTTAAAATGACAAGAATAATGTAGGTTCTCCAAGGTTGACATTCCTGTTATGATATTTACAGTCTGTTTTGGGACAGAAAGCGTAACCTGTCCTCCATTTCATTCAACATAGAGTGACAAGAGTGATCTTTAAAAAGCAAATCTGATAATATTGTTATGCTCTTTAAAACCCTTTAGTAACCTCCCATTACTCTTAGACTACATTTGACAAACTTTCTTTGAGCTTCAAGACCCTGCATAATGTCAGCCTATATATGCAGCCTCATCACATGCCACTGATTCCAGCACTGTGTTCCAGCCACTTGGGTAAATTTTTAGCTCCTAGAACAACCTGAGTTCTCTCCTGCAACTAAGATTTTAATGTGATATTACTCCCATGCTTGAAATACTCTTTTCACTTTTTATCACTCCACATAACTAGTTTCTACTCATCTTTTAGGTTTCCATTTAATCATTGTGCACACACTTATTTTTCTATCTAGGCTTTCTGTTCAGCAGAATTTATAATTATTTTTATATGTGTCCCTTCCCTGGAATTTAAGCCATGCTAACTTATGAATCTTACTCAGTTTTACATTCCCAATGTTGTAAAAAAGTTCTTGCCAAACTTTCTTAGAGGCTTCATTTTTTTTTTCTTCAACTTTTAAGTTCAGGGGTAAATGTGTAGGATGTGCAGGTTTGTTAAATGGGTAAACATGTGCCATGGTAGTTTGCTGCACAGATTATCCCATCACCTAAGTATTACATTCAGATATGGTTTTTTTTTTAACAACTTTTTTGAGACGAAATTCATATACCATACAATTCACCCATTTAAAGTAAGCAATTCAGTATTTTCTAGTAAGTTCACAGAGTTATGCAGCCATCACCACAAACAATTTTAGAATATTTTATCATCCCAAGAAGAAAACCCATATGCATTAGCACTCACTTTCTCTCATCTCCCACCCTCCCGCTCAGCCTTAAGCAACCAACCGCTAATCCACTCTCTGTCTCTGTAGATTTTTGCTTATTCTGAATATTTTATATCAGTGAAATCATGCAATATATAGTCTTTTGTTATTGGCTTCTTTCACTTAGCATAATGTTTTTTTCAAGGTTCATTCATGTTGTTACCTGAATCAGTACTTTATTCATTTCCTTGCTTAAAAACATTCCATTTTATGAATATACTACCTTTAATTTATTCATTTATCAGCTGATGGACATCTGAGTTATTTCTGCTTTTTGGCTATTGTAAATACTGCTGATGTGAATATTCTCATACAAGTTTTTGTGCAGAGATGTTTTCATTTCTCTTCGGAGTGAAATTTCTGGGTCATCATAACAGACCTGTAATAAATATTTATTGACTGAATGGACAAAGAATTATTCTCCAACCAGGTCATGAGCACATTTAATCTTAGAGTTGATAAATTCAGATGAAAACTCTTCTTTTTTCCTACAGTAATACCTGGCATCTACTTCCCACTGGCACCTGCAAGTATGTGCCCCAACTATTACATTTCCCTGCCCAATACACAGATGAGTAAATGAAACTGAAGAGGAGTTATGTAGCATGAACATGGTGACATAGATAGATAGTAAGAACTGGGCCAGGAATTCAGTTCTTATGAATATTAATTTTGTCACTTCAGCTCTTTTACATAATAAGAAACAAGGCTGCCAGTATAAATAATTCTCCAAACCTTCTGGGACACATGATGGATTGAACCTAATCATTTGTACTTCCTCCCTCTTGAAGTCACTCCAAAATAATATGAAAAAGCACAGATACATTGGTAAGTAGAAGAAAGAGGAGACATCAGAGAATATAGATCTCAAGCACATTTGTAAAATGGGAAGTTAATAGAGAAATTATTCCACTTCCAGAATCCTTCACCCGTTGAAATCCAGAAGAATTCAGGACTTGGAAGTGCCAGTTATGAAATAGTTCCAGGAAAGCCAGACTGAAAACAGAATTAAATAAGGGTTTCCTTAGTGAATACAAAACTCCCTGTGCTGACATTAGGATGCTTGGAGCCAGGTCTGTTTTTCTCAATCAGGAAACTGGAGAAAATACCTCCAAAGGGAGACATTTCAAAGTCTTCAGATAAAAAATCATGTTTATTGCCTAATCACCCTGCAAAAACTCCGCATGTGTACATTGAGGCTGTAATTATATTTTTGGTATGGCATTGGTTAATATGTAACTGAAAGCAAAAGATAACCAGACATTTGCGAAAAGTCTCATAGGCAAGACTAAATCAAACAGAGAAAGACTAAATCAAACAGCCAAAGAAGGTCCAGAGGGATGGGATAAGGAGAAATGACAGTATTATAAAAAATGCTCCACAAATGATATCTTCATAAATGTTTTATCTGTACAATAAGAACACGTTGCTATGGAAAATATGGCAAGAAATTTAAAAAACAGCTCTTGGATGAACTGTGTTAGCAGATAAAGTCTAGGAAGTCTATCAGAATTAGAGCAAAAAGACAAAAGGGAATAAGAAATATAAGAAAATATAGCAAAATCAACAACTAATTTATAAGGTCAAAATCTACCATAAGGTATTCTAGAATGATAAAAAAAAAAGAGTGAAAAGGGACATATGGAATTAATAGAGACATTTTCGATAAAATTTTCCATATAGCAGCAACTGAAATGTCTGTTCTGAGGAACTCATGGAATACTTAGCATCATGAAAGAAAAAGACTATCCAAGGATCATTACACAGAAGCTTTACAACACCATCGAATAAGCAACAAACAAACAAATGACTAAGACTTTTCAAAGAAAAAGTTACATACCAAGAAGTGGGAATAATACTTTAAGTTAAATGACAATGTAACAATGTCTACAAAATTCTGAGAGAAAGTAATCTCGATAAGAAATCCATACCTTGCCATAATACAAAGTTTAAATAAAGATACTCAGAAATTAAGAACTCTAGTATTAACTACCCATGTACCCTTTCTTAGAAAGTTACTAGATGACATGTTCCTGCAAAACAAGAAATTACACCAAACAACATGAAGACATAGAAGCTAGGAAATGGGCTTTAACACAGAGAAACCTGAAGTCCTAGGAGTATCCCAGAATAGCTAGCCTTGAAAGAAACCAGTCCAGACTGGGGCAGGAAAGCAAAGCGTTCTGGAGGAAGGCCTTCGGGGTAGGAAAAACAAATAGATGGATATCAGCACTTGATAAATAATGTTATTAGGTGTTCGAGAGATCTTTGGAACAAGATATTGATGACTTTCATATAAATATTTGTAGAGTACATTGGATACAAGTAAATAAACAAAAGACCTTTATTAACTCCAGAATGATCTAAAGATATATATATGAAAGGGAAATGAATCACAGTTCCTTGCTTGGTTCAGCAGTGCCTAATGCTTATTTGGTAATAATAATGTAAACAAGTTGTCTGTTTTAAATAAGTTTGCGGTGCAATTATTCTAGGATGGTAGGAGGGCAGAAGAAACGTAAATGTGGTTTGGGTGATGTAAGAAAGCTAAGTCCTTGTCTTCCACAGTTGGAAACTAATGAATAGTATTTAAAATTGATAAATTAATTTCTCTTTGAAATATGAACTAAACACTAAAAGAAACAATTATGGTGGTTGAATTTGGAAAGTGATATGTAGGGGTAAAAGGAAAAGGGAGAGGCTTATATGTTCTCCTTATAATCCTTCATGCTGTTTTGCTTTAAAAAAAAAAAAAGACTATGGGCATATATTATTTTGAGGTAACAGTGTTGGGAACTGTTTAGGTCAGAATCCAAGCTTCCCCACGTTAGTAACTGGACCTCAATTTTCTCAATTATAATATGAGGAAAAATATATATATATAAAATTTGTGGGGTATATAGTATATATACTGTGTATATATACTATATATGCAATATAAACATTTCTATATATGTAGCGCTTAGAAGTTATGCTCTGCATTTAATGCTATTTTAAGAGTTAGTTATTTTTATGAAAGTAAAATTAAAACAGAATTAAGGCAAGTTAGTTGTTTGAAAAATTAAATATTCTCTAAGTACATACTCTAACCGTTCCCATAAATACTGAAGAAAAAATATATATGAAGGAAGGGCCATGTAAATGGTGTGCTGCTGTTTCCTTTTTACCTTCATGCAAGCCCTGGCAGCAGAAGCCCTGATGTGCAATGACATATTTTATGTATGCTATGTGAAATTGGTCTAGTCATGAGGCACTTAGCGTTGGAAAACTGTGTGTTTTTTTGGGGTTTTTTTTTGTTTTTTTGTTTTTTTGAGATGGAGTTTCGTTCTTGTTGCCCAGGCTGGAGTGCAATAGCGCGATCTTGGCTCACCTCTACCTCCGTCTCCTGGGTTCAAGCGATTCTCCTGCCTCTGCCTTCCAAGTAGCTGGGATTACAGGCATGTGCCACCATGCCCGGCTAATTTTATATTTTTATTAGAGACAGGTTTTTCCATGTTGGTCAAGCTGATCTCAAACTCCTGACCTCAGGTGATCCGCCCTCCTCGGCCTCCTAAAGTGCTAACGTTACAGGTGTGAGACACCGCGCCCGGCCAGAAAACTTTTAATATATCCTATTTCTGCAAAATTTTCCAGTTTAATCTCTTTAGTTGGTATAGAATGCTACAGTATTGAACATTTGGAAATAGCTTTTAGGGAAAATTATAATGGCATTCATTGGGCTGCATGTGCTACTTTCTGTTCATCTTTATTTTCATCAGAAAATGGCATAGTTAAACCATTTGGGATGTTATTTCAAATCAGCTAAGTATTATATATGAGGCAAATAAGATGAGTTATAAACTGATAAATCTTTCATTTTCTTTTTTATTGTCATGTTTAACAGTCTTTAAAAACTGTTATTTAGAAATATAATTATTTCTAATTAGGTACGTAAAAGAATTTGAGAAATACTATAAATCTGACAGAATTAAAAAAAAATCTTTGTGATATCATTTCTAGAGCAGTTGTCACTTAATCACCCTTGCAGAATGTTTTATCTTTGTTTTATTAAAAAGACAATGCACCTTATTGAAATTTACATTACCTAGGTTGTTTGAGGAACATGAGCAGAGACTGAAAAATGAATATTTAAAGTTATTTGATTAGTTTTTTGTTTGTTTGTTTTTTGAGACAGAGTCTTGCTTTGTTACCCCAGGTGGAGTGCAGTGGCATGATCTCGGCTCACTACAACCTCCGCCTCCTGGATTCAAACTATTCTCTTTCCTCAGCCTCCCGAGTAACTGGAATTACAGATGTGCACCACCACACCTACCTATTTTTTGTATTTTTAGTAGAGATGGGGTTTTACCATGTTGGTCAGACTGGTCTCGAACTCCTGACCTCAAGCAATCCACCCACCTTGGCCTCCCAAAGTGCTGCGTTTACAGGCGAGAGCCACCATGCCTGGCCTATTTGATTAGTTTTTAAAGGGAGAACAACTGTTCCTTATTTTTCCTATAGAATAGTCATTCTCTGTTTAAATAGTACTTTTTAAAAAATTGTCTTTTTTTCTAAACAATAAATTTGATATTTATCCTGAAATCCATGTAAGTGAATTAGAATGGAAAGTTTGGAGACCTGTATTTTCTGTGATCTGGATATATATCTAATGTATAAAAAGCAGAAATACATGCTAGAAGCACCAAGTTATGGTTGAATAAGTATTGCACAATATAAATAATCCCATAATTCTATTGGCTATAATTACTGATTATACAAATCATCATGGTTAGCCATTTGTGTTAGTGATTCTAGGGTTGAAAACTCATATAATACTTCACAGATCACATTAAAGCTATTGACACTCTGACCTGTGTATTTATTTATAATATTTTGCCTATAATTTCAAAGATTTGTAGTTTCCTTGAAGCACATTTATTTTTGGAACCCAAGTTAAGACTTCCTGAACTATCTAATATTGTCATGCAGAAATAGAGACACTAAAAACAGTGTATGGAAGATTCAAAGATACAGAATTTTGGTTGGGCAAGCTGTTTAAGAATTATAGCTGAAGCTGGGCCAGGCATGGTGGCTCATGCCTGTAATCCTAGCACTTTGGGAGGCTGAGCCGGGCAGATCGCTTGAGCTCAGGAGTTTAAGACCAGCCTGGGCAACATGGCGAGACCCCGTCTCTACAAAGAATACAAAAATTAGGCAGGCATGGAGATGCATGCCTGTAGTCCCAGCAACTTGGGATGCTGGGGTGGGAGGATCGCTTGATCCCAGGAGATTGAGGCTTCAGTGAGCCAAGATGAAGCCACTGCACTCCATCCAGGCTAGATGACAAAGTGAAACCCTGTGTCTATATATATATATATATATATATACACACACACACACACACACACACACGCATACATACACACACATTTTCAATATATTGGTATAAAGTAGGCACTTAATAAATTTGAATAAGTAAAGAGACTTTTAGCAATATTATGCTTAACTTTGGTTTTTATATATAATTTCCAACAACCCTTTTCCCTATGTGCCCTCTAAAAAACAATAATTTAGTGTGGACATTTAATCTGCATTTTATTCCTTCACAGAAACATGCATTTGGAAATAAGATTCGAAGCCATTACAATTAAATAAATGCATGTTTCTATGAGCTCCTTTTACTATAATGCTTGATTTTATGTAGTTTTTAAAATTGGGATTATATATACCCCAATTTTTCATATATATATATATATATATATGATATCTTGTTGTCTTAGTTCTTTTGAGCTGCTGTAAGAAAATACCATAGACTGCATGGATTATAAACAACAGAAATTTATTTCTCACGGTTCTGGAGGCTGGAAAGTGCAAGATCAAGGTGCTGGTTGATTTGCTTTCTGGTGAGAGTCTGTTTGTCACAAATGGCTGTCTTTTCACTATAACCTAGCAAGGTGGAAGGGGTGAGGGATCTCTTATGAGGGCACCAAATCCATTCATGAGGGTTCTATCCTCATGACCTAATCACCTCCCAAAAGCCCCTCCTTCCAACACCACTATCATGTGGGTTAGGATATCGACATATGGGCTGGGCGCGGTGGCTCACGCCTGTAATCACAGCACTTTGGGAGGCCGATGCGGGTGGATCACGAGGTCAGGAGATCGAGACCATCCTGTCTAATATGCTGAAACCCGTCTCTACTAAAAACCAAAAAATTAGCCGGGCGTGATATCGGGTACCTGGCGTGGTGGCGGGCACCTGTAGTCCCAGCTACTCCAGAGGCTGAGGGAGGAGAATGGCGTGAACCTGGGAGGCGGAGCTTGCAGTGAGCCCAGATCTCCCCACTGCACTCCAGCCTGGGCAACAGAGCGAGACTCCGTCTCAGGAGGAAGAAAAAAAAAATGGATTTCAACATATGAATTTTAGGGTGACATAAACATTCTATCTATTGTATCTGGCATGGCTCTTCTTTCACAGCCCTGTAAAAACTATTTAAATGTCATTGCCTTTAGAATCAGTGCTATCTTAATCAAAATAAAGTTGAGAATGTATCCCTTTGGGCAATGACATTTAGAAAGAATTACATTACTTTTAGGTATGTATCATTTATTTTCTGTTCCACTTTGCCAAATTGTGCTATTTGATTTAACAGTGCACCTTTAAAACCCTGTTGTACAGGGATGGAAAGTTAACATTATGTCCCTCAAGATTTAATTAATAAAATGTCGAGTCGGTATTTTGAAAAATGATTTTTTTTTTTTTTTTTAAATTTTAACTTTTTGGTGACCAGGATTTTTTTTATAGTGTTTACCAAATTTACAGTGAAGAAATAATATTCCAATGAATAACGTCCTTAGTGACCAGTGTTAAATTAACCCTCGTGTACATAGAAAAGATATCATAGACCCTGATAAAGGAAAATTGAAGTTGACATAATTTTCAAAAGCAAAAATAACTTAAGTCTGAAAAGATGCAAAACTAAGGTGGCAGCTTGGTTTTTGCATACAAAAGACAGAGCAAGACCAAAGTCCAAACAAACAAAAAAACATGGGCAACTTGACAGGAAAACTATCCCTGGCAACCTGAAAGATAAGTGACACAAACCTTCAACAACTGCAAGACCTGTTGTTTTTGCACTATGTGTTGGAGGAAGGAAGCAGTGGTAAGCAAGGGTGTCTGACAGAGCTGAGAATATGGGAGACTCCCACGCAGCCAAGAGGAATGGGATGGAACAGCAGCTGAAACTAGGATGGAATTTGCACAATTGGTCTGCCTTAATTTGAAGAGGAGAAATGTGTGATCCCAGGTCTGGGGCAGGCAATGTACGTGAAGAGCCTGGAGCAACTTGACATATCAGATATTAAGGAGGTTATCAAAGACTACCAGGGTAATAGCAAAAAGATTCAGGATCCCACTTGAAGAAGCCAAAGATGAGCTTTAAAAAGGATTAGAATTTCTATGATTTCAAACCTATCAGCTGTTTAAATTTGAGTTCATAATGATGTAAAAAATGATTACCTACTGAAGGTACCTTCACCTAATACATGAAGAGATAATATAATTAGAAAAGCATGATTTTATCAACCCTATTTAATTAATGAGCATCACAATAAAAAGAAAGGGGAAAAAGGAAGAGGTCTTAATTTTGAAAGAGAAAGATCAAGGCTATAAAGGACAGTACAATGTTATTATTTATATTTCTGTTTTACTCACAGATCTTATTTGTATTTTCAACAAAACCCTACTAATACTGAGGCAAAACAACTTAATGCAACTTTATACAGGGAAATTGTCCCAGACATAGTCTCAGAACGATCAGAATCTTAACTCTTTTAATTGGGTTTGAATGGATTTTCCCTATTCTGAAGAGTGAAAACTTTCATGGCTACCAACATTTTGGGATGCAAGTCTTTTTATTATTTGGTTCATGTAGTTCAAATAGAAAGGAGGTATTATGTAATGGAATAGAGGAAGCCTAATAAATTCAAATCACAAATAATCAATACTTTTTAGTATAATTTTTATAAAATATCAATTCTTTATTTGTTCAATGTTACACTGTTGTGATTCCAGAAAGCATAAAGTATTTTCAGGCTTGTTTTGAAAGTCAGTCAAATGTAGAATTATTTTTGAATTGTACACCTTTTAAGTGCACAAAGAGAAAAAATCCCCTGGAAAACAGCAATATAATTTAGTTGACTGCAATGTGGCACTGCTTTTGCATTTCTTTCCTATGTAAAGTCAAACTGATATATATTAAACTGATATATATTCCTTCTGTATCAACAAATCATGTTGGAAAGAGAGAAAAGCTCTTAACCTACTTTCCTATCTTCAATTTTTAACTTTATCATGCTTGTTAATTGCTTGGGTGTCCTTTAACCATCTATTTCCATGATTCTTTCCCAGAGGCTTGGTTTAATTTTAAAAGTGCGGTGTATTCAGCCCTAATTATGAGAGCTCACTACAGGCAAACAGCAAGAGATAGTAATGACCAAAATGTGTTCTTAAATCAGTGTCACAGCTACGGCAGGCACATTGTTATTAACATTTTTTAAATACAGCCATGTAAGGCAATATTTAGAAGCTAGTGACATTTGAAAATAGCATTTCTCCCAAGAAACAATTTTATTAAATGTGATTTTTAAAATATCTACTTTTTGTACTGAAAGTACAATTTTTTATCAAGTATTTAAGCCAGTCTAACACTCACATATTTAAATTCTTTCATAATCAATAAATAGACATGAGATGGTTCCATGACTTCATCTGAGTTAGAATGTTCACAGAATATGCCGTGTGACTAGAAATACTGTCAGTCATTTTTATTGAAATGCATGCTTCTATGTTGTCTTAAATGCCCAAAATAAGTAGAGATTTTAAGCATTCTCCATCATAGTTACTTTTACATTTATTTAGTTGGGGGATGTTTTCCTGCTGAAACATTATTTTAACTGATCACACAGGGGAAAAGCAACACAATCAGTGAGATATTCTACAGAGTGTTCCAAATGCAGTATTACCTGCTAAGTTCTAACTAGGTGCCAGGTGCTAGTCCAGGTGTTTTTATTTCTGTTACCTCACTGAGTCGTTAGAGCAACCCTACGACAGGTAGTGTTTGTCTCCTATTTCAGCTTAGAATACTGAACTATGGAAAAGTTAGGGAGTTATAATGATAGCTTATAAATGGAGAAACTAAGATTTGAACACAGAAACCTGGCTCAGAGCCCAATATCTTAACCACTACGCTTTGTCCTAGAAGTATTCAGTCATATGCTGATCTAATGATTTTGTCATTTTCTCAGACTTTTAAATTTATACACTTTTAGCAATTATACATATTTTTTGTTCTGGATATATGAATTCTAGTTATTTAGGTGATATTCTACAGTGGGAAATGGTGCCTTAGTCAAAGATTGGCTACAGTTTTCTGGGAGCTTTGTTTCTAGTTCATCATGTTGGATTAGATCCTATGTGTTAAAACCTAACTACTTCAGATGCTCCTTTGTTTTTCCAAAATAGTAAATATTTGACAGTAAAGAGTTAAGGGCAAATCTTGAAAATAGAAATGTTCTTATTCAGGAAGACATGTAAAAAAGAAACAAAACTTCTTTAGACTGTGCTTAAGTTTAATACTCCAGAAAACTACAAGAACCAATGAAAACATTCTTCCTAAAAATACTTTTAATTTCCTTTCATTATGTGTTTCTGTATCCTTTTGAATGGTAGTGCTTAAGTACCAAAATGAACAGACTATTTAAATGAAAATAGCAAAGAAAAGCTGTACTCATGATGAAGTCATTGGGAAGCGCATGAAAATAGAAGGAGGCTCTAAAACTTTAGCCATAAATATTGAGGAGAGACACAGTTATTACACAAAAAGGTCAATGTTTGTCATTAGGTTACAATCCACCACTATATAAATGTTATGTATTAGTTTATAAATTGGAGTTCATTATAATAATAATGGATTACAATTGCTTGGTAAAATTTAGGAGGGTTATTATTAGACTTTGAGTCTCCTAAAGAAAAGGCGACTGAGAAAGGCAAGAAACAATGCAGATGGTTTCAGATAGCAGATGCCCAAGAAGTTCCTCCATTAACTATGGTACTGTTGTACCTCTGAGACTATTCCTTCTGGTTTCTTGTGGTCTGATAGCAGGATATTTTACCTAAGGGAATCACTGCATCCAAAACAATTATTTCATAATTAGCCCTCACTTATTTGGACTGCAGAGCTATATAAATAACCCAAGGAAGCCGAACCCCAAACAGAATTAGAAAGAAACAAATGTACTGGAGAATTTGGGAAAATGCTACTGAAACTTCTCTGTTTAACATTATTGTGTGTGTGTGTGTGTGTGTGTGTGTTCAATCTTTGGAAAGATGAGGTAGGTATCAGCAGTCTTCAAGATCAGACTATGCTGTAATAATGGATAATTTAAAAATACATTTCATTTATTCTCCTAACTTGAGTAAATTTAAATTTAAATTTTTTCTCTGTAAGAAATATGCTCAAAACATTTTAATTTAAATTAAAACAAACCCTTGGCTCTCATTTATGTTTGCTACTTCCATGGTTTACCTTTGACCGTTCCAGACTTTAAGAAAGGTGAACTTACATTCACTCACTCTCTTTCTCTCTCTTGCTTGTCATTACTCTTTAATCCTGTATTACCATTGCTATAACCCTTTCATTCAAGTCCTACCTTGAAGAAATAAACAAAACAGAACAACAAAATGAAATTAAACAAGCCAAATAAGTAAACAGTAAGTGTCATTTAACCTCCTTCTTTTAAAATATAACACACACTTCCCAGAATTTATTTAATTTAACCCCTTAGTGGCACTTAATACCCCTTTTGAAGGTCTCTGTTTCTTTTCTGTTTGGATTGTTTTCCTACATGTATGCACACTGCTTCTCAGATTTCCTCCAAGGCTCCAGCCCTTTTGCATTTAGTTGTTGCCTTTAGACAAGGCTCTACAGATAGTCAATTTCCTTCAATACAGGTTCTTCATCACCTAGTATGTGCCAGCCAGTGCTCAACCAGAGTAGAGCAGTGAAGAAGTCAGATATCACTCTATTTTTTGTGAGCTTCCAATCTTGTGAGGAAGACATGCAGAAAACAGGTAATGAGAGGTTATCAGTAATAACAAAGGAAAACTACGGGGTAATATGTGGAAGGGGAGAGCTAGGGGTTTAATCTAATCCAAGGGGTTAGGAAAAGCCTCCATGAAGATGTGGGAGTTGAACTCAGAATTCAAAGACAGATAGGAATTAGCCACATGTTTCAGGCATCTGTGAAGACAGAACTGAATACATGGCAAATTAAAATTATAATGAAGCAACTGCTGAAAATATTTTTGTATCATTTTCCACCAGTATTAGTTGGATTATATGATATATGGACTGCTGGTAGATAGATTGATGGCTAGATAGATAGCTGATCGACAGATGATAGGTAATAATTAACTACCTCTCAAGGATCATACTGCATGTCCATTTCTTCTATAATGTGTCATCACAACCTCTGCCCATTTTTCCTCTGTCGTTACTGTATTTGAATACATTTTCATTCAAGGTTAAGATTTCCCACAAATCTTTTAACATGTAAATGACCATTCCTTTACTTTGCATTCTCTTAGACCTTATTTATAATTCATATCCCATTATCTTGAGACTGCAAATATTCTCTGGTTATTTTAGCCCTTCTATTCTTTCCTCTATTTTATTTCAAATTCCTTCCAGAGCATTTATATCTTCTACCTCCTTTTGATTTAGTTTCTTTCCATTATCATTTATCTAAGTGGCCTAAGTGTCTTGTTCTAAGACATGCTCCAAACATATCTTGCTCTGAACATGTTAAAATTTTTCTCCTGATTTTCTTGTACAGAAATACAAATCAAAAATATTTTAATAGTATAATTATGGATATATTTTACTTAATATGATCTCTAATGTATCTGATTGACCAACAAAAATATAAGGTGTATATAGATTTGTTTATGCATATGTGTGTGTATTTGTCTAGTGCAAGTTATGTCTGTATTGTTCTTTATGTAATTATAAGACATGTATTAAAATATGGTTGATTTCCTGAAGATTTCATAGGCAATATTCATGATGAAAAAGCAGGTCATACTGGAAAAGCTAAGTGACAAAGTGTATGTGAAAATTTGAAGTAAAGTGGTATCTCAAAAATAAATATGAGAATAAAGCTTGCTTATATAAAGTTTAACCATATACACATACACATACATGTACTCACATCCTTTATAAATCATGTGAAGCAGGAATGCTTGCACACAGCTGCAGTGGACAGTTCCATGTTTGTCTTGATCTAGTCAATGACCAACAGGACTGAGTCTTGGAAAAGTTGTGAAGTATGATATTCCTTGGTTTGCTTACCAACCTTTTCTCACAGCATTTCCCTTTTCACTCTTGAGCTTATCTTCTATTAAAACAGAAAAGGACCTGACATCAACTATTTATTCATGGTATTTAGATTGAAGTATATTCACACTGAAATGACTTTATTGAATTTTTATGCTTTAAATTCTTATGTCTAATGGTATAACATAATTGTTCACAATGGAAGGAAATGAACAGACTGGTTGGATGCAAGTGGGTGATGGGAACTATAGAAATGGCCTTGAAATCATATTAGCTTTATTTGGCTCTTTGTGAAGCTAAAGGTGATTTAATACCTTGAAATGGTCTGGGGAAAGGTCAAAAGGTACAGTCCAGTTTGAAAAAATGGGGAGGATGTTGAAGAACATAACTTTGTCTTGCTATCTTTGGCATAATTGTGTGATTATTTTTCTCTACTAGTTCAGCATGCCTGTGTGTATAGAGAGAATTCAGATGGTAGGCTCGAACCACATTTGGGTTTTGGCTTTTGGATGTGTTTGAATCAAGGATCACTAGTGACTCAGTGGGGCTAGAGAATGAGTGTTCTGGATAATTCCCATTATGAGATCTAGTGTGTTTAGGGAAGGAACAGCCAACAAAGGTTTGTATGGGTAATAGACATAATGTGACTAGCAGAAAGAATGGGAGAAAGGACTTGGCTGGCCTAGGATATCTTAAGGGACAAAAGTTGATCTCATGCCACATCTGAATTGGGGGCCAAGCTACTATCAGACTTGATATAAGATAGGTTTTACACATTATCCGTAAGTATGTGGCAGTATGCTTCTTACAAGGTATATGTGATAAAATTCAGAGTAGTAGTGAGAATACTGGTTCCAGCAGGGTCATCAAAGTCATCTTTTCCAGGAAACCATATTGCCACTTATATATATTTTCCAAGTAGCAATAGTTGAGAATCCTGAAGTTACGTGCCACCTACATACAATATATAGTAAGTACTTATATATGCATGCTTATATTATTATTTTTATTTTTAATTTTAAAAAATTTTTAGAGAGACATGGTCTTGTTATGTTGGCCAGGCTGGCCTAGAACTCCTGGTTTCCTTCCAGCAATCCTCCTACCTCAGCCTTCCAAAGTGTTAGGATTACAGGAGTAAGCCACTACACCCAGCCCATGTATATCTTATTGAAAATTCCACAAATATTTTTATTGTACTTTCTTATTTTAAATTCCACAAATTTTTTATTGTACTCTAAAATATATTAATAAACATTCAGCATTTGTGATATTGAAAAATCTTATCAATTGATAAAACTGGCTTTCAAATTTATCTATAATGACTAAAAATACAGTTAATATTAACTCTAAGTTGTAGAAGTGGGCACAAATTTTCTTAAGTTGTGTCTAATAAATGGCATTATATTAATACTTGTGTAATTAATAAAATAAATATTCTCTGTTTCATTCTTGCAAAACTTTGTTAGAGTTCATAACATAAGCTTAACATAAAATTATAAACAAATACTGTGTATATTTAGATAGAA
Source organism: Papio anubis (assembly GCF_008728515.1). Taxonomy (NCBI): domain Eukaryota; kingdom Metazoa; phylum Chordata; class Mammalia; order Primates; family Cercopithecidae; genus Papio; species Papio anubis. The sequence continues at coordinate 44,652,525 of NC_044980.1, read as the reverse complement.
GATCTATATAAGATCAATCACAGAAGATTCCTAGAATGAATATTTTCCTCTTTTTATTAATTATTCTTTTATTTAGCTATTTTGATAGCTGCCTTCTCAGAGAGTTCTGTGGCACTTAAAATATAGACTTCTACGTTCTCGTAAAATTGTTTTAAACTATTAAGTTTTAAATAGAGAAGTTTAGGATTGTCATTATTTATCCCAAAGAGCTAATTTATATAATTCATGAAAAGCAACTTAAAGGCATATATGTGATATATATACATATATGAATCAACTGAAAGCCAATGAAAATTAGCATTTTAATATTAACTTTTAAAATATAACTATCTCATGGAAAGCGGAGTATAATAACTAAAAGGTTTTCATTTAATGCTTTGGTATGGTCTTTTTTCAAACAGAAAAATTTATTTTGCCTTAAACATTACACAAGATATTTTACTTTACATATGAAATTGACAATGGGAAATTATTTAGGGGCATATAATATCATACTTGAAATCATGATTCATGAAATAAATTAGTACTAGAATTTCATATTTGAAATCATGATTCATGAAATAAGTTAGTACTAGAATGATTCTGCTGTGCCTTTCTTGTAGAAAGCATATGGTCAAATTTGTGACCTTTGATTAAGGGGTCTATTTTAAAATGTCTTATCATTTGATTGTAGCTATAGAAAACATTATTTGAAGCCAAATACATTTCTTTGTCACCTCTAACCCCCACTTGTGATACTGATATAAGCAAAGAATTATGCTACTTGAAAAAGCCACTAAGGAGTAGGAATGCATGGGTGGAATTTGAAAAGATAATCTAAAGAGCTTCTGGTGGCCAATGATGGAACAAATTGAACAACTGAATAATAAACTAGGATTGAGTTATAAACCCAAAGTATAATACAAGTATCCATGAGATCATACTGATATAAAGAGTATTGAATCAATCAATAAATGGTGTGGGGGAACTCCAAATAATTTGTATAGCTATTATACCCTCAGGGAAGTGGGCCGTTAATGTCCATTCCTTACCTGTAGGCTGTCAATAGTAATTTCTTTCAAATAATGATTTGAGAAATCTGATTAACATTATGGTTAAGTGATCAAAATTAACAGTCATATGTCATGTTGATAGTATGTATACTTGACATGATGTAATATTTGCCTCTTTGCTATTCCTCTGCAATACCCCTAACCTCAATCTAATCATGAAAAAAACACCAGATAAATCCTAATTTTTAAGGTCATTTTACAAAATATATGACTGGTACCCCCACACTGTGAATGTGATCAAGAAGAAAAATAATCTGAGAAAACTGTCATGTGAAGCAGAGCTAAGGAGACATGCTAACTAAACTGTAATGTGGTACCCTGGACAGCAAGCTGGAACAGAGAATGGACTTTAGATAAAAAGTACGAACATGTGAATAAAGTATGGACTTCAGTTAATAATAATATATAAATATTTGTTCATTATTTATGTCTGATATAATATGTGAAAATAGAGAAATTAGTTGTGAGATATATGGGAAGTCTGTACTTTGTTATTTTCTGTAAACGTGAGAGTATTCTAAAGCAAAGGTTTATTTAAAAATGAAAGATGAAACAACCTTTTAGCAGCCAAAGATTCAGGGCAGAATTAATTAACAAGGAGTCAGAGAACATAGATAAAGCTACAAGCCTCTCCAATTAAAAAAAAAATGGATCTTTTGCATAACATTTTTTTCTTATTTTTTTTAATGACATCATTTGAATTTCTGAATTATTAAATATGTCAACCTTCTGTTCCAAACACAACAAGCAAGTCTTTTCAGGCCAAATAAATCTACTTTAGTCAGTTTTTTTTTTTTTTCTTTTACATTAGGCACAAGCCTAGTAATCCATTGTTCCCATGGTGTTTTTTCACTGGTCAAGGGCATTGCAATAGTCAAATCAATTTATACATGTAGATGCAGCGTTGAATAATGTATATTTCACAACAACAACTCTCTCTTTCCTCTTTGCCACCCTCATTTCCCCATGACATTTTTGAAATTCAAGAAAGAAAAGAATTTCAAAATGCAGATTTTAACTAAAGGATTTAATACTTTTCTTGGAGTAAATATCTTTCTTATGTGTATTATAAACTTTAAACCAATTGAGAAAAAACCCTATTATCTGCTAACTTACATTTAGTGAGTTTGTAAAGATAAAATCCTTAAAGGTAACAATAGCAGATTTTTTGACAGTCCTAACTCAATTTAAATTAGTGGTAACTTAGAAGAGAACCATGTCAGACTTATAAAATATACAGTCGTAATATTTAACTATTATTTATATTGCAACACACTACATAGCATTTTACTACAGAACTATAAATAGTTATACAACTATTGAATTTGATCTTTTTTCTAAATTCTACCTTCATTTTTTTTTATCTGACAAGTAATCATGAAAGGACTGCTAGTCATCAAAGTGATAAGTCCTCACTTATCAAAATTACTCAGCATGTAAGTATTGAATTGCAACTATATGTAACCATGTATTAGGTGCTGAAATAGATTCAAACAAGAGTAAGGCATGAAACTTGCTCTTAAGGATCTTACAGTCTAGTGGGAGTGTGGGGGATGGGGTGAAGCAATTATATATAGCTATATATATAGTACTATATATAGTACTTTAATAATATATAATGTCATAATCTAATGCATACTGAACATGATTTGCTGGTAATAAACATTAGGGTTAATAGGACAGAGTAATTACTTCAAGCCAGAAAGTTCTGGAGAGATGATGAAGGGGTATGGCATTTGAGCTGGACCTTAATGACAGGTGGGATTTGGGTAATGGAGTTTGGAGAGAACAGGCCTTTCAAGTACAGGATAGAACATAGATGATAACCGAACAGTAGGCAAGGGTGATGGGGCTATTAAGGAAGCTACATGGAAAATAAACTTGTTTTCTCTAAAATAACTGAGGAATTGGTTTGACTTTGCAGAGTGATAATGCATTTAATTAGTGTTTTGCCACTTTTCAAGCAATTAAAGCTCTCAGTGTTATATTAAAAATAATTTGATTGTATAAAACGTACTTTAGGGCTGTTACTTTGTTCTATTATCTGTATGTATCAGTAACTATAATAAAGTAACCGAGATTTATGAATATTTTTTTGAATCTGTTTCGTAAAATGCGCTGGGTGTTTCACGTTTTTTTAGTAAAAACTGATCTTAGATGAAACTTTACTGTGGAGAAATTAATTGTAATTTATTTGCATGGTAGAATTATGTTAATCTATGTGTTGGCCCTATTGCTTTGAAAAATATGCATTGAAAGAAGGATTTAATCATTTCCTATGAAAGATACGACTTTTTCCCAGTGGACAGATCTAAGGCAATAAAGTTTATGTTGGATTTAGATTGAATATTAGGGAAATGTATGTTTGCGTGTTACAGCAGAGTAAATTGAGGCTTCCTTAGATTAAAATAGTGTAGGGGCACGACAATTTAAGAAATTATTCCTGTTAAAAAATGCATGGTCTAAATTATATCATATTTTCTAAATCAGGGTGATTCCTTTTTCTTATTATACTTTAAGTTCTAGGGTACATGTGGACAACGTGCAGGTTTGTTACATATGTATACATGTGCCATGTTGGTGTGCTGCACCCATTAACTCATCATTTACTTTAGATATATCCCTGGTGTGTGATGTTTTCCTACCTGTATCCAAGTGTTCTCATTGTTCAATTCCCACCTATGAGTGAGAACATGCAGTGTTTGGTTTTTTGTCGTTGCGATATTTTGCTGCGACTGATGCAGCTTCATCCATGTCCCTGCAAGGGACACGAACTAATCCTTTTTTATGGCTGCATAGTATTCTATGGAGTATATGTGCCACATTTTCTTAATCCAGTCTATCATTGGTGGCCATTTGGGTTGGTTCCAAGTCTTTGCTATTGTGAATAGTGCTGCAATAAACACACGTGTGCATGTGTCTTTACAGCAGCATGATTTATAATCCTTTGGGTATATACCCAGTAATGGGATGGCTGGGTCATAGGTATTTCTAGTTCTAGGTCCTTGAGGAATCGCCACACTGTCTTCCACAATGGTTGAACTAGTTTACAGTCCACCAACAGTGTAAAAGTGTTCCTATTTCTCCACATCCTCTCCAGCACTTGTTGTTTCCTGATTTTTAAATGACTGCCATTCTAACTGCTGTGAGATGGTATCTCATTGTGGTTTTGATTTGCATTTCTCTGATGGTGAGTGATGATGAGCATTTTTTCATGTGTCTGTTGGCTGCATAAATGTCATCTTTGGAGAAGTGTCTGTTCATCTCCTTTGCTCACTTTTTGATGGGGTTGTTTGTTTTTTTCTTGTAAATTTGTTTGAGTTCTTTGTAGGTTCTGGATATTAGCCCTTTGTCAGATGAGTAGGTTGCAAAAAATTTCTCCCATTCTGTAGGTTGCCTGTTCACTCTGATGATAGTTTCTTTTGCTGTGCAGAAGCTCTTTAGTTTAATTAGATCCCATTTGTCAATTTTGGCTTTTGTTGCCATTGCCTTTGGTGTTTTAGTAATGAAGCCTTTGCCCATGCTTATGTTCTGAATGGTACTGCCTAGGTTTTCTTTTAGAATTTTTATGGTTTGAGGTCTAACATTTAAGTCTTTAATCCATCTTGAATTAATTTTTGTATAAGGTGTAAAGAAGAGATCCAGTTTCAGCTTTCTACATATGGCTAGCCAGTTTTCCCAGCACCATTTATTAAATAGGGAATCCTTTCCCCATTTCTTGTTTTTGTCAGGTTTGTCACAGATCAGATGGTTGTAGATGTGTGGTATTATTTCTGAGGGCTCTGTTCTGTTCCATTGGTCTGTATCTCTGTTTTGGTACCAGTACCATGCTGTTTTGGTTACTGTAGCCTTGTAGTATAGTTTGAAGTCAGGTAGCATGATGCCTCCAGCTTTGTTCTTTTGACTTAGGATTGACTTGGCAATGCGGGCTCTTTTTTGGTTCCATATGAACTTTAAAGTAGTTTTTTCCAGTTCTGTGAAGAAAGTCATTGGTAGCTTGATGGGGATGGAGTTGAATCTATAAGTTACCTTGGGCAGTATGGTCATTTTCACGATATTGATTCTTCCTATCCATGAGCATGGAATGTTCTTCCATTTGTTTGTGTCCTCTTTTATTTCTTTGAGCAGTGGTTTGTAGTTCTCCTTGAAGAGGTCCTTCACATCCCTTGTAAGTTGTATTCCTAGGTATTTTATTCTCTTTGAAGTAATTGTGAATGGGAGTTCACTCATGATTTGGCTCTCTGTTTGTTACTGGTGTATAAGAATGCTTGTGATTTTTACACACTGATTTTGTATTCTGAGACTTTGCTGAAGTTGCTTATCAGCTTAAGGAGATTTTGGGCTGAGACAATAGGGTTTTTAAAATATACAATCATGTCATCAGCAAACAAGGACAATTTGACTTCCTCTTTTCCTAATTGAATACCTTTTATTTCTTTCTCTTGCCTGATTGCCCTAGCCAGAACTTCCAACAGTATGTTGAATAGGAGTGGTGAGAGAGGGTATCCCTGTCTTGTGCCAGTTTTCAAAGGGAGTGCTTACAGTTTTTGTCCATTCAGTATGATATTGACTCTGGGTTTGTCATAAATAGCTCTTATTATTTTGAGCTATGTCCCATCAGTACCTACTTTATTGAAAGTTTTTAGCATGAAGGGCTGTTGAATTTTGTCAAAGGCCTTTTCTGCATCTATTGAGATAATCATCATGTGGTTCTTGTCTTTGTTTCTGTTTATATCCTCGATTATGTTATTGATTTGCATATGTTGAACCAAAATTGCATCCTAAGGATGAAACCCACTTGATCATGGTGGATAAGCTTTTCGATGTACTGCTGGATTTGGTTTGCTAGTATTTTATTGAGGGTATTTGCATCGATGTTCATCAGGGATATTGGTCTAAAATTCTCTTTTTTTGTTGTGTCTCTCCCAGGCTTTGGTATAAGGATGATGCTGGCCTCACAAAATGAGTTAGGGAGGATTCCTTCTTTCTTTATTGATTGAAATAGTTTTGGAAGGAATGGTATCAGCTCCTCCTTGTACCTCTGGTAGAATTCTGCTGTGAATCCATCTTGTCCTGGACTTTTGTTCGTTAGTAGGCTAATAATTATTGCCTCAATTTCAGAGCCTATTATTGGTCTATTCAGGGATTCAACTTCTTCCTGGTTTAGTCTTGGGAGGGTGCATTTCCAACTGAGGAACCCAGCTCCTTGCCAGCAACGGAACAAACCCAGACAGAGAATGACTTTGACGAGTTGAGAGAAGAAGGCTTCAGATGATCAAACTTCTCTGAGCTAATGGAGGAAGTTCGAACCCATCGCAAAGAAGCTAAAAACCTTGAGAAAAGATAAGATGAATGGCTAACTAGAATAACCCATATAGAGAAATTCATAAATGACCTGATGGAGCTGAAAACCATGGCACGAGAACTACATGACGAATGCACAAGCTTCAGTAGCTGATTCGATCAACTGAAAGAAAGGGTGTCAGTGATTGAATATCAAATTAATGAAATGAAGGGAGAAGAGAAGTTTAGGGAAAAAAAGGGTAAAAAGAAATGAACAAAGCCTCCAGTAAATATGGGACTATGTGAAAAGACCAAATCTACGTCTGATTGGTGTACCTGAAAGTGATGGGCAGAATGGAACCAAGTTGGAAAACACTCTGCAGGATATTATCCAGGAGAACTTCCCCAGCCTAGCAAGGCAGGCCAACATTCAAATTCAGGAAATGTAGAGAACAGCACAAAGATACTCCTCAAGAAGAGCAACTCCAAGACATATAATTGTCAAATTCACCAAAGTTGAAATGAAGGAAAAAATTGTTAAGGGCATCCAGAGAGAAAAGTCGGGTTACCCACAAAGGGAAGCCCATCAGACTAATCTCGGCAGAAACTCTATAAGCCAGAAGAGAGGGGGGCCAATATTCAACACTCCTAAAGAGGAGAATTTTCAACCCAGAATTTCATATCCAGCCAAACTAAGTTTCATAAGTGAAGGAGAAATAAAATCTTTTACAGGCAAGCAAATGCTGAGAGATTTTGTCACCACCAGACCCTGCCCTACAAGAGCTCCTGAAGGAAGCACTAAACGTGGAAAGGAGCAACTGGTACCAGCCACTGAAAACACGTGCCAAAATGTAAAGACCCTCGATGTGAGGAAGAAACTGCATCAACTAATGGGCAAAATAACCAGCTAACGTCATAATGACAGGATCAAGTTCACACATAACAATATTAACCTTAAATGTAAATGGGCTAAATGCTCCAATTAAAAGACACAGACTGGCAAATTGGATAAAGAAACAAGATCCATCAGTGTGCTATATTCAGGAGACCCATCTCACCTGCAGTGACACACATAAGCTCAAAATAAAGGGATGGAGGAAGATCTACCAAGAAAATGGAAAACAAAAAAGGCAGGGGTTGTAATCCTAGTCTCTGATGAAACAGACTTTCAACCAACAAAGATCAAAAGAGACAAGGCCATTACGTAATGATAAAGGGATCACTTCAACAAGAAGAGCTAACTATCCTAAATATATATGCACCCAATACAGGAGCACCGAGATTCATAAAGTAAATCCCTAGAGACCTATAAAGAGACTTAGACTCCCACACAATAATAATGGGAGACTTCAACACCCCACTGTCAACATTAGACAGATCAACAAGACAGAAAGTTAACAAGGATATCCAGGAATTGAACTCATTTCTGCACCAAGCAGACCTAATAGACATCTATAGAACTCTCCACCCCAAATCAACAGAATATACATTTTTCTCAGCACCACATCACACTTATTCCAAAATTGACCACATACCTGGAAGTAAAGCACTCCTCAGCAAATGTACAAGAACAGAAATTATAACAAACTGTCTGTCATACTACAGTGCAATCAAACTAGAACTCAGGATTAAGAAACTCACTCAAAAATGCTCAACTACATGGAAAATGGACAACCTGCTCCTGAATGACTTCTAGGTACATAACAAAATGAAGGTAGAAATAAAGATGTTCTTTGAAACCAATGAGAACAAAGACACAACATACCAGAATCTCTGGGACACATTTAAAGCAGTCTGTAGAGGGAAATTTATAGCAATAAATGCTCACAAGAGAAAGCAGGAAAGATCTAAAAATGGCACCCTAACATCACAATTAAAAGAACTAGAGAAGCAAGAGCAAACACATTCAAAAGCTAGCAGAAGGCAAGAAATAACTAAGATCAGAGCAGAACTGAAGGAGATAGAGACACAAAAAACCCTTCAAAAAATCAATGAATTCAGGAGTTGGTTTTTTGAAAAGATCAACAAAATTGACAGACCGCTAGCAAGACTAATAAAGAAGAAAAGAGAGAAGAATCAAATAGATGCCAAAAAAAAAAAAAAAAATGATAAAGCGGATATCACCACCGACCCCACAGAAATACAAACTACCATCAGAGAATACTATAAAAACCTCTACGCAAATAAACTAGAAAATCTAGAAGAAATGGATACATTCCTGGACACATATACCCTTCCAAGAGGATGATTCTTAATGACTTCTCGCTTGAGAACTAATGCCTACATCCCTTAAGGAAAATGCACTGCTATGTTTATAGGCTCCTTTGGGAGCAATATTTTAAAGAAGCATAGCCCTGGAAGTAGGAATTAAAATTCTCTCCTACCTTCAGTTGTTTAACTGCAAAACATATGAAATATGTTGGATTTAGAATGTGGCAATTAACTTTTTTCATTATTGAAGAAAAACGAAAAGCTCCAGTAAAGCATCATTTGGAGATGCAGTTTTTTTTTGTTTGTTTTTTGTTTGTTTGTTTTTTTTCACTTTGTTCATTAATTTGCCTTTCCTTCTTTTTCTTCTCTCTGTGTGGCAGATACATTACATCTATGATTCAAAGCAAATTTCTCCATTTTATTGAATGTCTAATTTTTTCTCTTCACCTATGACTACATTTTCTACATTTTTACTCCTCATGTTTATTTTTTATTAAGAGTTTCCATACTGTCAGCCTTAAAATATAATCAGGTTTTTACTAATCTTGAAAAAGAGGAAGCAACTCTACACCTCCCTTCATTCCAATTACGGGGGCGGGGGGGATGGGAAACATCATAAACTAATCTAAATAAATAAAAGAATAATCAAATTTCACTTATTCTAAAATGTTGTCTATGACCTTCCTGTCTTTGACTTTCATTTGTTAACAGCTCCATTTCATTAACACATAGTCTATAATATCATGTATCTCCACACAAACTGTTATTCACTGTTTTCCATTTGTTCTTCAGTACCACCTCGTTGCCAATGCTTTCATAATGATAACCTGATCAGTCTAAAAGTTTGTTCTCTACATTTCCCTCAGATAAATTTTCAAATCAAATCAGTCTCATTTGCTGCTCCATCTTCCTGTTGGAGTGAACTTGGCCCGTGACCACCATTTTGGATCTTTTCTTCTTTCTAAGTATAATTTTCCCTTTGGAGGACTAATGTTCCTCTATAGGTTCAGTTCTCAAATCTATACAATTCCTAAAGCTGTTTCCTTGGTCCTGGCATCACTTCTGAGTTTTAGAATATTACAGTTCCAACTGTTTTCTGCCATGTGAATGTGAAACATGTTAAAGTCATTTTCTCCAAAACTGAACTTATGATCTCCCCCACATCTACTCTCAAAATGTTCACATTATCATTTCCTAACTTCTCTGGCATAAGACCTGAGAGTTATATTTGACTTCTTCAACTTCCTCTCTTCAAGTACAGGCAATTCCACATCTTACTAACTTTTCTCTCACAAGGACTCCCTACTCCATCTCTTCTTTGCCTTCCCTAAGTTAGTTTCTTTTTTTTTTTTTTTTTTTTGAGATGGAGTTTGGCTCTGTCCCGCAGGCTGGAGTGGAGTGGCCGGATCACAGCTCACTGCAAGCTCCGCCTCCCGGGTTTAGGCCATTCTCCTGCCTCAGCCTCCTGAGCAGCTGGGACTGCAGGAGCCCGCCACCTCGCCCAGCTAGTTTTTTTGTATTTTTTAGTAGAGACGGGGTTTCACTGTGTTAGCCAGGATGGTCTCGATCTCCTGACCTTGTGATCTGCCCATCAAGTTAGTTTCTTATATTAAATTTCTTTAAAGTTGCTCTAACTTTCTCAATTTCTTGCTCTGACACATGGTTAATTTCTACAAACTAAAATTTTAGATTCGAGAAAGCTATTGGAAGTTTTCTGGGTTCACTTTCTATGAGGAATGAGATAGAGACGCAGAGCAGGGGGAATTTTCTCAAGATTATAAGGTCTAGGTGTACTAAATATGAGTTCAGTCCTTCTACATTCATTGTAATTTTCTTTCAACTATACCATAGTACTGTTCTTCAGCAGTTTTTCCCCCAACACCAAGGAATTTGCTTTGGTCAATAATAAACATGAATACAACTGACAACAAGATAACAGTGGACTACTATTTTGGCTTAAGTGCAGAATTTTTCTTTTATAAAATTGTTTTAAGGGAAAGAGCTATTAATTTGAAAAATAGCAAAGCAGAAAACAAGCATCATGCTTATCACATCAAGTTCTTGTCACAAAATGTAACACCTGCTTATCTTCTAATATGCATAAAGGTCAGAATTTAGAAATGACTGTCGTCTAAATCCAAATTATGATTGTATCACATAGGATGCTTATGCATTTTCAGTAATATGTAGCTGTAATGGAGCTAGAGATAAACATACAATTTTGCATGTGTGACTGCATCAGTCCGTTTTTACACTGCTTTAAAGATACTACCTGAGACTGGGTAATTTATGAAAAAATAAATTTAATTGACTCACAATTCCACATGGCTAGGGAGGCCTCAGGAAACTTACAATCATGGCGGAAGGTGAAGAGGAAGCCAGGCACTTCTTACGTGGTGGCAGAACAGAGAGATTGAGGGAGGAGGTGCCACACTTTTAAACCATCAGATCTTGTGAGAACTCCCTATCATGAGAATGGCACAGGGGAAACTGCCCCCATGATCCAATCACCTACCACCGGATCCCTCCCTCCACACATGGGGATTACAATTTGAGATGAGATTTAGGTGGGAACACAGAGCCAAACCATATCAGTATCTATTTTGATAATCAATACAGATTATTTTTCATTAAGCTACTTATAGGCATCTAAGGAAATTGTGCTGTATCTGTGGCATAAAAAATGTTGATTTTGGGGGGTATAAAAATGCAAAATCAAAATAAATATGATGCATGACATTACATAGGAAAGAGCCCTGGGTTAGCTATCAGAAAATCTGCCTCCAAATCTTAGATTCCATTAACCAGTCAAGTGATCTTGGCCAAGTCACATACTATTTTAATTGTTTTAGATTTTTCATCTATAAACATAGAATGAACAAAACATTTTTATATGTCTCATAGAACTGGTGAGAAAATGCAGTGAAAATTAATACTGTGAGGATACTTTATGAATACTAAGTTGTTATTTTATTTTATTTTTATATTTAATTTCTAAATTATTTTTTGTATGTTTTTATATTTTTTTATTTTTTATTATTATTATACTTTAAGTTCTAGGGTACATGTGCATAATGTGCAGGTTTTTTACATATGTATACTTGTGCCATGTTGGTGTGCTGCACCCATCAACTCGTCAGCACCTATCAACTCGTCATTTACATCAGGTATAACTCCCAGTGCAATCCCTCCCCTCTCTCGCCTCCCCGTGATAGGCCCCGGTGTGTGATGTTCCCCTTCCCGAGTCCAAGTGATCTCATTGTTCAGTTCCCACCTATGAGTGAGAACATGCGGTGTTTGGTTTTCTGTTCTTGTGATAGTTTGCTGAGAATGATGGTTTCCAGCTGCATCCATGTCCCTACAAAGGACACAAACTCATCCTTTTTTATGGCTGCATAGTATTCCATGGTGTATATGTGCCACATTTTCTTAATCCAGTCTGTCACTGATGGACATTTGGGTTGATTCCAAGTCTTTGCTATTGTGAATAGTGCCGCAATAAACATACGTGTGCATGTGTCTTTATAGCAGCATGATTTATAATCCTTTGGGTATATACCCAGTAATGGGATGGCTGGGTCATATGGTACATCTAGTTCTAGATCCTTGAGGAATCGCCATACTGTTTTCCATAATGGTTGAACTAGTTTACAATCCCACCAACAGTGTACAAGTGTTCCTATTTCTCCATATCCTCTCCAGCACCTGTTGTTTCCTGACTTTTAAATGATTGCCATTCCAACTGGTGTGAGATGGTATCTCATTGTGGTTTTGATTTGCATTTCTCTGACAGCCAGTGATGATGAGCAATTTGTAATGTGTCTGTTGGCTGTATGAATGTCTTCTTTTGAGAAATGTCTGTTCATATCCTTTGCCCACTTTGTGATGGAGTTGTTTGTTTTTTTCTTGTAAATTTGTTTGAGTTCTTTGTAGGTTCTGGATATTAGCCCTTTGTCAGATGAGTAGATTGCAACAATTTTCTCCCATTCTGTAGGTTGCCTGTTCACTCTGATGGTAGTTTCTTTTGCTGTACAGAAGCTCTTTAGTTTAATTAGATCCCATATTTCAATTTTGGCTTTTGCTGCCGTTGCTTTTGGTGTTTTAGACATGAAGTCTTTGCCCATACCTATATCCTGAATGGTACTACCTAGGTTTTCCTCTAGGGTTTTTATGGTATTAGGTCTAACATTTAAGTTTCTAATCCATCTTGAATTAATTTTCGTATAAGGAGTAAGGAAAGATCCAGTTTCAGCTTTCTACTTATGGCTAGCCAATTTTCCCAGCACCATTTATTAAATAGGGAATCCTTTCCCCATTTCTTGTTTCTCTCAGGTTTGTGAAAGATCAGATGGCTGTAGATATGTGGTATTATTTCTGAGGACTCATTTGCCCATTCAGTATGATATTGGCTGTGGGTTTGTCATAAATAGCTCTTATTATTTTGAGGTACGTTCCATCAATACCGAATTTATTGAGCGTTTTTAGCATGAAGGGCTGTTGAATTTTGTCAAAAGCCTTTTCTGCATCTATTGAGATAATCATGTGGTTCTTGTCTTTGGTTCTGTTTCTATGCTGGAATACGTTTATTGATTTGCGAATGTTGAACCAGCCTTGCATCCCAGGGATGAAGCCCACTTGATCATGGTGAATAAGCTTTTTGATGTGCTGCTGAATCCGGTTTGCCAGTATTTTATTGAGGATTTTTGCATCGATGTTCATCAGGGATATTGGTATAAAATTCTCTTTTTTTGTTGTGTCTCTGCCAGGCTTTGGTATCAGGATGATGTTGGCCTCCTAAAATGAGTTAGGGAGGATTCCCTCTTTTTCTATTGATTGGAATAGTTTCAGAAGGAACGGTACCAGCTCCTCCTTGTACTTCTGATAGAATTCTGCTGTGAATCCATCTGGTCCTGGACTTTTTTTGGTTGGTAGGCTATTAATTACTGCCTCAATTTCAGAGCCTGCTATTGGTCTATTCAGGGATTCCTGTTTTAGTCTTGGAAGAGTGTAAGTGTCCAGGAAATTATCCATTTCTTCTAGATTTTCAAGTTTATTTGCATAGAGGTGTTTATAGTATTCTCTGATGGTAGTTTGTATTTCTGTGGGGTCGGTGGTGATATCCCCTTTATCATTTTTTATTGCGTCTATTTGATTCTTCTCTCTTTTCTTCTTTATTAGTCTTGCTAGCGGTCTGTCAATTTTGTTGATCTTTTCAAAAAACCAACTCCTGGATTCACTGATTTTTTGGAGGGTTTTTTGTGTCTCTATCTCCTTCAGTTCTGCTCTCATCTTAGTTATTTCTTGCCTCCTGCTAGCTTTTGAATGTGTTTGCTCTTGCTTCTCTAGTTCTTTTAATTGTGATGTTAGAGTGTCAATTTTAGATCTTTCCTGCTTTCTCTTGTGGGCATTTAGTGCTATAAATTTCCCTCTACAGACTGCTTTAAATGTGTCCCAGAGATTCTGGTATGTTGTGTCTTTGTTCTCATTGGTTTCAGAGAACATCTTTATTTCTGACTTCATTTCGTTATGTACCTAGAAGTCATTCAGGAGCAGGTTGTTCAGTTTCCATGTAGTTGAGCAGTTTTGATTGAGTTTCTTAGTCCTGAGTTCTAGTTTGATTGCACTGTGGTCTGAGAGACAGTTTGTTATAATTTCTGTTCTTGTACATTTGCTGAGGAGTGCTTTACTTCCAACTATGTGGTCAATTTTGGAATAAGTGTGATGTGGTGCTGAGAAGAATGTATATTCTGTTGATTTGGGGTGGAGAGTTCTATAGATGTCTATTAGGTCTGCTTGCTGCAGAGATGAGTTCAATTCCTGGATATGCTTGTTAACTTTCTGTCTCGTTGATCTGTCTAATATTGACAGTGGCGTGTTGAAGTCTCCCATTATTATTGTATGGGAGTCTCAGTCTTTTTGTAAGTCTCTAAGGACTTGCTTTATGAATCTGGGTGCTCCTGCACTGAGTGCATATATATTTAGGATAGTTAGCTCTTCCTGTTGAATTGATACCTTTATCATTATGTAATGGCCTCCTTTGTCTCTTTTGATCTTTGATGGTTTAAAGTCTGTTTTATCAGAGACTAGGATTGCAACCCCTGCTTTTTTTTGTTCTCCATTTTCTTGGTTAATCTTCCTCCATCCCTTTATTTTGAGCCTATGTGTGTCTCTGCATGTGAGATGGGTCTCCTGAATACAGCAGACTGATGGGTCTTGACTCTTTATCCAGTTTGCCAGTCTGTGTGTTTTAATTGGAGCATTTAGTCCATTTACATTTAAGGTTAAGATTGTTATGTGTGAACTTGATCCTGCCATTATGATATTAACTGGTTATTTTGCTAGTTAGTTGATGCAGTTTCTTCCTAGCCTCGATGGTCTTTACATTTTGGCATGTTTTTGCAATGGCTGGTACCGGTTGTTCCTTTCCATGTTGAGTGCTTCCTTCAGGGTCTCTTGTAAGGCAGGCCTAGTGGTGACAAAATCTCTAAGCATTTGCTTATCTGTAAAGGATTTTATTTCTCCTTCACTTATGAAACTTAGTTTGGCTGGATATGAAATTCTGGGTTTAAAATTCTTTTCTTTAAGAATGTTGAATATTGGCCCCCACTCTCTTCTGGCTTGTAGAGTTTCTGCCGAGAGATCTGCTGTGAGTCTGATGGGCTTCCCTTTTGGGTAACCCGACCTTTCTCTCTGGCTGCCCTTAAGATTTTTTCCTTCATTTCAACTTTGGTGAATCTGGCAATTATGTGTCTTGGAGTTGCTCTTCTCGAGGAGTATCTTTGTGGCGTTCTCTGTATTTCCTGGATTTGAATGTTGACCTGCCCTACTAGGTTGGGGAAGTTCTCCTGGATGATATCCTGAAGAGTGTTTTCGAACTTGGTTCCATTTTCCCCCTCACTTTCAGGCACCCCAATCAGACGTAGATTTGATCTTTTTACATAATCTCATACTTCTTGCAGGCTTTGTTCATTTCTTTTTCTTCTTTTTTCTTTTGGTTTCTCTTCTCGCTTCATTTCATTCATTTGATCCTCAATCGCTAATACTCTTTCTTCCAGTTGATCGAGTGGGTTACTGAAGCTTGTGTATTTGTCACGTATTTCTCGTGTCATGGTTTTCATCTCTTTGAGTTCATTTATGACCTTCTCTGCATTAAGTACTCTAGCTATCAATTCTTCCACTTTTTTTTCAAGATTTTTAGTTTCTTTTTGCTGGGTATGTAATTCCTCCTTTAGCCCTGATAAGTTTGATGGACTGAAGCCTTCTTCTCTCATCTCATCAAAGTCATTCTCCGTCCAGCTTTGATCCGTTGCTGGCGATGAGCTGCGCTCCTTTGCCGGGGGAGATGCGCTCTTATTTTTTTAATTTCCAGCTTTTTTACCCTGCTTTTTCCCCATCTTTGTGGTTTTATATGCCTCTTGTCTTTGACGATGGTGACGTACTGATGGGTTTTTTTTGTAGGTGTCCTTCCTGTTTGATAGTTTTCTTTTTTTGTTGTTGTTGTTTTTGTTTTTTTTTTTTTTGAGACGGAGTCTTGCTCTGTCGCCCAGGCTGGAGTTCAGTGGTGCAATCTCGGCTCACTGCAAGCTCCGCCTCCTGGGTTCACGCCATTCTCCTGCCTCAGCCTCCCGAGTAGCTGGGACTATAGGCGCCCGCCACTGCGCCCGGCTAATTTTTTCTATTTTTAGTAGAGACGGGGTTTCACCATGGTCTCCATCTCCTGACCTTGTGATCCGCCCGCCTCGGCCTCCCAAAGTGCTGGGATTACAGGCGTGAGCCACCGCGCCCGGCGATAGTTTTCCTTCTAACAGTCAGGACCCTCAGCTGTAGGTCTGGTGGAGATTGCTTGAGGTCCACTCCAGACCCTGTTTGCCTGGGTGTCAGCAGCAGAGGCTGCAGAAGATAGAATATTGCTGAACAGCGAGTGTACCTGTCTGATTCTTGCTTTGGAGGCTTCCTCTCAGGGGTGTACTCCACTCTGTGAGGTGTGGGGTGTCAGACTGCCCCTAGTGGGGGATGTCTCCCATTTAGGCTACTCAGGGGTCAGGGACCCACTTGAGCAGGCAGTCTGTCCGTTCTCAGATCTCAACCTCTGTGTTGGGAGATCCACTGCTCTCTTCAAAGCTGTCAGACAGAGTCGTTTGCGTCTGCAGAGGTTTCTGCTGCTTTTGTTGTTGTTTAGCTATGCCTTGTCCCCAGAGGTGGAGTCTACAGAGACAGGCAGGTTTCCTTGAGCTGCTGTGAGCTTCACCCAGTTCGAGCTTCCCAGCAGCTTTGTTTACCTACTTAAGCCTCAGCAATGTCGGGCGACCCTCCCCCAGCCTCCCTGCTGCCTTGTGGTTAGATCGCAGACTGCTGTGCTAGCAATGAGGGAGGCTCCGTGGGCATGGGACCCTCCCTGTCAGGTGTGGGATATGATCTCCTGGTGTGCCTGTTTGCTTAAAGCGCAGTATTGGGGTGGGAGTTGTCGGATTTTTCAGGTGTTGTGTGTCTCAGTTCCCCTGGCTAGGAATAGGGATTCCCTTCCCCCTTGCGCTTCCCAGGTGAGGGAATGCCTCGTCCTGCTTCACCTCTTGCTGGTCGGGCTGCAGCAGCTGACCAGCACCGATTGTCCCGCACTCCCTAGTGAGATGAACCCAGTACCTCAGTTGAGAATGCAGAAATCACCGGTCTCTCGCTCGCACTGTGTCACTCGCGCTGGGATTTGGAGACTGGAGCTGTTCCTATTCGATCATCTTGCTCCGCCCCCCACCGAATACTAAGTTGTTTTATAGCAATTGAGAACATGGCTATTGTCTGAAAAACTGCTATATTGTCGTAGTAGCTTGACAACCAAGTTGAAACATAATAAGAGAGCTCTAAAGCTTAATCACCATACTAATGTTAGTTGTATTTATTCCTAAGATTTCATCAAGTTTTAATTCCGAGTATTCTAGGATGTTTGAGTTTATAACTTGCAGATATTTATATTGAGCCTAGTCATGATTTTCTTTCAATGCATGTTTTAAAATTCAGTGTAAATTTGTTAATGTCATCAGCCACTGCTAATTTTTTCCTAAACCTATAGTACATCTGACACTGTACTAGTACTTAAAACGTTTCAACTCTTTACTTTTCTTGGAACTTCTTGGAATTACAGTTTTCAGTGTGATGGGGGTTGTAAGTCTTAAGTACCTTTAGTTTTTTTTTTTAAGTCGGATATATAATTTTTACTCAAAGAATGAATAGTATAGGAAACTAATAGATTTCCCTTGGATATTTTTTTTGCAGCAAACAATTATGAGACTGGGAGCTTCTACCTACCAGGACCAGCATGGGTCTCTGGAGAGAGGTTATAGGCCAGAGAATAACCCTTGAACTCTGATCTCATGAGAAGCCACTAGGTGACCTCAGGGGCTCCTGATGGTTGAAAGTATGTCCACAAGAATTCTTACTATGTCCCTATGTGGCTTATTTCTTGAAAGCAGCTGAGGTTTGTAGGACGAGTGAGACCAGCCTGACTTCCATGGCTCTTCCTTTTACTCTTACTATTCTGATCAAACTAAGTCCTCACTTTACCTTCAAGGATGTGTGGAATATGTCATGTTTTTTCATAGCTGTAATCTAGCCAAGTTTTAGATATTTACCTTTATAAATCTTCTCTTACACATTAGGCTTTCCATTTCCTTAACCATTCCCACCCTTCCCCATTTTTTCTTTTCCAATTTGTCTGCATTTTCATGATACCGAGGTGCTCCAAACAATAAAATATTCAAGGAACAGACACATATAGACTGAGACTACGATGCAGTGTCTTTATTTATTAAAGCTGTGGTATTTATCCACTCATTTATTCAATAGATATTTAGGGAGTTCACTGTAGTTGCAGACACTGTGTTAGATAGACAATGGTGATATAATATAATGGAAAGTAGAGATAGATGTGATCCCTGGCCGTTTTACATTTAGTGTAGTTGGAGAAATAGACCTTTAAAAACAATTGTCCACATACATACAAAAATAAAAAATATTTTATGTACATGAAGAAAAAGACATGATTCAGGGAATGTATTACTAGGCTACCTGACCAACTCTGAGAGTAATTTCTTCATTCAGTCTATAATTGCTTATTTGGGTTTATTATGTACATATTGTGGTTGTGGCCTTTCTTTATGTGTAACAGAAGAATGACATGGTTGTTGCCTAATATAGAAGTATCAAGGGGTGGCTTATGAGAATTTATGCCCACACAAATGTTTTTGTAATCTTATATGAAGTATGAATAAATATCTTTAGGACACATTGTTATGTTTTATTCACTAGTAATTTAAACTCTAAGCAAAAACAGCATGCTAGCTAAGGAAACAGTTTTACTTCAAATCCTCCTAAACTATATTTTTATATTCCCGGTTTGCCACCCCCTCATTTTCACCTAAATAGATATTTTAGAGGCACCACTGCTTATCCTGGGATTAGATTTAACACATTCTAAGATTCATAGGCTACACAAGTTCAGCGGAAAGAGTACAATGACTGTGGCTCAGAGACCATGGGATTATGCTGGAAGAGTTGGTAAGCTCAGCTGGGCATACAGAATGTCAGGAAGAGAAGTTGAGGGGAGAGTATTGCGAGTACTTACAGGTAGCGGTTCTGCAGAATACATTTTAAAAAAGAGGTGTGACGGCTGAGTAAATAGGCTAGCCTGTCTAAACCTCCTTGATCAGGTTGGGGATTTGTGAGAGAAAAGGTCAGAGAAATTAGAGAGATTGGGTAGAAATGTAAATTAAGACATTTACATCAATTTTAAATTGCCAAGAGTTTTGACACAGTTTAATTCTCATAAACATATTCTATAGGTTGATATTTCTCTTTTAATCTTTTCTGTTTTTATGTGACATCATATGGGTTTTGAAATAATCACTTTTGAGTTAGTAATCTGCAAACACAACAAAATTATTATTTTAAGAATTGCTATTTTTGATGCATATATAAAATCAGTTCTTGAGTCTTTACTTTTTTTTCCCAATTATCTCTCTGGTAGCAAAAAATGTCTGAGATTTTATTTCTTCACAAGTTTTCTATTTTTCTTGTTTGCTTTTTAAGCTGTTGAAGAAACCAGATACACAGCCTGTCACTTAAATTACCCAAAGGTAGAAACCATACCTTCAAAAAGTGAACCAAAATGTGCAAATTACAAAAACTTTTTCAAGAACTTAGTAAATGTATAAATAATTTAAAAATTTCCTCTCAGTTACTGGCCTACATAAAAAAGCAAGTGCAACTTCTACCTACTAATGGGATTCTGTTATCTATTGAGCAACATCATATCATCTATATGTGTATTTTCTATTGACGCAAAAAAGATTTAATAAGTACCACTAAATGATGAAGGAAAGGATGAAAGAAGATAGGACAAAAACATTTCTTGTTATACCTATGCAGAAACATACATACATGAGTTCTTTGTGGGTAATGTAGTGAATTGGAGTGGATATTCATTTGATTCATTTGTAAGTGATAGAAAATTTCTCACTATTCTGACAGTTCTGCTTAAAGTATGCTGTAGGATTGGTGTGAATTGCTCAGAGAATTAAAGAAACTCAGTCTTTACTCCTTTAATATTCCATAGCAAATGTTGCTCTGCCCACACACCCTCGATATTTGTTACAGACCTGGAAACATATGCTCCTGTTAGAATCATTTTCTTCCTTGTCACATCACCCATTCTGCTCCATGAGATAATACACAGCTGTCAGTGGGTGAAAACCTCAATGCAGTATAATATCAAATAGCATCTTTAAACATACCGTTTTAGGGAAAAGAACATATACTTATTGTCATTAATGGCATTCTTATTTATCCCTGTAGGACACTAAATATGTAGAAATGAATAGTATTTAACTTCAAAAATTTGTTGTTAAAATAAGTAGATTTGATTATTTTAGAAAATCATTTTGAAGGAAAAAGATATTATGAAATTTATAATCATAAACAGAACTTAACACTTTTTAAATTGAGATTTTATTTGATCACATTCTTGGCTATCTTTGATCATGAGCCTACATTTTAATTTGGAAAACAAAGACTTGAAAATATATTAGGAGCAAACATTTGGGATACCCTTGGATTTATTTTATATTATAACATCTAAAGCATTAGCTGAAAAAGTAAATATGCCACTAGACCTTTTAACTTTTCATGCAATTTAATCCCTTTATCTCTACCTTGTTTCTAGTTCTCTTGATAGTCTTCCTGGCAACCTACGGACTAGCACTATGTTTACGGCTTGATGAATGTTTGTGGTGTTGTCATGTACACAGAAGACTTGACCGTTCTCCTTTGTGTCTTTTAGGACTGTTCTTTATAAAGCCTAACCTAGAACTTGTACTATTTTATAAGACATTATGGATTTGTTCTTGTTTTCTTGAGGATTAGTCTGTATCTAGTTCTCTTTGGAGGAATAGTGCCAAGCCTAGGAAGCAGCACATATTTGTTGACAAATTAATATTTGTGCCATGATAAATATGCAACCCCAGGAACTCCGTAGCAAATGCTGTCTTTAAATTTCTTTAATACCAGAACTTACTTAAAAGATGACCAATTGATTTTTGGAAACCCAGAGTACCTATGGTGTGCAATTTATGAACATGTCTTAAATTCTTTTTTAGTCATATTTAACTGCTTCATATTAGGCATATTAGGTCTTCATTTTTGGGGGGGTCCTTGAGGGAAGTATTTGCATATAGTATGTGTATGCATTTCTCACAGTACTTAGAACAATACCTGCTGTGTACATATTTTTTGAAATTATTATAATGTAACTATTTGGAGAGAGTATTTGATACTACATTTGACTCTTGCTTCCCAAGTGTTTTTTGTATTTAGAGCATCTGAACTGACTTTGCTCAATGCACTGGTGAGATATCTTTGTGGGCTAAGGCAGAAATAATTCAGAAATCCCTTTTGAAACAGGTGATCTCCTAACTCCTCTGTTTAGAAGTTGTGTGCTACTATATGGGCATAAGGACAGGGGAGCTATCACTTTGAGCCTCTGGGAATGTAGGTAAACTCTCAGTGGCTTCTATATCGAAAGACATAGAGACCAAAGGCCAGACATTGAGCTGTACCTATAGCATCGTAGCCCATTCCCCTTCTCTTGTGAAAACAGTTACGTAAACTACCTGCTCAGATAGGTGACTAAGAATAGGTGGTGGGTCACGTGGTGGTTGGGCCAGGGAAATGGCAGCTTCAGGAGAGAGCGGGACTTCGGGCAGCAGAGGCAGCACGGAGGAAGCCTTTATGACCTTCTACAGTGAGGTGAAACAAATAGAGAAAAGAGACTCGGTTCTAACATCGAAAAATCAGATTGAAATACTGACCCGTCCTGGTTCCTCTTACTTCAATTTGAACCCATTTGAGGTTCTTCAGATTGATCCTGAAGTTACAGATGAGGAAATAAAAAAGAGGTTTCGGCAGTTATCCATCTTGGTGCATCCTGACAAAAATCAAGATGATGCTGACAGAGCACAAAAGGCTTTTGAAGCTGTGGACAAAGCTTACAAGTTGCTATTGGATCAGGAGCAAAAGAAGAGGGCCCTGGATATAATTCAGGCAGGAAAAGAATACGTGGAACACACTGTGAAAGAGCGAAAAAAACAGTTAAAGAAGGAAGGAAAACCTACAATTGTAGAGGAGGATGATCCTGAACTGTTCAAACAAGCTGTATATAAACAGACAATGAAACTCTTTGCTGAGCTGGAAATTAAAAGGAAAGAGAGAGAAGCCAAAGAGATGCATGAAAGGAAACGACAAAGGGAAGAAGAGATTGAAGCTCAAGAAAAAGCCAAATGGGAAAGAGAGTGGCAGAAAAACTTTGAGGAAAGTCGAGATGGTCGTATGGACAGCTGGCGAAACTTCCAAGCCAATACAAAGGGGAAGAAAGAGAAGAAAAATCGGACCTTCCTGAGACCACCAAAAGTAAAAATGGAGCAGCGTGAGTGACCACCCAGGTCACAGGCACAGAACCTTCCCCCTGCTATCTCCCTTCCTGCTTCGAAGGACTCATTCTTTCCTCCCACTTCCACCCCAACATAGAGTAGAATTTGCTTTTTAGTCCATTTTGTTTTCAATACAATTTAATATTGATGAGAGTAATTCTTTTGTACATTGAAATGAGGGGCTTGGTTTAAAAAAAGACCTTCCCCTCTCCCTGCCCCTAGAACAACCAGGACTGGAAGGTGCCACCATTGGTGCTGCCTTCTCTTCCCACAGCCTGTAACTCAGTGTTTTGTACTTCACTGAATTGTGATGGTTAGAAACTTCGTGGATAGTTTGTGGAAATCATCCGATTAAACATATTGCTTAAAATGGTGTTGCTGTGACTTCAGAGACAAGCCTGGAAGGGGCACCTTAGGAAGTCCCTTTGCTTCAGTTGCTCGCTTCTGGGTGTGCTCCCTTTGAAGGCCCAGATGAGACAGGGAACACTTGTCGGCACACAGAGTGGCATCTGATGCCCTGATGCCCTGCAGTGTTTGGCATGTGCCCCCGTCTACTGACCAATCAGTGTGGCATGAGGTCCACGCCACCCAAACCTTTCACTTTCCAAAGAGCTAGCCGTCCTCCACCCAGTACCATGTCCTAGCCTGTCTGCATTTGTTAGTGGTAATATTCTTTATGTATAATAAATTTTTATACCCCCCCCCCAAAAAAAAAAGAATAGGTGGTGGAAGTATTGTCATTGCTTCTCTACTAAGTGTACGATTTTTTAAAAGACTTCTCTTAAATTCTTAAATTATTTATCTGAATATGTTGGAAAGAGTGCAAGTACAGCAATTGGTCTTGGGTTCAAAATCAACTTGCATAATTTTCTGCTTACAAGAATTTAAGAAATACCCTTAATTAGATGGTTTTGATTTTCCTCTTTTCAAACTTAGACAAGGTTGCATACCTCTTTGGTTCTTCGAGTATCAAACAAGACCATGTCTTTAAAGTGTCTATTAGCTAATAAATATTTTATTTATTAGTTGACACTTTATTTAATATTTAATACTTTATTTCCCTAATGCTGCCTCCTTAATATTCAGTAAGATAAATTGTTATATCTAGAAATCAGGATCATTAACACATTCCAAAGCTTCCATAAAACATGGACATTTTAAAGACTGAAGGGCACAATTACGTGTTTGATTTTGTACTGTCCATCACACCTGCAAACTGGAAAAATAATCCCAATGATATGTATGGCATTGGCAGCTTACATATTAATAAAGAGGATAAAGATTCTTTGACATCTGTAGAGTAACAAGAAACACAGGGAGGTGACTTATATTATCAGCAAGAGGAAAAATAAACTGGATGGTTTGAAAATATGCAATGTAGTGGGAGGATTACAATAGCAATGAGGGAAGAATCCATCGGAAATTAAAACTCCAAACTTGAATAAACTTTAACTTAGCCATGTAATTAGACAGAAAATAATTCAATCACTATTTTCTTTTCATAATTTCACAGTGGTTGGATGAAAGTATATCAGCAAATATAAAGCTGTGTGTCACAGTCATTCAGTTGACTGTGTGACTTTTGAATGAAGACATTCAAAATAAAATATCTTCAATATGTATGTCATGGGACTGTCTTATCAGTAAGATAACCAACTGTCAATATTATTTTTGTCCTTCTTTAGAAACAGCTAAAACATAGACCTCAGTTTACTGAATTGTATACAAGAGTGAATGGTACTTGAATACATTTTTGTTGAGAATGACATGACCACTGACAGTATTTTTGCTTTTCTTAGAGGAATAAATTGTTAAGACTTAGAAGCAGGAAATGAAATTTAAAAACCACTCAATTGTCCATCAAATGAAAATACTTAGAAATTAAGGAGTAGTTTTAGATTAAACTTCTTGAAGAGGTCTAAATTTAAACACTGGGAGCTATTTTATACATTATTTCTAAATAATTTAAATTAAGGATTTTTTAAATGGAAAATCTACATGACATTATAAAGACAGAATGCTGCAGAATAGATGTTCTTAATACCCAGGGAGTTCTGTTCCAGTCTGTATCCTTTAATAAAAGATATAGACTTACAGAAATATAATTCATGGGTTATATTTAGGGGGGAACAGATGTTTGGATTCTGCAAAGTGAAACTTGTGGCCTTCATTTGAAATGATTTTGAGTGATACAATGTAAGTCCTGTTGAATGATATCTTTGTTCCTGTTGTCTAAAGCAAGAAGATTAAAACAGTTTAAAAACATGCATCATAATTCTACCATTTGAGGAGAAATAAAGGCTTATACCTGATTAATTTTGAAATCATCCAGAAGAACAAATGATCATATTTATTTTTAACTGGAATTGTGTAATGCTTTTATAAACCCGCATTAACACAGATACTAATTTGGAATTTGATCATTGGGAAATCAGCAGTATGTATACCATTTGCTAGGCAATTTAAAGATGATTGGCATTTAATTTGGCTAGAAATAAGGGCTAAAGCAGTATTTTTGGAGACTATTTATTAAGCAGTCTTTATCAAATTATTGTTGACATCATAGTATGGCAGAGTATTCATTGTTCAGTAGTAGATGTGCTCAGATGCTGAAAATCACGTAGAGAAATTAGGATAGGCATTTGGGACAAGAGGAGATCAACTCCAACTGGGATGGAGATCAGGTGAAAGGGAGTTCTGTGAAGGAACTGGAATTTATTCGACTGTTGAAGTAATATCAGGCAATGTAGAGGTTGAGTTTGGGTTTAGGAAAAGGAAATCCCAGTTGTCATTTTGGGGTGAGGGATGGCAAAGATGATGACTCTGAAAAAGGGTCTTTTAAATTTAGCTTGGGACTTTGTATGTGAAAAAATGCAAGATACGGAATTGGGACATACTTAAGAGGATTTTAATGGTTACATTTCATTTTGTAAGCAATAGGAAATTCTAGTGGATATAAATAGGAGGCAATTTACTAGGGCAGATAGAAACTGGAAAATTACAAAACATAATGATATAAGAACTCCATCCAGGATGATGACAATGGAACAAAATGAAAAGCTGAATTTGAAAACTTGTATTAGGGGAGATATAGAGCTGGGCAGGTAATCAAATGCCAGAGCTGGGCAGAGAGAGGAGTCAGGGACACTTCTGAAGTTTTATGCATAGTGGATGGATGAAAGAAAAAAAAGCTATATTATAATGAACAGAAATAAAAATATAGGGTGAATTATTTTGAGACTAAAAGATTAATTAGTCTAAATTTAAGTCTAGTGGGATGACTGTTCTATCGGGAAATTTGGAAGCCACTAACTATACAATGCCTAACTTCATCATAGAGGTTAAAGCCAGTGATCGATTTGAGAACCATTTACATTAACATATTAGTTAAACATGTGCAAGTTGGTGAACATGAAGGGAGAGAGTGAATAGAAGGAAGAAGTTAAGTAGAATTGAGTCATGTAGAATGCCCGCATTGTTAATGTGTAGGAGTCAGATAAGAATTGAGAAAAATGAGTTTATGCTAATACAGAAATATGAGTGAGGAATTATTATAATGTAGAATCATAGAAATCAAAAATTTGAGAGAGTTTCAAGTAGGAGAGGTGAGCAGCTATAGTTGTAAAATTCCACAAAGAAGAGTATGTGAAGCAATATAAGATTTTTAATATTGACAAAAGGTTAACACACAATAAAAAATACAGTTTCAGGAGAAGGGGGAAATAGACAAAACATGTTTACTTTTGCTTGGATTGGTACACAACTTAATACTTTCATAGGTTTTAAATTTCTATTTCATTAGCTTAATTTAATAAACCATTTTCATGAGTAACTAAAACAATGCACCACCCACACATCTCATGTTCTCATTGGATAAATTGCTAGTTTATTGGAAGGCATCTAAATGCCTTTAGATACAGTCTAACATTTTTTATTCATAACTTAGGCTGAACTTTCCCTCAAATACGATCATTTTGCAAGGGTTTACTATGTTAAGAAAGTGAGCATATTTCCATTCCAAATTGCCTATGTTTGAGTTGTCTGTATTTTTAAAATATATTTCCTTCCCTCCCTCCATGGATAATAAATCTGTCCTTGTGAGACATCAAGGCATTAGACCAAGTAGCAGACCTGGCCAATGAAACTTTTTTGCAAAGTTTCTAAATACCTATCTTTTACAAAATATCTATCCCAGTGTGAATCTTAGTATTAAGAGGACTGGGAAGAGGACCTTGCATTTAAGAGAAGGTACTTTATGGTAGTTTTCAAAACATGTGTACCCAATCATCAGGCTATTAGATTTTAAACATTGAATCAGTTTTAAATAAAATTTGGGACATTATTTTGAGGACTATTGTTGTTATAAGAATTAAATCCAGCTGGGTACTTATTTGCTTATTTATTTATTTATGCAGATTGATAAATAAGTTGTTACAAACGTGCTCAATTCATGTTTCATATTTATAAAATAATTGATATCAAGAGGCCATTCTTCTAAATACAATGGTCCAAACTGTTTTACTGCAGCTAATGATGTTTATTAATCTCTCAGAGTACCACTAATTTTCAAACCCATGACAGTTCACAGAAGCAGCACACTATGGCTGTATATCAGCCAAAGAAGTGCTATATTTCATAAGAAGTTATCAAAAGTGTTTATCTTTTGAGAATTCTATTTCTTTCTTTTAGAAGTGAATCTTAAGTGTGAGTTGATGGGACAGGTTTATGACATCATTTGACTTTGACTGTAGATAAAATAGGAGCGTCTGTAAATCTGGTACCATGTCAGGAAATTAACTGGAAATCTTTTTATTCGATTCTGCTTAATGACAAATATTTATTTCTTCATAGAGAAGGGAGAAAAGAATTTTTCATTCAATATTTAGAGAGAATATTGTAAATACAAGCACCTTTAGTAGTAGTAAAATATGGCGATTATTTAAATCTCATTAAAGCTTTAGGTTAGAAATGTCTGACATCAGGCTATTTCAAGTAGAGCAGATAACGTAAGCAACTGGGGCTGGGGAACCTTAAGAAGAGTGGGAAGTTCTTGTTAGGAAAAAGGAGGAGTTCTCCTTATCACAAGCCTTAGAGGGTTGCATGTGGGTAGAGAAAAAAATGTATGACTGAATTTGAAATTCTTCTTGATTTAATATCATAGACTAATCTTTACAATGCCACTTTCTCTCTTCTAAAAATCTGTAGGGAGTGTATCACCCTACATAAAAAATAAGTGGCCTATGAAAATTATTTCATTAGTAGTTAATATTATACTTATTAGTGATAATATATTATTTTATTTAGCTTATTTTGTATATTTCCAGTAAAAAAGGTAAAATAGTTACCTAGATTATGACTTTGCTGTACTTATCATTAGTTTTCCAGTGAGTGTCCTCTCTGCTTTGCTGGTATTTCAGAGAAAGGAAGTTTCTACATAACAGTTTCTTTCTCCACCCCCTTCAGTTGATGGGGATTTATTATAAGGAAGGAGAAATAAGTAAAGAGTCATATCATTGTTGATGTCAGGCTTTGTGGAGAACTGGCACCTTATTCAGGATACCACAGAGATTCCAGTGTAAGATAGAGCTCTGAAGCTATCATTTTTGGGTCGTGGCTTCTCTTCATACAGGTTCTATATGCTACACTTTGCATACACTATTTCTTGTAGTCCTCACACAGAGTAACTCTAAGGGTAGTAGAAAAAATGGAAGTTTATGGCAACTAAATATCTTGCTCCAAATCATCCAGTTCGTGAAGCTAGGATTTTAACTCTGGTCTGCCCTCAAAGTCCAACCAAGTTCTTTTACAAATATCTGGGACAGGATGAACATGTAGAGGACTACGTGCTCACAAACCAGATGTTCCCGGTAAGTCCTGCTCTTGCAAACGAAGCAGGGCGTTCCCGATAAGTCCTGCTCTTGCAAATGAAGCAGGGCGTTCCTTCCCTGCAAACAGGGAGGACAAAGGAGCCAGCTGCAAACAGCAGGCCCTGGGGGCTTGTTTATGTGTAAACATCTTGAAAATCCAGAAAGTCAGGGAAAGGTCAGAAAAACAAATGTGTCTTGTGACTTGGCAACATTCCACAAATGACTGTATAAAATAAAGGAGAGTGCGCCATCCGGGGCGGCCGCCATGTTTGTCTTGTCTTGTGTTGTCTTGTGTGTTCATTCCTTTGTTTAGGAAACACGCGGACCCCAACAGAACAGAAGTAGATAGATTATATGATATGTAAAATTGTCTCAAATACACAACTCTTTTTTTTTTTAGATATCTAACCTAAGATAATATTTCTAACCTGTTTCCTATTTTATTTATTTTAATGTATTCTGTTGTAAAAATGAAAATCCTCAATAAGTAAAATCCAGATCTATATGCAGGACAAATTAAGAAATCATTGTTTACTTTGTAAATGGCTCTTTGGCTTATTATAAAAAGTTTTCTTTAAATATCCTCCATTAAAGTGTATGTTTTCATTAAAAATCCAATTAATAAATATTCTTAATTTGCTGTCTTAGACGCTATCTTATAGCAGAAAATAAATAGAAGAGAAGAAACAGTTTTGAATTTTAAATAACTTAAATCAGTAATGATGGAAAAAACACAAACGAATAAAAAATAAATTAGGAAGCATGTTGAAAATATATGCTGCTCTGGAGGTTGTAAAAAAAAAACAAAACTAACAAATGAGGGGAAAGAAGGATGAATAAAAAAAGCACATGTGATTTTTAGGGCAGTGAAACTACTCATATGTATACATGTCACTATGTATTTGCCCAAACCATAGAATGTACACCAATAGTGAATCCTAACATAAACTGTGGGCTCTGGGTGATAATAAGGTATCAGTGTAAGTTCATCATTTGTAACAATTTTTTTTTTTATGGTGGGGGATGTTGATATTGGGGAGGGACTATACATGTCTAGGGGCAGGGGCTATATGAGAAATCTCTGTACACTCA
Source organism: Papio anubis (assembly GCF_008728515.1). NCBI lineage: Eukaryota > Metazoa > Chordata > Mammalia > Primates > Cercopithecidae > Papio > Papio anubis. The sequence continues at coordinate 44,623,047 of NC_044980.1, read as the reverse complement.
GCTCAAGTTTTCCATGAACCTAAAACTATTCTGAAAATAAAGTCTACTAAAACAAAAATAATAATAATAAAAAAACTCACAAAAAATCTAAGAAACTCATTGCCAGAATGGGATTTGAGGGAGAAGTAGAATGCTGTTAGGTAGAAAAATAGCTGGGATGGAAGTAATCATATCTCCTGTATGTATACCCAGATAGGCATGAGGGCAAAGCATGAGCAAGTGCCCTCTTGCCTGAGATATGGGATGTTTGCCCTCAATTGTTAAAAGAGGGGGCTGGAAAGGCAGGAGGAGGCGATATCATAGAGTGCTTTGACAAACAGACTAAGTTGTTTTCATTTAATTGAGAGAGTCATTGCTGTTTGTTGACCTAGCAAATTGATTGTTAGGTAAGTTGCTTCGGGAGTGGTGAGACTTGATTAGAAAGAATAGACAGGAGACTCATGAGGAATTTTAAGTGAAAGGTGGCTCTGCCCAGACCTGAGAAATAGTAATGGGAATGGAAGGAGGGGAGAGATAGGAAAGATGATATGGTAATAAAATGTGCAATACATAGAAACTGAGAGTTAAGGAAAAGAAGGAGCTTGGGTATCTCAGACAAATTTTGAGAGTAAAGAGCTAGAAAGAAAGACTCATGGGCAATTAGGTAAGAGATTTTCATGAAGTCAATTTTTAAGAACCCATTTTTTTTTTTTAAGAAGGTATATTGATTGCACTTCCAGAATAGGTGATGATTGTAATTTTTTTGTTACCTAAGGAATGAATCCATGCTAACTAAAGACAATATTATGTAAGCATATAAAAGCACCTGTGGTTTTGTCTGCAAAATAGAGTCAATGTTACTTTAAAAGGATATTATAGGGTTTAACCTACTGGTATTGAGATATCTAATGGCTTCAGACTATATTAAGTATTGCTAGCAAAAAGCTATAGTGTGGTAAGCATTATTACTGTAATGAAGAATGAATGGTGCTTTCTTTTAATCTCTATTGCTCTGAAGGATGAGATATTAGTTTTCCTTCAAAAAAAAAAAAAGGCTTCTATCTTAATCACAGAAATGCAAAGATGTCTGTAGAAATGAGTATTTTTCATTAGATTGCTGGGTGCTTCCCACAAAATTGAATTTTTTATGGTAAGTGAGGAAGGGTAAATGGGTACTGACTAGGCCACTGGCATTGTTTGTTACAATTATATGCCAGGATCTGGGATTAGCATATATCGTTTCATTTAATCTGTAAAACCCTGTATATTTGGTTCTATCATAATCTTCATCGAACAGATTAGAAATTGTAAAATAAAAGAATTTAATTGACTTGTCTCTAAATAAAATAGCTGGTAAGACTTTCTGAATGACGACAGCTGCAGTGGGAATCGTAAAGTGCAAATGGATGAATACAACATACATTTAGGTGTGAGAACTAAACAGCCTTGGTGAACGATTGGATATGGGTTTGAGTAGATTTAGGGCCAGGAGTTATTTAGGATGGCTCCATGGTTTCTGGCTTGCAAATCACATATAGAGTTGTTCCATTCCCTGAGATAGGGTATATGTGGGAATATATGTGGGAGAGGAGATTATGAGTTTGAGCTTAGGCATGCTGTTTGAGATGAGTGTGAGATATGCCAGGAAAGAGATTTAACAGGCTGCTGATTATGAGGATTAGGAGGCTTAGAAGATAGGAATGGATTGACAATAAAGCTTTTGGGGTCATCAGTTACAAATTAATTATTAAAGGCATGGATGGGTGTATAATATTTCTCAAGGACAATGTGTAGAATAGAAGATAAAATGGCTATATGTGACACCCAGGGGAACAACGGCCTTGAAGGGGAGGGCAGAGAGAGAAACTTACAGAAGGGACTTGATAGGAGTGCCCAGAAGTGAAAAATCCTCAGGATACACACAGTTTCATTTTAGAGTTTAGTGATGCCATTTCTTTGTGAAATAGCTGTTACAAGATTGCTCCTCCTCTGCATCTCTCCTCTGTCCTTATTGTGTTGAACGGTACATTTTGCATTTCCATTGTGAGAAGAAGATACAAAACCATTTCGTTTAAACTGCCAGTGCATGTTGTATGACTGACATGGATATTTGTATACTTGTTTCAAAAATTATAGGCAAGTTTTGGCAGAAATACTGGTGAAATCTTCAAAATGACAAACGTTTATCCTTTACAACATCCTGAGGCTGGAGACAGGGGAGATAGGGCCTATTATAGTTTTTTCTTCAACTACAACTTTTATTTCAGGAGTCATTCATAATTACAGATGATAGTGACTTTGAAAGGTCTATACACATGTATACCTCACCAAAATGTAACTCAAATTGTCTAAGTAGGAGTATTCATGTAAAACAAAAGTATCTTGGTGAACAGACATTTTTTATCATGGAAGTTTATATTGGTTACACAAAACTGCTCAAATAACATACCTATGACTAGGAAAAAGTAACTTATGTTTCTGGAGACATTTCATGATTATACAGTTGTGTTAGCTTTTTTTTTTTTTTCATTTTTACAAGTATACACTGTAACAACTATAAATATTTGATTAACAGGAGTGTCAACAGACTGAAAGAACCCTTATAAAAATAACACTATAGTTATGCCAAATGAATTTAGTTGAGCTATATAAACCAGGAATGAAGTTCTCTCTCAATTTTAATATTTCTCTCAATTTTAATTTTAATATTAAAATTTAAATTTTAAATTATCTGGTTTTTCTCTCAATTTTAATATTCTTATCTCAAAAGAATATTTCAAAAGGTACCTAGTAATCATAGGCATGTTCAGAATTAAATTAGAAATGTTAAAGATTTTTTTTAGCTGGGCATGGTGGCATGCCTGTAATGCCAGCTACTCGGGAGGCTGAAGCAGAAGGAGAATCACTTGAACTCGGGAGGCGGAGGTTTGAGAGAGCTGAGATCATGCCATTGCACTCCAGCCTGGGCAACAGGAGTGAAACTGTCTTTCAAAAACACACAAACAAACAAACAAAAAAAGAATTTTTTTGGAAAAGTAGTGACAATATATTTAAAGTAGTTGTTCAATAAAGTAGTAATAAAAACACAAATTTTTTGTAGATTCTAGTTTCAAATATGGAGTAGAACCTGTTCAGTTCTTAGCATCAGACCAAAATTAGTTTTCTTATTTCAAGCAAAAGAAGAATAAAGCATAAAATATTTGGAGTACTGCAAAACTCCAGGGTATTCTAGATTCCATGGCAAACCTAATCTGTATTCCTTGAGATAAATTTGCAGTACTAAAATTTTTAGAGTATCCTATTTATTTCTGTTTTTTTTTTTTTTCTAATCTATGATTGGTAAATTGACCATCTAAAATAATTCAAAACATCTTCAAAGAGCCTTCCCAAAGGCTTTCTTACATATATTCTAATCTTATACTTCTTTGTAGTTTCTGTCTATATTTGGTATTAATTATAAGGCAGGTTGCTTTTTTGCCTTTTTACTAAATAAATATGTTCTTGATTTTATTTGTATAATGCTTCATATCACATAATTTTTAGAATTTCATAATTATAATGCCTTGGTTTAAGAATATATTAATTTTACTTAGATTTAAACATATAGCCATTTAAGGAATCATTTTTTTTTAAATAAAACCATTTATTTGTTCTTTTACTTGTTGATCTCACTATATGTCAGCAATAATTTTTCATGGGGGGGATAGGCTCGTTATTTTCTACATCTTAAAATCTGATTTTTTTATTTGTTGTAGGTTTTATTGGGATTTAATAATGCTTATAATGATGGTTGGAAATCTAGTCATCATACCAGTTGGAATCACATTCTTTACAGAGCAAACAACAACACCATGGATTATTTTCAATGTGGCATCAGATACAGTTTTCCTACTGGACCTGATCATGAATTTTAGGACTGGAACTGTCAACGAAGACAGTTCTGAAATCATCCTGGACCCCAAAGTGATCAAGATGAATTATTTAAAAAGCTGGTTTGTGGTTGACTTCATCTCATCCATCCCAGTGGATTATATCTTTCTTATTGTAGAAAAAGGAATGGATTCAGAAGTTTACAAGACAGCCAGGGCACTTCGCATTGTGAGGTTTACAAAAATTCTCAGTCTCTTGCGTTTATTACGACTTTCAAGGTTAATTAGATACATACATCAATGGGAAGAGGTAAGATGCATCTTTTTCTTTTTTAAAATCTATATCAGAAAATTGTTAATTATGGCTGTTTTACAATGAACAATTACTGTGCTATGCGTAATGAGTTTTATGAAATTCAAGTAGAAAAATGTATATGACTCCTCTTTTCCATGCATAAGTGATATATTGTATTCATAAAATACATGATCAAATAATGGATTTGAATGAACTAAAAAAATAGCGATCATTTTATGCCAATTTATTGTATTTTAAAATAAATACACTTTAATCAACAATTATTATCCTGATCAATACAACCCCTCTCCCACTTTGGTTTTTTTAAAACCTAATATAAATACATCAAGTACCGTCTTTTTTTTTTTTTTGAGACGAAGTTTCGCTCTGTCGCCCAGGATGGATCTCGGCTCACTGCAAGCTCCGCCGCCGCCCGGGTTCACACCATTCTCCTGCCTCAGCCTCCAGAGAAGCTGGGACTACAGGCGCCCGCCACCACACCTGGCTAATTTTTTTTTTTTTTTTTTGTATTTTTAGTAGAGATGGGGTTTCACCGTGTTTGCCAGGATGGTCTCGATCTCCTGACCTCGTGAGTGCCACCTGCCTCCCAAAGTGCTGGGATTACAGGCGTGAGCCACCGCGCCCTGGTACCGTCTTTGATAAAGATGTGTAGGGTCTGATTGCTAATCTGGCACATCATTAACTCTATGAGATAGTGTGGTTTTTGTCTCCTCTAATATTGAAGTTTCATTGAATTCATGCTGGGGTAAAAGAGATTGTTTCTTTATTTCCAAGTTATATATATAATGGCTTTGATTTTAGCGTATTAATTTTGCTCATTGTTATACCTTGCCTATAGTAACTTATTATAATTTCTCCCTATTAGTTCATTTCATAATACTAAAAAAGAACATATTCAAGAGGGACGTTAGTACATAGAAAACACAAAGAGTATAGTGAATAAATGGAGTGAATCTGATCAATCATGGCCCATATTTTGCTGAATAGGGCATATGTTGTTGTTAGACAGTGGGTGAGACCTGAGAGGACTCAGCCGACTGGAGTTTCCAAAGATCTGTCTTAAACCATCTAATGAAGGACATCATGTGTTGGTATGTGTTGGGCAACATTTCAGTGTACTTATTGGGTAAACTGGGCGTGGGATGCAAAAGACTTACAGAATACCTAAACCAACACTAATGAGAGTCATATGAAGTCATATACTGGCTATAGATTATTGCTTTGTCCCCTGCAGAAATACTTTTTAGCATTTTTAAGATAAATTATGCTTTTAAATATGTCATAAAATGGAAGTTCTGTTTGATTTCTGTGAGGCGGTAGCAGTGTTTTGTGTGTGCTTGACAGTGACATTTTGGTTCACAGGATTTCAGGAAATGACATGCAATAATAAAACACTGCATAACGCACTGATAAAAAGGCATAAAAATGGATCATTCTTAAATATAGATATGGGATATATTTAAAATCAAATGAAGCACATTTGAGAAATCAGATTCATCTTGTAATTTTTCTCTACATAGCACATTCCATCTAAAATGGAAGAAATGTTCAGTTCTCAAAGCTTTTTAATGCTAATTTGAGATTAATACCAAACCAAGATGATTCTTGCTAGTAATTGCAATATTTATTGAAGGCTTATTACATGTCAACTAGTATGTTTGGTTCTTTACATATATTAGCTCACTGAATCTTCCTAACAACACAATGATGTAAATATAATTATTGTCATCATTTTACAGATGAGAACAATTAAATACAATAAGGTAACTTGTCCAGATTCATAGAACTAGTAAGAAGTGGAGCTGGGATTCCAAACTTGGCAATCAGACTTACGAGCCAGTGTTCTTAACTGCAAAACTATATCGGTTCTTACTATGACATATACTGCTTTTGTTATAAATATCTTAATATTCTACTATTTTATAGACTGTCTAAGAAATTATAGGGAACTTTTCTTAAATAAGACTGTGGGCCATGCAATGCAACAGAGTTGAATAGTACCTCTTGAAACAAGGCCACAGAAAAATATTTTAACAAATATCCTGTGAGAGGAAAGTCACTGATATAAATATCCAGTCAATTAAAAATACAGTAGCAATGTGACTATTTTTAATATCTTGTGGTTTTAGCCCAGTTACTAGAGAATGGCAGCAGGATAAACAGATGGCATCCTATCACATAAAATGGCAGGCTGTGTGGTCATGGAAGAGTATACTCCTTAACACCAATGTCCTTTGGCTTCTGGCAGTAATCACAGGCACCTAGATCTGTGTAACATGATGTGTTTTAAAGATGCCGTGATAAAATTTAAGAACACCAGCTCACTGCTATCATTATTGTAAAATGCAATTTAATATGCACTTACAGACATTTGGTAACCAAGCACATTCAGGCTAGAGTTGTGAGTTGGCAACATGTTTCTTATAAATAAATGAGCTTGGTAATAAATGAACCATAAGCCCATTTAGGTGAAGAATGTTTTCTTGATTATATGATACCCCATACAATATCATATATCTTGGGTATTTAATGCCCGTTAGTAATCCTGTTCAACAGGGAAGAAACAGAGTCATAATCCAGAATGTAATACAAATTCATCTTTCCATCACCTACATGTTTCTAACCATAATCACCAAGAAATTTGAATGATTCCAAAACTGGAAATCTCTCTACCTGATTTTTGTAAATGCCACCAGGATGTGTTTACAAGTAGAAATACAACAAATAAATCAGAAAAAGTAGCTCTTTGAGCTTTTGCAATAAGAATGCAGAGGAAGATGTGAGTTCACCCACATGTCTTTGGTTCTGAGTGTTTTAGTACCAAGCTGGCTAATGCTAAATTCAGCAAATTTGGGGAAGTAATGTGTGAAGTCTGGAAGCTGCCACTGTTCTAAATGAATCATTCCTGAGGAAAGCTGCTGCCTTCTATAGGAAGCTGCTTCCATCTTCAACAATACATTTTTTTTTTTTTTCTGGACTGAATTAGTTCAACTGAAAAACAAGAAAAAGCTCTGATGCCAAATAAATTAGAAAAATATTATGAATCAGATACAGAAGCTTTAAAATTTTGTGCTTATGTTATTATCATTACTAAAGCTGAATTAGTGGTTAATACAGGAGGAAATAGCTGATTTGAGCAACTAATTTATGAAACACATGGTGTTAAGAAGTGAGGAGGGAAGTTGTTTTCATGAGTCAGTTATAAGATCAATAGATTTGGGATGTAAAAATAGCTTTCTGTGACATTACACTGAAACTTTGTATATATTGCCAGGTGAGGTAAAAATCAGAGACAATTTAGATAAATCAAGCCAGAAATTCATTTTCATGTAGTAGCTAGAAAACTGAGGTGAATCTTTCCCATTTTTACATTTGGGTTTAAAAAACTATTATTTGAATCAGCATTGTCGTTATTGTTATTATTAAATATAATAAATAAGACAGTTATCCAAGCCAGACTGCTATTTCATAACCTATCACAAGGGGAACAAATTCAGTGTGATCCTCCTAAAAGAGACATACGGTGAGGAAATCCCTGGAAATTAAATGGAATATGTGACAATCACAAGCCACTGAAGAGATAAAGAGAGATTAAGAGCTTAGCGAATAGGAGATTATTCAGTGTGTAAAGGTGAAGAGTTCCTTTACAGCTGCTGATCTCAGTCATTTTATCAACAGGAGATGACCTTCGAAATTTTTTAGAGGTTTAGGAAATATTAATTGCAAATAGAAATGCTACTTTGTAATGATTATCTCTTTGTAAGACTTAACGTCATAGATAAAGCATTAATTATTCTTAATTTTAGAAAGTGGGAAATGCATCATTATATAATAACTATGGCTTTGGAATATATAGCTATAAGATTTTACTTTTTATTCATAATTTCCTATCTCTCCAATCTCCCTTGTATAGAACTGGGACATAATACAATTAATTAAATACATTTTGGGACAGGAAAGAAGGCCTATGGTTTTGATTTTACATATCTATAGCAATTTCAGATGAATAATGTGTCTTGAACATTTCAATGCTTGTCTTGAAACCAATATTAGATTTTTATACTGGCTTAGAGATAGTTTTATATACAAATTATGTATACCAACAGAACAGTGATAAGGAAATTTATTCCATAGGGAGCTAATGCAGTTTACAGTTTCTGTCTTTGGTTAATTTTAGCATTCAAATTGGTGTAGAGTAGAAACTAACTCTTACTATAAATTGCCTATCTATAATTATACAATGCATATTCTAATTACTTTTATATTTTAAAAAACACATAGGATTCTAAGACTTGCCATAAGCAAACAGCAGAATTTTCCCAAACCTGCCCTGTACCAGAACTTAGAGAACCTCCATATTGCTTGTCACATCAAATCTGTGTTTCCTTGCTGTGCCTTCAAAGCTCTCCAGCACATTCTTCCCTGGTCTTACCATCGTCACTTCATATTTGCACCCAACTCTTTCCTGTTTGTTTTTGTTTCAGTTTTACAGTGCTGCTTGCAGGAAATGATTCTTTCTGCTTCTATAATTTTATTCCTGCTACATCTCTGATTTGGAAAGCCTTTTTTTTTTCTATCACTCCTTTAAAAATCAGACTAAAGGCCAGATGCAGTGGATCACCTGAGGTCAGGAGTTTGAGGCCAGCCTAGCCAACATGGTGAAACCCTGTCTCCACTAAAAAAAATATATGTATACACACACACACACATATATAAATTAACCAGGCATGGTGGTGGGCACCTGTAATCCCATCTTCTCGGGAGGCTGAGGCAGGAGAACAGCTTGAACCCAGGAGGCGGAGGTTGCAGTGAGCTACGGTCGTGCCATTGCACTCCAGTGTGGGCGACGAGAGCGAAACTCCGTAAAAAAAAAAAAAAAAAAATCAGACTTCAACTCATTTCCAGAAAGTATTCTGCATTGATGCACTCTACTGTGACAGTCAATACCTTTACAATGAAAATTTCTGCTGGCTCTACATATATTTGTTCATGATAATTTGGTTACTAATGCTTTATTACACATATTTTCATTTCCTTCTGTCAGACATAGACATCATAGGGAAGAATCAGTGTCAAATTTTGCCCTTGAATCTTTTTGTATATTAGTGCAGGGTTATAAACACAATAAATAATCAGAGCATGCTTATCCACTAAATACTGGCAATCTCCCATGTTCTAAATTCGTTAAATAATAATAAGAGAGTATCCGTTCTTCACTCCCAGGCATTTACTGAGTAATCTATATGTGGAGATGCTGCAAATAAGGATAGAAGACTGATGCCAATATTGTAAGAAAAGCAGATGTGAGCAAATAATCACAGATGGTGTGGGAAGTAGTGGCATAAATAAGGGAGTGAACAACACAATTGCTTTTGCATAAGATGAGGCCTTCAAACATACTGAACTGAATTTTGAATCTGGGGTATAGATTACCAGGCTGAACAAGTGGGCCAGGCAGACGAGTGCATTCCAGAAGATACGAGATACAAGCAGCCTAGTGCAGTAGATGCAGATTCCCAGATTGAGTTTGGAGATGCAGACCAAAATTTGTGCTAATGATGGGCTTACTCAAAAGGTGCCATTGATGCATTTTAGGCAGGAGATTTACATTTTAGCATGCTACAGAATGACGGAGATTGGAGGCCACTGTGGATAGAGCTAACAACACTAGTTAGAAGAGAGTTTTATCACTTCCTTGCATTTTTTTATATGCAGTCAGTGTCAAACACAGTACCTTTTTAGATAGCTAAGAAAAGTTTTATCTTTGCCAAGTACTCTTGCTGTCGAAAAATGTTTGTATCAGTTAATGAAATATGACAAGGCCTTCTATGAAGTCTATTCGCAGTGTTTTACAATTTTAAATATCAATTATATTGGAAGTTTCAATTTTTATGATCGTATGGAATGGATTCTATAACAGAAATTAGTGTATATTTCAACTTCGACATTATTTTCTATGTAATCTAGGGAAAAATCACATAAAGTGACTTACGTGATTTTGATTGCCCACAAACAATCAAACAGTTGTGAAGTTCAAATGAAATGAAGCATATGGAAGTTATCTGAAATATTTAAATGGGTATTTTTGTAATATTTATAAATATCATATTTATGATGACATCTTTCTGAAATTAGCACATCTACTAACACCAACATTATTGCATGTGTGTGAATTGCCTGATATGTTCTGCAAGCAAATATTGATTCTGCTAAAGACCACTAGGTGTCCTCTATTGGTTGTTACTTTAAGGTTCTATCTTCTAAAATGCCCAGCTGTTTTCTTTGAAATTATTCATTTACACTCTCCTAGAATCATCTGTTTGCTTGGCTAGTTCATTTCTTGAAAAAAAAAAAAAAAGAGAGATGACTGTGGATATTCATATATGTAAAATGATTTCTAACTATACTTTCTTCTCCAATTAAACAGAGTTTTAAGTTCCTTCTCTAAACAATTATTAGTATTGTGAGATAATTGTTTTCAGTATTATGTACTTTTTAATGTGATAGCTTAACAGATGTGCTGAAATTTTAACATACAATGTAATGAGTTCTATGTGGAAATGAAATGTTAAGTCAAGGCAACTGCTGTGTCACCCAGGCTGGCAGGTAGTTGGTTCCATCTCAGCTCATGCAACCTCCGCCTCCTGGGTTCAAGTGATTCTCCTGTCTCAGCCTCCTGAGTAGCTGGTATTACAGGTGCAGCCAACATGCCTGGCTAATTTTTGTATTTTTAGTAAAGACAGGGTTTCACCATGTTGGCCAGGCTGCTCTTGAACTCCTGACTTCAGGTGATCCACCCACCAACATTATTGCATGTGTGTGAATTGCCTGATATGTTCTGCAAGCAAATATTGATTCTGCTAAAGACCACTAGGTGTCCTCTATTGGTTGTTACTTTAAGGTCCTATCTTCTAAAATGCCAAACTGTTTTCTTTGAAATTATTCATTTACACTCTCCTAGAATCATCTGTTTGCTTGCCTAGTTCATTTCTTGAAAAAAAAAATAAAAGAGATGACTGTGGATATTCATATATGTAAAATGATTTCTAACTATACTTTCTTCTCCCAAAATGCTGGGATTGCAGGCGTGAGCCTCTGCGCCTGGCCCGAAGACAACAAAAAAGTTTTAACAGGGTGTGCATGGTGTATATATACATATGTTAGAGGTAAGATTTAATTTTATGCATGTTCTTTGGTCAGTGCCCCATGGCAGATCTGTATCATCTCAGTGCTTTTGACATGGAAATCTCTGTTAAATATCAGAATATAAGATCTGATTTGAAATGTTCATGCTTCCCACTTTAAGATTAAAATATTCAACTTTCTTAATGCCCGATCCTTGTGCCAATCTGTTTTCTTGTTTTGCAAGTTTTTATATAATTCCATGGCTATATGTTGATAATAATCAGATAGATATTCAAGTTTCTAAATTATATATACCTAGTTGCCTCAGTGTCCACACGACTCAGTGACATCCTACAAAGATATCTCATGAGCTGCTCAAGCCCAGTAGGTTCAGTTTTTCTTTAAATCTTCTCCTTTTCCCTTATTTCCTGTTGCTCAAGTCAGAAATCTAAAAAGTATTCTTCTCCTTCTCTTTTAATTTCTAAGAAATAAGCAAGTCCTACTGATTCTACTACTTCCTGAGTGTAGTTGGAATCCTATAACTTCTTCACTTGATCCCCTTATCACCATCCTAGTCCAAGCCAACTTGTCTCTCATTTGGATTTCTATTCTCAATTCATAACTGTATTTTAAAATTGACCCTTGCTTGCCTTCTCAGGAACTCAAAAGTGGTAGTTTTGAAGAGTAACTATTACAATATTACCCACCTGCTGAAAATATTTCTGTAATGTTTCATTACTCTCAACATACAATGCAATATTCAAGGCCCTTTGAAATTTGTTTCTGGCCAAACTCTCTCAACCCGAGAAACTCTATTTCATTATTCTTTAACTATGTTGAACCTCTTTAGTTTGCCAAATACTACATTTCAAATCCGTTTGTTTCATGTTCATGAAAATATGTGTTCATGTTTTCTAGAACTTCATTCCTTTCAACAGTTTCAGATTATCCATCTCATTTTTTTTTTTTTTTTTTTTTAAGCATTGCTTCCTTTAGGTAGAATCAACTAACCTCTCAGATACAATTAGTTCCATCTATAATGGATCTGGAACAGCTCCTTGTGCTTCTGCTTTGTAACATTCATCACTTTTGTAATCTCTCTAAATCTGTGCCTTTACAACTATGTATTAGATTCCAAAAGGGCAGATATCATGGCTTTCCTGCATCTTCAGCTCCTAGCATAGTGTTGGGGAAATAATCAGGCTCTAAAATACTTGCTAAATGATTTCAGTTATTCCCTCAATGGAATTTCAATTCAGTAAGAAAATAAAACATGTAATTAAACAAACCAATAAAACAACAATGTTTTGAATCCAGTATTACAAGCATTTATGGTGTAAACAACAAAACCGAGAGAAAGATATTGTATATGAGTGTGTACTAGGGAGTAGAAGAGAGGTTCTAGGGAAAGCACACTAAATATGGCCACTTTCATATCTAAGTTTGAAACTATATGCCCTTCCAAGTGGCAACGTCTGGGAAATCTTCCAAGGGAATTTAGAAATCATGGAAAAATTAATCAACTTCCTCATTGACAGTATGGGGATAATGGTGATTTTTTGTTCAATTTCATAGAATCTAAGGTTCAACTGAGATGTTATTGTTGAACATACACTTTGAAACTAAAAAGTTTATAGAAATGTAAGTTATATTATGAATGTTTCTATAAATTTAAAATATAAAAATCTCAAAAAGAGTTTAATTATTATCCCTTTATTGTGCTTATTATCTTGTCAAATATTGAAAGAATTATAAATACTATTATACCTTACTCTTTTTTTAGAGATAGGGTCTTGCTCTTTTGCCCAAGCTAAAGAGCAGTGGTGGCATTATAGCTCACTGCAACCTTGAACTCCTAAGCTCAAAGGATCTTCCCACACAATTGGTATTACAGGTGCATGCCACCACTCCTGGCTAATTTAAAAAAATTTTATTTTGTACAGACAGGGTTTGCTATATTGCCGTGGCTGGTCTGGAACTCCTGGTCTCAAGCTGTCCTTCCACCTCAGCCTCCCAAAACACTTAGATTACAAGCATGAGCCAGTGTGCCTGGCCCTTATTATGCATTACTTCTCCCCAAAATATACCAACTGAAGAACTGAAGCAGCAGATGAATCAGGCTATTTTAGGACAAAGCACATTTAGCCTTACATTTATCCAGTTTCCGAATAGATGTCTTAGTTTTTCCTTTCGTTATGCATGCAGATACCATATATATTATGGCTACTGCTATTTTAGACTCATTCATGTGCTGTTAGAGTGAAAGTTGCTAATACTGGTTTATGAAAGTTGGAGACACAGTTTGTAATGTGCTTCTGGTTTAAAATTGAAGACTGGTTTAATTGCCAGAGTGTTTTATAATAAGCGTGTATTACTTTAATTATCCTAGTAATTATCTCAGTTGAACGAGTCACTTTAGTTGGTCTTGTATATAGTGCACCTATATACAAACGAGAAAGGTGTGGTGATACATGATAGACATTGGAAAAGGGTACAGTGACATCCAATAATATTTTATTGTTACAAATAAGTAGGTGAAATTACTCTCTGATGAAAATGTTAAATATACTTATCTAATAAAAAATTGAAAATAGATGCTTTTTTACTATCAGTTTCTAATAAACCAGTCTTTCACTTTAGTCTGACTCAATGTCAAAGGTGTTCTTACTAATTTAAAATACTTTGGAAACAAGATTATGCCTGCATTATTTCAAAAGAATGACTGATTTAAATATAGACATGCTTTTTCAAGTATATCATCAATTGTCACAGAAAGTCAACTTATGAGGCATTATAACTGTGTTATGAAAGCCCAAGAGTAAACAAAATTAGAGCCCTTCAATTGCACCAGGTAATGGCTGAGAAAGACCTGCTTTGACTTCTCTTTCTGTCTTGCTGATCTGTGCAATTTAGATTTTGTTTTAGATGAGTCGTGTCTTAGTGTGAAAAGGAAATACATTTGGTTGGTTATATAATTCTGGTGGCTATTTTGAGTTAAGTCTGCCATTTAGACCATTTTTTTTAAGACAGCTAAATTCTTTTTCTTATTACATTTTAAAGTGAAAGTAGACATTGAGTAAGGATTCTGGAGACTGTTCTCAGGGCTCCAGATAATGGTAGCTATTTTGATACAGTCCTATCTAAGTCAGGAGTAGTGGGATCAGAAAGGGTTTCCCATTGAGATTGTTTATAGGTGGGAATATTTACAATAATCTATTATTTCAATTTGTTCTTTTTGTTTTTTTTTTGTGTGTGTGGAGATGTGAGTTGAGAACAGGGGGAATTCAGAATTCTGAAATGAGAGTCAGGAGTATCTTGTGCAAGTCATTTTCAGACATTTTTCTCATATTTAAAAAATGTGAATGATAATCAAATGGAAAATTCATATGAAAGTGCTTTGTGAACTCTAAAATTGAAAGTTTAAAGAGCATATTTATATAAGATAGAATTAGCTTGTCAAGTTAATTCACTGATTCTTTCACAGAATCTATGAAATAATGAAATTTTTTCCTTCCTCAATATTCTGGATCGTAGCTGAGATTAAAACAGTAGAATCTGGATTGTGGTAAAATGTGCTTTTAAATTTAGAATCCAGGAACTGTAACTACCTAACAGTACCTAGCAGTAATGCTTGGGAGATCAACTAGCTTTGTGAGTGTGACAGTTTCTTAGTGTGGGAAGTGGTTCTCCATTGTGTGAAAATATTCATTTTGGATGATGCTAAGGAGAAGGATAAATGTCCAGAACAACTCCTTTCAGTTAACTGGCAATGAATCACAAACATTCAAATTCATAGGTTTTAACAATATTGTACAATTAAAACATATTTTCTCATTTTTATCTAGACCGAAATTTAGAGAAATGTAGCTGTAGATAATCTTTAATCTAGTAAAGGTCACTTCTTTTTCTTCTCCTGACACATATTTGTTGTAGAAGCAAGACAACTTTGTAATAACAGTAATTACCAGGGAGTGCCAGTAATTTCCAATGTGTTGGGAAAGAGTTGTTGAAGAACTTCTAGATTTGTAATATTTTAGGCTCACATAAACACTGACTTTAGAATAATATTAGATGATGTATAGATTAACTGCTAGGTTATGAGTAATGAATTCTGGAAGTTCTAAGTGACCAGTTTTCTGCTCTCAGACATTTCTTGGGAATTGTGATATTAATAACTAAAATTTCACTATTGGAAATGATTAATTTATGTTTCAAGATCTTTATCATCTTCAAGAGTATCCTAGAAAATGTCAAATATACTTCAAGCTATTACTAGATAACATGTTAGCAGGCTGTTGGTTGACAGGTAGCTGAAAGTAATTCTTTATACAGAAAGGATAGGTACATGAATATGAGCGTCACAGCCTGAGGGAGAGAATGTGCATTTATATGAGCAGAAGGTTCAACCAGAATGTGATGAGTTTGGAATGACTGGCAGAGGAGAAAGGAGGCACCAGTAAGCAATAAAAATTTTTAAAAATTAACGGTTTTGCTGAAGTCTTCCTGCTGCCGCATTACCCGGGTTTGCCTAATGTCAAAGATTATTGTTTTATTGTTTCTAAGTGTTATTGGGAACTTAACCAACTAAATCCTTCACCCTTCTTCTCATTTAGTTGAATCATTATTTCATATATTTCAGAAATTTTCAATGGCTTGAAATTAGATAAACCTATGACTTCATGTGAAAAAAACTTTTAGTGAGCACATGTCGTGGTAACATGCTGAAATTTTTGAAGAACTCTGTTTAGTACTACATGTCTTAGACGTATGATTTTATACAACCAGTTAAACATTGCATATGTAATTGTATACTAGCTATACAAAATAAAAACGAGATATCCTCATGTGAAAATTTCATATCTTTATAATATCAAATATGGAATTTAATAATATATTAATTGGCCATATGCATACCATATGCTGAGCTGTGCTATCTGATATAAAGATGAATAATAACCACTGCTAAAAGAGAATTTGTATTTTTGTGGAGGAATTAGAAAAGGAAATAAATAATCATAACAAGTGTGTGTGAATTTCCATCTATTGTGAATTATTGAATATAATATTTCAAGAATGGCTCTAAAGATACATTTTGGCTCCACTGGAAAGACCTCTACAATCTATTTAGAAAGACTTCTAAGAGAGCTGGAGTAGGGAATAGTGATGTTTTGGCCAGATGATTACAATCCTTTGATTAGTCAATTGAAATAAAAAAGGGCTGTTACAAACCATGCTTTATGAAAATGTGAGATTTCTTGAGTTTTAAAAATAAAAAAAAATTTTAAAATAATATTAATACTCTTTTGAGATTGTAAAATAACTTCCTTATACTAGAATATGAGACATTCATTTGCATTCAAATCATACACACTTTTGAAAGATCCCTAAATGGGGTTTTTTTGTTCGTTTTTAGGAAGAAAGAACAATGTATTTTAATTTTATAGGCAGTCTTATAAACTCTGTATTTAGTCAGAGAACTTAACCAAAAGTGGACCTCGTTCCTCTCTCTTTCTTTTTCTTGTGGTATGGATGCCCTTGTAGGAGACTCTTAACCAGAAAATGTATCACAATTGCTAAATCAATGGTTAGAAATATCTAACAGATTATCAAGAAACTGCTGCATTCAGGCAGTTGCGTGACCAACAGCAAATCAGTTATCCTGTAGTTCTGAAAACATTTACTCAAAATGCTTCACTTGTCTTCACATTTTCCCTGAGTATATTATTCATTTACTTGTACCCCCCAGCATCTATTTCAGCATGGAGTCACTTCCAACGCCTGTGTCTGTTGTGGCTATTGTCAGAGAATCCATGTATTGATAGATTCTGTTTGCAAAACCAATGCATTCTTTCCACCAAAAGCTGTTGTAAAATATCTCTTCAATAGTAGAACTGTTTATTGATGGTGTTTTTATTGTCACTACTGTTGTTACTCTTGTTTTGGGGAGAAAAAGCAGGCAGTGAAATTAACCAGAATTTCGGGTTAGGTAATAATACCTATTTTCTAAGAAGTGAGAGGTCAAAGGATCCCAGCTGTAATTCATACTCTTAGGAAATCAATTCCTTTGTGTTCCAAGAAAACCAATTCTTGCTAATACTATGAATTTTTAAAATCACTTTTACCTTTATGGAAGCAGAATTTTTTCCTCATCCTCCTCTTTTGTCACATTTCCCACCAGAAGATCTGCTAACAGAGTGTCAGCAAAATATCTTAGTCATTTTTTTTTTTTTATAACTGAGAGAAAACAAATATAAGTTCCTTTTCACCAGACACACACACACACACACACACACACAGACGCACACACAGACACACACACACACACTCACACATAATGGAACCTTAGCATAGGATCAAGGAAGTACCCTTTTCAGAGACTTGGGCTGCTATAAATTCCATTGTCCCTTGAACTGAAGAATGTAGTATTGAGGTTGAGGAAACCATTATGATCGACCCCTTAGTTGGATAACTATTAATTTCATCTTTTTATTAATTCCTATATTATTTATTTTCTGCCTTTCAAAACTGAAAAAAACCCAAAACATTTGTATAAAAAATAAAAGCAATTAAGGAGATGACTAAATTCAAGATAGAACTTTTCCAAACTGGCAATGTATCTTACTCAACTTGCAAGACCAAACATATCAGATTAATTATTTTCCTTTCTACCCAGTATAAATCTCTGGATGATAATTTATTTTGTTCAGTTATTATTTGACACGAAAAGCAAATGCTTCAGCTTAAGAACTACAACTTAAATTTGTTATAATTTTACAATAGTTATTCTAGAAACATATTCTCCTAAATTATATGATTTTTAAAAGTTCATATTTTCCAAAGAAACAATCAAAATAGTTTCCTCATAGCTCAGTCATGCAAAGAATGTTATTGTTACAGACTTGAGCCTCCAAAATAATCAAAGATTTCATAGAATTTGGGAGTTTCCTTTGAGTGTTTTCCCAGAGTTTTTAGAAATGTTGATCAACATGCTCCAGTATGTAGTCTGTGAGTTGTTAATAGTTTCCTGAAGACAATTTTTTTTTTCAGTATTGGGAATGTTATCATGCAGGGTAAAATATCTTAGTAACTTCTCACAGCAAATGTTAATATATCACTCCCACTACATAACCATCATAGGTGGGTAGCGGTCCTGCTTCTTGTCATCTCATACTTGGATGTAGACTGACTAAGCAGCTTCCATCATGATCACTGCCAGTCATTTTGACAGGGAAATAGATAGCTCTGTAGGGTTTTAAACAATCATACTCAGAAGTGATATATTTCACTTCTTACAACTTTTTGGCCAAAATGTCATATGACCTCAACCAGCTGCGAGAAAGTCAAGAAGAACAATCCTACCGAGTAACTGGGAGTCAGAGAACTGAAACAATTTGCTCAACAGCATTACGACTAACTGAGAGACGGAGACAGGGAATGTCTTGAACGGATCACCAAGTTGGCCTGTGGCTAACTTATATTACCTTTGTAACTGTTCAAAATAAAATCACCAGCCCGGTTTATCTCTTTGTTTTTCTCTCATGGATATTTTTGGTCCCAGACAACCATCTAGCTAGCTAATGAGGTCACAGTGGAGGAAATGTGATCTCTGTTTTTATAATACAGCTGCTGTATGACCCATTAATTGATTATTCATTTTTTCTTTTTTTGAATAAATACATATTGAACTCATATGCTATGCATATAGATTACAACAATACACAAAAAATAATTTCTTAAATAGCCTAAAGTCTAGTCATATGAGTAAAACAAACAAACAAACAAACAAACAAAAAAACGTTCTCTTTGAGGATGTATCACAGCTTTAGAGGCTAGGGAAGGCTCCAGGAAGGAAGTGGTAACTGAACTAAGACTTATAAGAAGACTAGGACTTATGAAGAAAGCCAAAGAAATACATTCTAGCCAAGGTAAATTCTTTAAGTAAAAAGACATGTAAGGGAGTTTTCAAGAAACTTAAGTCCTAATAGCTTAGGTATACAGAGATGAGGTTTGAAAGATAAGTTGGTATTTTGAAAGTCAAATTCAAGAGTATAGACTTTCTCCCTGAGGACAACAAGAAAACTTTGAAAGGTTTTAGGCAACACCATGATATTTTTAGCAAACACACTGTTTACTGTGGAGCCACAAGCTATTCTAAGCTCTTAAAAATATTAATTAAGCCTCACAGTGACTCTATGAATTAGGTAGTATCATTGTCAACATAAAAAGGTGAAGAAGCTGATGCACAGAGAGATTAACAACTTCTCCATATTGCACAGCTAGTAATGATAGTGCCAGGATATAAATCTATAATCTGTGGTTCAAAATCTTAAATAGACCTTGCTCCCTCTCTGCTTAAGTATGACTGAAACTAGTATACACACAGTTTGGAAAAGAGGCAGGTAAGATTTGAGGCAGGGTCCCTATTCAGTGGCATGTGCTATAATTCGGACAAGAGTGGAAGCATTAGGGGGCCAATGACGGTGCTACCATATACTCTCCCTCCCAAGCTCACAAGGTGCTTGGAGAGCTGATAGACACTCTTTTAGGTATTAACAGGAACTGGCACTTACCCTGGGTGACTCCCTCAGAACAGCCTCCTGGGTATATCAATTATAAAGTAATCTTTATTTTACTTAGTTTTTGTAAGTGAACTCAACCTTAATAGGAATTTAAATTACTCCATTAATGGAAGTACCAATTTCTAGGCTTCAAAACATTAGATTTAGTGTGAGTTTAATAATTTATTAATTGTGGATGAATATTAGCATAATTTAATTTCCTAACTTTCACACTGAAGAGAATTACAATTCTTAAGATTTAGATTCTTGTCTAATCAAATAGGGAGTATGTCTTATAAATGTATGACATAATCAGAGTAATTCTTTTATAACGAAAACTTATTGACTTGAAATTTTGAGAACACTTGAAATACAAGCAATAAAACCCAGATCTTAAGTGTTACTTACAATATGTACATTTTACTTATAATGTGTTACTTTTGTTTGGACTTTGTTTTTTAAACAATTCAGACTTAGAAAGTACTTACAAATTAACTACTTTAGGATTATTTGGCTACCAATCAATTATATTACTATCATGTATTTGATTATCTTTGAGTTTTACATCTTACTCTAATTTATGGAGAATCACTTCATTGCCAAGAATATGGTCTATCTCAGTGAATGTTCTATATTCACTCAAGAAAATGTGTTTTTCTACTATTATTTATTAGAATGTTCTATAGTAGTCAATTTGGTCAAATTTACTCAATTAACAATGTTGTTCAAATCTTCCATATCCTTACTGATTTTATGAGTGGTTCATCTCACAGTTCTTGAGAAAATGATATTAACATACTAAACAATGATTTTGCCTTTCTCCATTTCCCCTTTCAGTTCTATCAATTTTTATTGTAGATACTTTGAAGCTATGCTGTTAATTGCATACATAGTTAGGATTGTTATGTCCTTTTGGTGAATTGCTTCCTTTATCACTATAAAATGACCCTCTTTATGTCTGGTGTCTACTTTGTTGACTGTATTGCCACTGTACTTTAATAATTGTATAGTATATTTTTAAAAAATCTTTTCTTTATCTTTCTTTCTTATTTTTATTTATTTATTTATTTATTTTTTTTGAGATGAAGTTTAACTCTTGCTGCCCAGGCTGGAGTACAATGGCATGATCTCAGCTAGCTCACTGAGACCTCCGCCTGCTGGGTTCAAGCGATTCTTCTGACTCAGCCTCATAGCTGGGATTACAGGCACCTGCCAGCATGCCCGGCTAATTTTTTGTAGTTTTAGAAGAGACAGGGTTTCACCATGTTGGCCAGGCTGGTCTCGATATCCTGACAGGCGATCCACTGCCTTGGCTTCCCAAGGTGCTAGAATTACAGGCGTGAGCCACTGTACCCAGCCTCATATTTTATTTTCAATGTGTGTGTTTAAAGTGAGCTTTTTGTAGATAATATATAGTTGAGTCTTGCTTTTATTTATCAAACCTGAAAATCTATTACTTTTCATTGGAATACTAAAATCATTTATATTTTAATGTTTTTGTTCTCTACTAATAAGCATTTCATCCAGAATTGTATACTTATTAATATGCTTCTATTCACCAAAATTTTTACAAAGATTTAGAAAAGTTTTTCCCACTTTTTAGCAGCTTTTGTTCTATCTTTTCCTTTGTGATTTTTTTAAGTGAGTGATTTTTTTTTGAGAGCTTTATGGAAGAATTTACAACCTAGATAATAAAACAATAATAGTAATGAGTATTCTCAGTAAGTAGGACCAAGGCCTGCATTATTCAGGTTTAGGCTTTTGATGGTGTGGGAACATGTGAACCATGTGAAGTAGTGATGTTAGGGAGACACTAATATGTTCACTATTTTACTCCAGTCACTCTCTATCTTGAGAGGACCAATTTTATCACACCAAGAGAAGTAAAGAACAATGTACGAAAATACAAGTTGCTTGGCAGTTTATTGTTTATTTATACCACCAATGTTCCAGTGCTTTCTGTAGACAGAAGTGTTCAAAAAGCTGCTAGTTTTTGAGTTATCTACTCTGGTGTGGAAATCCATTATTATTTATTTGCCTCCATGCTTTTATAGAATTCATGAATAAAATTTGATATGTTTAAATAAAGGTATCTAAAATTTCACAGAGAAACTGAGAGTACTGTTGACACTTTCATTGTAAATGGTTTATGGGTGTGATTATTCTTCCAATAAATGCCACATTTAGGATTATGTTATAACATTTTTCTTGTACACAAGCTCATGGATAATGCCCTGCCACTCAAGTAAAGTAAATATGTTTATTTCCATTCATGTCTATTTTCCTTAAAGTTAAACATGGTATCCACAGATAAAACTATATATGATAGACTCTATCTTGACTCTAGCCTGAAATGGGGGTTCTTAGATTTTATTTTATAAACAAGGAAATTATTTTCTTCTCACAGCATATATGTGGTGCAAAGTAGACATGTTAGATTTTATTTTGACAAAAAGTGACTTAAAAATTTGTCGTCGACTATTATTTCAGTGTTGTGTTACAGTAGAAATGTAGGATGCCATAATCAACTGTTGATGACAGTCTCTTTTACTTCCCCAGATCAGTGAAAAATAAAATCACCATGGTTGCACCTGGTCCATAATGGAGCATTCAGAGTGATGTCTCAGTATAATGCAAACCATAGTGAGATGAGGGAGAACACTATACATCTTTCTTGCATGATGCAAACTGATCATACATAATTATATCTGGATTATTTTGGAGAAGAAATGACATGTGTGACTTAGTGAGAGGCAACATTCCTGCTGTTCAGATATGAAGCCTTCTAGTGACTTGGTGTGATAAATGGCTGATTTTGCAGGTTCTACATTTCAATGTCAGTTACCAAAAAGAAAACTGTCATCTAGACAGAAAGAACAAGATGAAATCAGAATTACCAGAATTACAAAATTGTATTTCTTCCTGCCTGAAGGCATAGTCATCTTATTTGGCATCAGCCCTTAAAAGTTTGACTTTGAGAAATATATTTGGAATAGAAGTGCAGGAAAATGAATGGACCCAGTTTTTTTATATATATATACACACACACACACACGTCATATATATACATATATATGTGTGTATATATATACACATATATGACATGTGTGTATATATGTGTATATATGGCATGTATATATATGGTAATCATATTCATATGTATGCCACATACATATATATGTATATAAAATACTATTACCTTCTCTGTGAGGTTTTTTTATTTTTATTTTTAATTGGATCTTATAACTCTCTACATTCTCTGAAGAAAACCTTCCAATAACTTAGAATTAACTTGACCAGGGCCCTGAATGATGCCCTGCTGACCCTTTCAAACTCAGCTCGTATCGTTTTCCCCTTTTGCAGACTATTCACTAGCTTTATTAGACTTATTTCTGTTTTTTGACACTTGGTCCTTCCTTAGGAATTTTTGCATTGGTTGTTTTCTCTGCCTCCCCAATCTTAGCTCAGATCTTAACCTTCACAAATAGGTATTTCCTGAACACCTGTAGCTAAAGTTGCTACTACTGTACATTTACCTTCAAATCATGAGTCTTTGTTTCTTGGCATTTAGAATGGTTTTGTTTATGTGTTTACTGCTTTTCTACTCTGTCTCCACTAGGATGCTGGCTGGTTCATAATTGATTAGTACACAATTCTCAGTGTTTAGATATTACCTACCTGCCACATGATGAGCACTCAGGAGTGATTGTTGAAGGATGGCTCCCAAGAGCAGCATATTGCTGATTGTGGTATTTCAGTGATTTCCACATCAATATTCAGAAGAGTCATATAATTATTTTCAACAAAGAAGCATTATTAGATGTTTATTTGTAATTGAAATTAATAGTCTTTCACAATTATAAAATTGATAAGTGACGGCAAAGTGGTGTGACTGACATATACATGATTTGGGTTGAAATTTTGTTTCTGCTTCTAATGAGCTTTGTCATCATGTGAAACCTATATTTTCCTATCTATACAGTAGGGTTAAGAATAGGTAACTCACTGGAATGTTGTATAGACTGAATGAGCTAGTTTCTCTGTAAAGAGTCCAAGGCAAGACCTGAACACAATGCCTAGCACATAAAAGAATTGTTATGAATTGTGAGCACAAACATTTTGCCTGTGTCATCCCAATTTTCTTCCTTTTGTTGTAAATGTGCCTTCTATGTAATCAAGGTCAGAGATTTAATATTAGAGAATGATCAAAATAGTGACCTAGTGAGACAATGAAATATTTTTTTGGTTTTGGTGTTTGCAATAAAATAATACATTTAACTAAGTACCCTATGCCAAAGCTTGGCTCATTATAATTTTGAAATTTAATTTAATTTAATTTAATTAATTTATTTATTTATTTTGAGACACAGTCTTGGTCTGTCGCCCAGGCTGGAGTGCAGTGGCTTGTCATCTCGGCTCACTGCAAGCTCCGCCTCCCGGGTTCACACCATTCTCCTGCCTCAGCCTCCCGAGCAGCTGGGACTACAGGCGCCCGCTACCACACCCGGCTAGTTTTTTGTATTTTTTAGTAGAGATGGGGTTTCACCGTGTTAGCCAGGATGGTCTCGATCTCCTGACCTCTGATCTGCCTGCCTCGGCCTCCCACAGTGCTGGGATTACAGGCGCGAGCCACCGCGCCTGGTGAAATTTTATTTTATTTGCATTGTGTTGATCTATTTTATTAATATATTACCGTTCTGTGTTTTTCATACCCCTTTTAGACTTTGAAAAAACCATAGGGTTTTCTTCTTTCTTTTTTTAAAGTTTTCTCCTTCCCAGGTGAGAGTGCTTTTTATTCTGTAATTTTATAGGTTAAAATATAAATTAGAGCTATTCATGTTTTTTTTTCCCATTTCTTATCTAATCAAGAACAATAGCATCTATAATATGTGAAGGTACTAAGTGCAGTTGGTAGTGGTATGAGGTATCAGGAAGATATGGGCAATAAAGCAGGCCTGGGGACTGGGGTGCCCTACCTTATCTTTGCAGATACTCTAGGAAATGGTAAACTGCCACTAAATGTACATGCAGATGAATAGTGTTTTTTTTTTTGTTTTTTGTTTTTTGTTTTCCAAGTCGGAGTCATGCTCTGTCACCCAGGCTGGAGTGCAATGGCATGGTCTCAGCTCATTGCAACCTCTGCCTCCGAGGTCCCACCTCAGTCTCCTGAGTAGCTGAGACTACAGGTGCGTGCCACCACACCCGACTAATTTTTGTATTTTCAGTAGAGATGGGGTATCACTATGTTGGCTCCCAAAGAGCTGGGATTAAAGGCATGAGCCACTACACCCAGCCAGATGAATGTTTTTTAATACCAACATGTAGCTTTGCTTTAACAGCTACACACTATTAGATCAAACAATTATATGAGGAAAACTAAGAAAAAGATTTTGAGCAGGACCCTAAGGACAGAAGAGAGTGCATATGCCTTCTCATTATCTCAGAGAGCCACAGATTCATGTCAAGAAGAGGCCTTGCCTTCCCCTAGAGTTGTTCACAGCCTCATTACTTACCAGAGTTGACCTAAGGTACCATCTAGACTTATTCCAATGTGCCCTACATCCCTGCTTGCCTCCGTAAACATAAGGGGGTCCAGGCTACTATATGTTTCTCATTCTCAAGTGGCTCCATACATCCATGATTCTAGACCCCATCTAATGCCCCTCTCCAGCCCCATCCCTCACACTTTCCAGTAGATCCTGTGGGGTTTGAGGTCTCTATCAATAGAATCCCTCTGTCTTCCAATTCTTCTTTAAATATCCCAATCACTTTTTTTTCTCTGTTAAACCAAAACCCAGTGACACTTGAGGGAAAATGCTTCACCTGTAGCCCTTGCAAGTGGTGACTCTCTTTTCCTCTGTTCATTCGCAGGGCATGCAAGTGAAATAGGTGCATTTCTAGATCCTCACTGTCAATCGTAGTGCATTCCACTGATTACTTAACTACCCTTTCTCACTGATTCCATCTCTAATGCACTGGCTCTATTTTCAAATTAAATCTGGAGAGTGACCACTTCTAACCAGCTATATACCCTTACCATTGTATGGAACCACCATCGTCTCTTGCGTGGGTTATTGTAACCCTCCTAAGTATTTTATTACTTCTACACTTGCCATACTTGGGCTTATGTTTCATACAGCAGCCAGAACATTTCTTTGAGAGCCTAAGCCAAATCATAGCATTTCACAGTTTCAAATGTTCCAGTAGCCTCTGATCTAATCAAGAGGCCCATAAGGTCCTACATTATCTGACTCGACTACCTGTATGACCTCACTTTGTATTACACAGTCCTTGTTTATTTCCTCTAGCCACACTATCTCCCTGCACTACCTGGAACTTGCCAAGAGTGCCCTTGACTCATAGTTTTTATATGAGTTATTTCCTCTACCAGGAATATGCTTTGACCAGATATCTTCTCATCTTTCACTTCTTTCAAATCTCTATCAAATGTCAAATTATCATTGAGATCTTCCTTGACTACTTTATATAAATAATCCTTTCTTCATCATTACTCATCCATCCTGCTGTGTTTTATTTTTTATTCATAGCACTTACCACTTCATGTAGTATACATTTGCTTCTCTCTCTCCCAGAATGAGAGATCTAGGAACATGAGATTTTTTTTTCATTATTGTGTTGTCCTCTTTACCTAAAACAATTTAAAGGAGTTAGTACATTTATAATCATTATTTGTTGAATGACCAGTTAAATGATCTCATCACACTTTTCAATTATAATAGAATACTTCAAACACAAGGAGATGCTTCTCTACCTGAAACTGCCTTTTTACCCAGCTGCAGAAATAATAGAAGATGGGAAAAGAATTGAGGATACTATTATCGTAGTACTTGAAATTAAAGTTTCTTGAGAATCTCATGTCTAAGTCAAACAATGGGTATTAGATAACCTATTTATTAAAGTCTCAGAGATGGAAGTGATGTGAGGGGAAGCTAAGACATGAAGAGACAAAGTGAACTTGTCTAAAAATAATACAACTGATTAGTGGCAGGCAGAGTTGCATCTCTGACTCGTTAGTCTCTCTCCAGGAATCATTCATTCAGCAATGAATATTTACTGAGTGCCTGCTTGTTCAGTGTCAAGGAGACAGACACAGTTCTCCTTTTATGGATCCTACAGTTTAGCATAGGACATGAATATTAAAAATATTAAAATGAAACACATATATTCTTGGGCTATGAAGGAGGACACAGTATTTGAAAAGTGGTGTATTATGAAAGGAGACTGACACAGTCTGAGGAATAAAGTAAATCTTTGGCTAGGTGTAATCATGAAGCTGGTGGAGTTTTGAGTGATGAGTGGGGAGTAAAGAAGAGAAAGAGGAAGGCGATATGTTCCTGGCAAAAGGACAAGACACTGGTTCCTACTGCAGGAAGGAGTGGAGTGCCATCATTTAATGGAAGAAAGGCCTAGTTGTCCTTTGATAGATACCAGACTCCTGCTTCGGTATCATTATTGTTCTATTGATTACTTACGGAAGCATAATAGGTATTAATTGCATAACCTTATCTACAATTTGACCATGAATAAAACATTTACTCTTTTAATTTCAGAAATGGGTTCTCCATTAGCTGAAAAGTTTAACTTCTGTCCCGGTGTTCATGTGGATGGGCTCCTTTTTATCTCTTTTTCTTTCTTTCAAAGAAACCCCTCCCTGGCAATGTTTTCTTGCAGCTCATCCTTTCTCATCCAGCTAGCTTCCTATTTTTATTGCTGAGTCATCCAATCAGCTTTAATTGTCTCTCTCTCCAGCTGGCTCTGTCTTTTTGGAGAAAAAATTCTGCTACAGGTGCATTTTTTAAAATTAGGAAGATGTGAGTGTCTAAATATGGGTGCAGCTAGACTTTAATGGTGAATTCTGAAATTATAAAAGATGATTAGTACCTTTTATCTTTCATTATGGTGATCAACAGTTTTTAAAGCATTCATCCCATCCACAAACTGACCCATAGCACTCAGAAAAATCTTGAAAAAAAATTTCCTTTCACATGGCTTTTATTTGTTGCTTAATTATTTCCTTTCTTTTCTCTTTAGAAAGTTTAAGTTCCTTTAAAATTGGGTCCCACATTTTTTTAATGTAGTCTGAAATAAAAATACAAATCACAAGATTGGAAAGTTTTGAAATAATTTTGATTCCCCCTTAATTATCTATGAAAAACTCTATTTCAAGCAAATTAATGGTTTAAGAGTTGAAAGGAAATATTTAATATACCCAACAAAGCTAACAAGTGTTACAAAATATGAATGTTAATAAAAATATGAAGTTAACATATATGTAAAGATTCTACAATATTTTGTTAAATATTCTTGAAGAAAATAATTAATCTTTTTTTTTCTTTTCTTTTTGTTTTTTTTAAATTTTTCTTTTTGAGACGGAGTCTCGCTCTGTCACCCAGGCTGGAGTTCAGTGGCTCGATCTTGGCTCATGACAAGCTCCGCCTCCCGGGTTCATACTATTCTCCTGCCTCAGCTTCCCAAGTAGCTGGTACTACAGGCTCCTGCCACCATGCCTGCTAATTTTTAACGTATTTTTAGTTGAGACGGGATTTCACCGTGTTAGCAAGGATGGTCTTGATCACCTGACCTCGTGATCCATCCTCCTCAGCCTCCCAAGAAAAAGAATTAAGCTAAAGATACACTATTGGTCTTCTACAGTTGCTCCTAATTAGTGGATTTCACTAAATGATAAGTAAAACAATATTTTTTCTGCTTATGTTATTCAAATGTTAATACTCAAATGCTTATATTAGGTTAAACTATTTATTTAAAAATCCACTTATATTGCCAAATAATATATTTTGATTCTTGTTGACAAAATCAAAGATTCAAACTACTAGATTAATTATGTTTTGTGGGTGAAAGGTTTGTGTTTATGTGGTATTCAAAATGTTTCCAGAATGCTTTATTTTTCCAATATTTAAGTCCCACCTACTGTAGTCATATAGACCTAGTTCTACAAATTACTTTTAATTAATTATCCTCTGAACATGAACTGAATATCCTCATGTTTTTGGGTTCATAAATAAATAATAAAGCTCCATTAGAGTTTTTTATCCCCCATGCTTTACAATTATTCAGGATACCTTTTCCTCGTAGAGTACTACAGAAAAATGGAATTTAATTCAGTGTAATAAAATGAGGTGAAATAAGGCAAACATGAGAAATCAGGAGACTTCTATTTTCAGCTTTGTCACTATCTCATTAAATGAGCTCAAAAAAGCTAAATGCTTCCAAGCCTGACTTTTCACTTCTGGAGGAAAAAAAAAAAGTGTAACAATTATGAGAATTACCTAACAATAATTTTCAGAAATTGAAAGTGTGAGTTTCCAGTTTCTGGCGTAAAGATTGCTAGAAGCAAGAACACTTTAAATACATCATTATCTTGAGCTGAAATCACCCTTTGAGATTGAAGAAGTATTTCATAGTTATAGAGAAAATAAACACATTTACACCTCTCTCAATGTCTGTCCTCGACCCACAATCATTGAGTTGAGAGGGCTGGTGAAAAAGAGACTGGTTTCTAATCTGGTTGTGACATTAAGTTTCTCTGTGACTTTGATTTAAATCTGAGATCTCAGTTTCCTTATCTGAATAATCAGAGGATTGGATTATGTACTATGCATTGTCTAATGCAGTTTTAACTAGGATTGATGTATCCTAACCATCTGGAAGGGTGCCTGGCACATAATAGATGCTCAATAAATAATATATAGAATGAATGAATAGATCATTAAAGTACCTTCATTTAATTTGTTAGATAGGGTACTGTAGACTTGTCAGATACAGAGACTGCAAGGATACTTGTAAAGGAGAAATATTATGGGGATGAAGTTTGAATGAACTAATGATTTATTCTCACTTGCTTAAACATGAAGTGGAGGGGGAGGCTCTTGGAATTTTGCTGAGATTAGCTTGGTCATTTTTTGTATTTATGTTCCTATCCTCCCCCTTGACTGTAAATGAATGTACATAACAGAACTGGCTTTGATAATAATAATCATATATATATATATATATTTTAAAATTTCCTCACATAGTTTAGTTCCATAATGCTCTCTATATTTGTCTTCTGATACTAGTCAGAAAATTAAAAAAAATTAATTTGAAAATAATTTTAGATGTATAGAATTGTACAATAGTATATAGGGTACTTATATATAACTTTCACTCAGCTTCTGAAAATGTTAACAAACATCTTATATAAATATGATATATTTATCAAATCTAAAAAATTAAATTTGGTACATTGTACGTTAGTACAACACTAGCTACACTACAGAGTTTAGATTTCACCAGTTTTTCCACTCATATCCTTTTCCTATTGTAAGATTAAATATACATACCACATCACTCTCAGTTATCACGCCTCTTTAGGAATATATGATGTTTCTTAGTCTTTCCTTGTTTTTTGCCACCTTGACACCTTGAAGAGTACTGGGCAAGTATTTTGTAGAATTTGTTCTTTTATAATATTTTCTCATGGCTAGACATGCATTATTAACTTTTTAGGAAAAATGCCACTTAGATGAAGTGTTTTTTCTCATTGTATCTAACTAGGGATACATAACATCAACACAACTTATCACTGGTGATATTAACCTTCATCACTTGATTAAGGTGATGTCTACCAGATTTCTCCACTGTAAAGATACTATTTTTCCTTTTCCATACTCTTGTTTGTTAGAAGAAAGTCACTAAGTACAGTTTATACTCAAGGGGAGAGAAATTAGTCTCTACCACCTGAGAGAGGAATATCAAAGAATTTGTGGGCCCAAGTTCAAATCACCACATTAATTAATAAGTATTTTGGGGAAGTTATATTTAGGCTATGCAAATATCTTTTTTGTCCTTAAAGTTTAGTCCACTAATTTTAACATTCTTCAATGGAGCTTGGCTGTAGCAAATATTACTGGGGTATTCTAGTGGTGATTTTTCTATCTCTCTCATTTCTTCTGCATTTATTATTTGAAATTCTTCTATAAATAAAATCTGCCCCCAACCCATTCATCATTCATTCATTCGTTAATTCATTTGTTTACATCAGCATAGACTCAGAAACATTTATTGGGGTTCCAATTCAGTACTATTGTCATTTATATTGTTTCTCAAATTGGTCCAGCTTTAGCTAATTCTTTTGGTTGGATACTGTATATTTTTTAGCACTTCCTAATTTTCTCGCACTACACAATGTTCGGATTCATCGTGTATTCTCTCTTCCCCAGTTTGAATCTGCAGTTTTTCTAGGGATCTTTAGTTATTTTTGTTGAAGAACAGTGTTTAGAATTGTGATGTGGGCACCAGATATGCTCATTGCTACCAGGGTATAGAAGTGTCACTACTTCTAGGCCCTCCCAAGACAACAGAAGCAATTTTGAACTAGGTTAGTGCCTGCGTATGAAAATATTTCTTAGGAGGCTTGGTTTCTACTTCTTCTCATTACTTCTACTACTTTAGGAGTTTGATGTGACTGATTATAGTTTCCTCACTTTAAAAAAATCAATTTTTCTACCAGTTAGGTGCTAAAACCATTTTAAAAGCAAATACCAGGAAGGAATAAGATTTCATTACCACTAAAATAGTAATTACTCTCAAAATGATAATTTCACCCTAGATTGCTGTTTCAGACTTTCATGTTTATCTCCCCACCAAATGCTCCTACCTGAAAGTCTGCATGGTGCTTCAAACCCAATATGTTAAAGGGTGAACTCTTCACATCCCCTCTAGATTGCTCTCTCTCTCTCTTTTTTTTTTTTTTTTTTTTTTGATCGGTCTCAACTGCAACACCATTCATCCAGCCATTTAAATTAGACTCTCCATCAGCTCACCTATACAATCAAGTCCTGATTATTTTACTTCCTAAATATAATATGGAATTTGTTCTTTCAAAATGTTTGCTCGTGATTAGACTTGAGTCATTAATGTTTTAGAAAGAATACCACTGACCATCTTGCTCTAGTTCATAACTTCATTGCCTTCCTTACACTGGGTGAATTGCACCTGTTCTCTAACTGCTCTTTATTAGCCTTATATACTTCAAATCTGTTATTCTCACTGCTCTAGCAAATATCTTGCTATGCTACTTCATTGTTTAAAGCCTCTCAAATGACTTCCCATTGTTTACAGAAATCAATCCAGCTCCTTAAAATATCATACAAAGCATTCTAAACCTCTATCTTCCCACAATCACTATCGGCTTCTGGTTCAGTTATAAGCTATTTCCGTTTTGTAATGCCTCTGTGCTTCTGCTTATCACATCTTCTTAGCAGGAGGAATACCTCCCTGTCTCTTTCTTTAGTACTCCTCCCCACCCCTCACCACAACACACACACCTATCTTCCAGGATTCCTTCCCTCTTCCCTGACTTCATTTAGTAAGCTGGTTTAGTAGATTTGCAGTTTCATCAATGGCTTCCTGCACTTATGTCACTATTAGTATTATTGATTGCTTATAACATGGCAAGAAATCTACTAAGTACATTAGCTACTTTATCTTTTTCATCATTCCTAAACTATTATATCTGAATTTCCCATCTGTGTACTGCCTATTCTAGTATATTGAGCTCCTGAGAAAATGCATCCGAGCTTACCTTTGTTGTTTCACCAGAGAGAACAGTTTCTGACAGATAGTAAGTCTACAGTATACTTTGTAGCAAATGAATGAGTAGACTCTGGAACAGATTGGGTTGGGTAGGGAAAAGCTATAGTCTCATTGGAATGTCTTTTTTAAAAATTAATTATTCTTAGAAATTGGTAATGCTTGCTGCTAAGATGTGGATGAGAACTAGTAAATAATGGTTACTCCTTAGTAAATATCTACAATATGAAAACATTTCTCCTAAATTTGTCATCTGCATTTTCTCAAGTAACCTTCACAAAACACTACAAATTAGATTTTCTTTCACTTTTGCAAAAGGAAATTAAGGCTGTGGCAGAAACTGTTAGAGGTTCCTCTAGAGTTCACCATACTATTTTGTTCACTCTACCTGAAAAGTGGGAAATGAAGTGACAGGGCCGAGTTCATGCCAATGGATTATGAATGGAAATAACATGCTTTATTTCTATGCTTGGCCCATAAAACTTCACCACACTTTCTCTTCCATTCTCCTTTCCATTCTCTAACTTAACCCATGGTCACCACTTGTGGAAGATGGTGGAACCACAGATGGAAGGAACTTGAGTCCTGGAATTTCTACTTGGAGAAGAGACAGTTGTCCATGAGGTACATCCGTTGGACTTTAAATGAACATGATTAACTTGTGTTTTAAAAACCTGAGATACTAGTGTTTAGTTGTTAATCTCCTAGCATCATCGTAACTAAGAGGTTGACAGACATTATTAACTTGCCCAAGGTCACAGATTTCTAACATTTCTATAAAACATGTGCAAGCAATTCAAAGCTGATTTGGTCTGACTTTATAGCTTGTGTTCTCTTAACTTATATGGCACCCCTTAGTATAAATGTTTATTTTTCTGTTTTTCAAAATTTGATTTAGGGCTTGCCAGGTATTTTTCAAATCACTGCTCCCACCTGTAACTCCTTCTAAAAGTTTGCCATTATAAATGATAACATTTCCACAGACTTGCCTTTGTCACAGGCATCTTTAAGACTATAATAAATGCTGAGGTATTTAAGACACATTTGCAGGATAAGTAGAGTAAGCAACATTTCTAGGTTTTTGATTGTGTTTGGAATCATGGTTGTGTGCTTATGGTAATATGGTTACTTTATTTTGATTAAAAAATGGAAGGAAAATGGAGCTATTTTTCCTATTTTCCTATTATTCCTTTCCGATTTTTATGTATCACACATGTATTTCAATCAACCAAGTTTGTTTTTTATTTAATGGAAGAGAGAAAGGATATTTTTTTCATTAACTTTTCTCTCTCTTCTTTTCTTGGATCTTCAATGTAATGTAAAACAAAGATTATGGCTTTATCAATGTAAGAGAGTTAAATTTTGTGGCCAACTTCCAACACTTTGAAAGTGTTCATTAAACACTGAGAAAATCTTATTTTCTGTAAAGTAGAAATAATAATATCTTACTCATAGAAGGTTAAATAGAATAAACTATTTAATTATAGTTTTTAACATACAGGAGCCAAATCAGTACATGATATTAGTGTTTATTGTCCTTGTGACTATCGTTGTTGTTATTTTAATTTTTTACTATTTTAGGCGCATTCTCAGCACTTAAAATACCCTTAACTTTTCTCAAACTCCAAATTGAGCATCTGATATGTTTTTCTACTTTTCCATTATTCATTTTATTAGTTTCCTGAAAGTTGCATGATCTTGTAGATTATAAGTGCTCCATGTGTTATCACGTTATGCCCATAGACTGGCATTGCATTGATTCCCAGTTTATTCTTTGCTGTTAAATGTAAAATGAATGTGTATGAACTGCCAGTCTTCCAATACTTGGCCATAGAAGCCTTTGGAGAAAAAAAATGCCATCTTTTTTTTTTTTCAAGAAAAGCCTTGTTATATACCAAATACCTCTTTTAGTCATTTTCATTTGCATACTTCCTGGGTATGTAAAATTATTTAGCATAATGCTTTTAAAAATCTCTTTATAGACGTTCTTTTATTTTAGTTCATCATTTGCTGAATTCATTTTGGAAAAACAATTTTGGTGTTTTGAGTTGAATAACTGTTGCATTTCAAGCCATTTTGCAAGTCATCACCATAGAAGATTCAGTTGTAATCAGGATTTCTTGAGGAGGGAAATGAGATCAGCCCATCATCCTCTTCCTTCATCCTTCTTCTGATCAGAGAAGAGCCAAGACATAGATAATTGAAAATAGTAATTAACCCCAGACCACTTATGTTTGGCTGTAAAATTAGTTTCACGATTTTGAGAAACAGCTTTACTTTTTAAATTAGATTATATTCAGAAAAATCATTAATATAGCTTTATTCCTTTAGCTTATAACAAATTTTATCAAGGGACTTCAGGTGAGAATTGTGAGAAGAGGCTGGAATGATCCACTGAGAATGCTTTCAATCAACCCTTTTATTCTGTAGTCTTGCAATTAAACACTACATTCTGTACCCACACTAGCATCTCTATGAAGTTGCAGTGTGTTTTCAATAAGCCTTTCTGCAATTAAGGCATAAAACATATCCCAGTATTGTTTCTGCCTTTGGTTTATATTTGGAATAAGATATTAAATGTCCAGAGCAAAACATATAGCTATCTGCATAAAATGAATGTTTATACTCTGCTTCTCTGAGGTCACTTTCTCTCTCACACCCTATTCCCAAAAGATCATTATATTTCAATATATTGAGATGCCTAGAATTATCAGGGAGAATGTCGGAGTGCTTAATTCGCAAAGATTTCTGTTAAACAACTAAAGTAAATGTGATTGTTTTATGTGAATAAATACTTTTCTACTCATTGTTATTTATATCCTCATGCTTAGGATGAAAGCAGTGAAATCTGGTTACAGCAAATGATGTTTTATTTTGTTTTTTAGCTCAGAAACTCATCAATTGAGATATAGAGACAATTTCCAGCTTTGGAAAATTAAAAGCAAATGAACAAAGTTGACTTAATTTTTTTTTCCTCTGTGGTTTTGAAATATATTCCACTCTCCACCTGTGAATATGCAGTTTCCAACTAAATGAACCAATGGATGAATTTCCAAATTTGAACTTCAGATTATTGGGAGTTGGGTGGGGTGACATAATCTGGAGTATGAAATATGGAAATGGGGTAACAGAAAATTGAAAATTAAACATATGAACACAAATGAAATTATTGTGCAGTACTGCTTATATGTATCCAATTTTGCTGCTTTGGCTTCTTTTCTGTTTTCATGCAGCTAATTTAGTATTAAAACTATTTAAGGAAATAACCAAAGGGGAGAAACCATTAGAGAAACAAGAGAAGCCACAGGGATAGTTCACAATTGGGATAATCAGTCCCTAAATAATTGAGAGATGAATATATTTGAAAGATTTATCAATAGCAAGAAAGCCTGAGGTAACTTTAAACCACAACCATTGTCAATGTGAAGAAGTGATCTATTTCAGGTTTTCTCTTTTCTTTTTGTGTCTCCTTTGGCAGCTTTTGTGAATGAATGTCATGGCCTGTCCCCAGCATTACAAAATACAGAGAACCCTAGTTTGTATTCGAACATGGATATTACAAGCGTATTTCTACTTCTTAAGTGAAGTTTATCATTGATTTTATTAATATGATGGATTTATGTTTTCCTAGGAAAGTAGGAGACAGATGGATAAATAGTTATATATAACAGGAATTAATAAACGGGGGAATTCATCTTCCAGGATAGAAATGAAACTACAGATCCGCAAGATAAGATATTGAGGGAGAACTTTTGGAAAATAGCAGTTTGGGTTACTAAAGGATTCTTGATTGTCAGGGATGAGTATCACATGAACAACAGATGTCCATTGTTACTAACTGCCTTAGGAAGAACAGTATCTGGGGAGCCATTGGTACAACATTTTTCCAGACCTGCTATACTTAATAAGAATAAACCTGAGGCTAAATAGCTATGTTTAAAAAATGATTACTGGACTTATTTTATTGCAGTAACCATTTCTCCCTACACTTGAATTTGGAGTGCTCATAAGACTGCAGATTATCTGCAATACCCTGAATCATAATTGAGAATATTTCTGCCACAGAGTATAAAACATACTAATTTGGTGATGACTATTGATATGGCAAGTTTTTTCTAATTTTACTGAAGAATTTTTAATAAAAATAAAATTACATTAAAGAATTCCTTCCTCCAACAATGTTTGTCTTGTAAATAATTAACTATTTGAAAATCATCATAGGGATAGCTGCCAATTGAGGATAGCTTAAAGTATAAATATGCATCTTTCGATATTTAGTTTCCCTTTGTTTCTCTGGAATACACCCAGAGCATCAAGCTAAGTACTTCTTAGCTTGACTTACGAGGTCATTTCCATTTAGCTTTTTGAAAACAGAATGGGGCAAAGTGATATATAATAAAGAAGAATGTCTACTATACTTTTCAGTGACATCAGCTGGTATCCTTTGGCTTTGAAATGTGTACTCTTCACTTTCAGGGTTCATCAATGTAGCTGGAAGGTTAAGTAAATGCATACAAACCAAAAGGAGTATAAGGAAACATAAAATAACATGATCTGATACAAGTCAATGGACTCCAAATGATTAACACTTGGGCCTCAGGAAACCAATATTTAATGGTATCACTTCATAATATTTGGGATTGCATAAAAATGTATGTAGTTACCTTTTAAAGTAATAAAATTAAAATGATTTAAATATTAATCAATATGTGTTAGCTTTCATTATTAATGTGCCTTCCTTTATGCTAGGCACTGGAAATGGAAATTGTTGTAATACACACACCTTGTCTCCAAGAGACTTAGTGCCTGTGAAATCAGAAACTTAGAAGAATTTTTATAGGTTGAAAGATAAATGAATGATACAGATAACAATTGCCATTAAAGTTTGGAAGACACTTATAATCAAAGATGATTTTCTGGAGGAATCAGGACTCAATCTAGTACTTGAAAATAAAAACACTTCTTAGATAAGTAGAAGACTTGAGAAAATTAAGTCAAGACTCCAGAAATAACATAGAAACTGCAGAAAATTAAATCAAGACTCCAGAAATAACATATTAACTACTGGGAGATCAGTTATTACCCTTGTGAGTGTGATGGGTTTGTTACTCTATATGTCAAAGGTTTTAAACTTGGAATAGGATTCAAATATTTCATAAACTCCGAAAACTTGTTTGTAAATATTTGTATGTATGGGCAACATACATATTTATAAGAAGCACTTCAGATCTATAATCTTTTTTTCAGCTTCCCAAAGAGGTGTAACTTCTCCCAAAGGTTAAAAGTATCTGCACTATATTAAGATTTGTCTCCATTGAAGTTACTTTTTCCATGATAATTTTCTTAAAATTGTCCAAGTTATTAGATGTTTTATACTAAAATAGAATAATTTTAGCAAAGGTAGTCTTCCTAGCCTACCAAACAGTTAACTGAATTTTTAAAAGAAAGAATCATATTTGAGTATCTTCTCTATAACATGCTACTGTAGTGGTACAAAGTGTATGCATTGTAAGACTTTTCATGGGTCTTATTTAAATTTCAGGTTGTGATAAAACTAATAAATATTTATATTATTATTAAGAATGTAATGGTAGGGGCCAGGTGCTGTGGCTTACGCACGTAATCCCAGAATTTTGGGAGACTGAAGCGAGCAGGTCACTTGAGCTCAGTAGTTCAAGACCAGCCTGAACAACATAGCAAATCTCTGTCTCCACAAAAAACACAAAAATTAGCCAACCACAGTGGCGGGCGCCTGTAATCCCAGCTACTCAGGAGGCTGAGGCAGGAGAATTGCTTGGACCCGGGAGGCAGAGATTGCAATAAGCCAAGATTGTGTCACTGCACTTCAGCTTGGACAACAGAGCCAGACTCCGTCTCAAAATAAAATAAAATAAAATAAAACAAACAAACAAACAAAAAAGATAAAAAACAAAAAAAATCTCATCTCTACAAAAAATACAAAAAGTTAGGCAGGTGTGGTGATGCGTGCATGTAGTCCCAGCTACTTGGGGGACTGACACAGGAGGATGGCTTGAACCCGGGAGGTCGAGGCTGTAGTGAGCCAAGATCATGCCAGTGCTCTCCAGCCTTGGTGACAGAGTGAGTCTCTGTCGAAAAAGAGAAAAAAGAAAAGATTTTAATAGTAGGACTTAAATTTCAGTGGGCAAACATAGATCACAATTCAAAATATTCATTGAGTTTCTTAATTGTCTTTTACAAGTTGTATTTTATTATTAAACATCCAAAATAAAGTCAGAGTTTTTGCACAGACATACTTCTCTTTTAGGGTGTACATGTATACATATGTAGCAAACCTGCACATTGTGCACATGTACCCTAGAATTTAAGTATAATATAAATAAATAAATAAATAAAGTAACCCAAAAGAAAGCACAAATTAAAAAAAAAAAGGAGTCTTAAGGAATTTTCCAACTATTCTAAACTTCATAGTAATTGTTTTATGGACATGCCTTTTATTTATTCAAAAGTAATTTGCCTATTACAAAAGATAGTAAGTGTGCAATTTAAAGAATATTTTAAGTTTTGTTTATCCATCTAGTATTCTCTTCATTCTCCATTAAGCTGTTAAGCTAATTATGGGATACAAAAGCACAGATTAATATCTTAATAAAAATTTTATCATTAACTCTAATAATTAAGAAAAATATTTCATCATGTCTGGCATTTGAATATATATTAATCATATATACATATATACTTTCTATTTCAATATATTTATAATATATTTAGTAGATTATATATGATATTCTATAATATTTTATAACTATATAAATATACACACATCACAATTAATATATAAATGTATGTTCTTGAAATAGATAAAACTGAAATAGATTTTCAGTCTTCATTTCAGAAAGAAATATTAATTTCAGCATGAAGTTTCATTTTTAGATTTTAGACTGTATTCTTTCTGTATCCACAGTTGTATTTATTGTTATGCAGACATATGACTTTATATTTTCACAGATACTTCAATAGGGACGTAATTACTTCAGTGTCCTTTGTTGAATGTTTCTTACATTCTCATGGCTATTTTCTGCCGGAATATATAATCCACAGGAAAAAGGGTTCAAGTTAAAGAGGGATTAAATTCTGGAAAGGACATTTATATATAAAAATCACACCTTTTTAAAGTATACCCTCTACATTACTACTAAACTCTTCTAAAACACAAACCTTATCCTCTCATTTCCTTATTTAAACTGTGTTCATGACGTAACATCTTCTGCAGGATGCAATTGTGACCTATTAGCATCATATACAAGACGTTTCTTGATCTGACCTCAATTTATCCTGGCATCAGTTTTTGCTGGCATCTAATGCCAAGGTCTTTTATATCAGCTTCACACAATTACTCAACATTCCTCAAGAGCCATGCCATTTCATCAGGTTGGTCGCACCTCCTGTGAAATTACACTCATCCCTTCAGGCAGGGTTAATTGGTTCTTCCTCTTTGCTCCTCCTGCATGTTATGACACTATGATAACTTCTTTAAATTTTGTTTACAAGTCTGTCTGCACCTTTAGACTGAAAAATCTTGGAGGGTAAGGGCTGCCTCATTTACCTGTGCATTTCTTGGAATGACTATATAGTATGGCACAGAGACTCCATCATGGTTTACACAATAAATTCAGAGCAATAAAGATAGAATTAATATTATAGCTATTATAGTTGTACTCTTTTTAAGGTTTTATGGTCAAAATTACTACAGAAACTAATAGAGAATGTTAAGATATGCCCAGAGACTTATACACATTGTTCGATTTATCCCACTATTGTGAGACAGCTACCATATTGACAGTGTTTTGAGCTTTAATATTCCCCATAATCCAACATGTCAAAGGGGAAAAAATGCAACAGTTGGAGAGTTGCTATTTGATTTTATTAAAATATTTTATTTTACAGCAGAGCTGTAATTGTTAATTTATCTGTCTTTTTTTTTTTTTTTTTTTTTGTGGGGGGGGGTTTCTCATCAAGTTTAATAGAAACAGAGAACTTTGCCTAGGAGTACATGAGCCTACTGGTTAGAACAACACTTTTTTTTCCTTTAGTTTTTTTTAATGATCATTAATTTTTTTAATATGTTTTCTTTTTTTACGTGTTATTCTTTATTATTATTATTATTATATTATTATTATAATACTTTAATAGTTCTAGGTATGTGCATAACGTAGGTTTATTACATATGTATATTTGTGCCATGTTATGTGTTGCTCCATCAACTCACAGCACCTATCAACTCGTCATTTACATCAGATATAACCTCCATGCAATCCTCCCCTTCCCCTCCCCCTCCCATGATAGGCCCTGTGTGATGTTCCCTTCCTGAGTCCAGGATCTACTATCTGCTCCCACCTATGAATAGGGAACCTCTGACGGTCCCATGATATACAGACGTCAGGCAATACGTAACTGAACGAAGTATACCG